>NW_025727387.1:0-300000 GCF_021461385.2 Schistocerca piceifrons
TCTTCTTGTACTTAAACCGGCATTGTGCCTTCTGTATTTAATTCCGATGCATTTTCTGTGTTTCATCGTCATTAAGAAGGTCAGAGGGATACAGTAAACCTGAAGTGAGGCTTCGGAATCTATAACTACTGTCACAGGGATGGTTCAAAACATCGACAGTAAGATGAGTCAGTTTTCTTGTACTTAAGTCGGCATTGTGCCTTTTGTATTTAATTCCGATGCAATTTCTGTGTTTCATCGTCAATAAGACGGTCCAAGGGATACAGTAAACCTGAAGTGAAGCACCGGAATCTATAACTACTGACACAGGAATGGTTTCAAAGCACAGACATTGGGAGGAGTCAGTCTTCTTGTACTTAAGTCGGCATTGTGCCTTTTGTATTTAATTCCGAAGCAATTTCTGTGTTTCATCGTCAATAAGAAGGGCAGAGGGATGGAGTAAACCTGAAGTGAAGCATCGGAATGTATAACTAGTGTCACAGGAATGGTTCAAAGCATAGACAGTAAGAAGAGTCAGTCTTCTTGTACGTAAGGCGGCATTGTGCCTTTTTTATTTAATTCCGATGCAATTTCTGTGTTTCATCGTTACACGAAGGTCCAAGGGATATATTAAACCGGGAGTGAAGCATCGGAATCTATAACTAGTGTCACAGAAATGGTTCAAAGCATAGTCAGTAAGCAGAGTCAGTCTTCTTGTACTAAAGTCGGCATTGTGCCTTTTGCATTTAATTCCGACGCAATTTCTGTGTTTCATCGTCAATAAGAAGGTCAGAGAGATTCAGTAAACCTAAAGTGATGCATCGGAATCTATAACTAGTGTCACAGGAATGGTTCAAAACATAGACATTAGGAAGAGACAGTCTTCTTGTACTTAAGTCGGCATTCTGCATTTTGTATTTAGTTCCGATGCAATTTCTGTGTTTCATCGTCAATAAGAAGGTCAAGGGATACAGTAAACCTGAAGTGAAGCATCAGAATTTATAACTAGTGTCACAGGAATGGTTCGAAACATAGTCGGTGAGAAGAGTCAGTCTTCTTGTACTTAAGTCGGCATTGTGCCTTTTGTATTTAATTCCGATGCAATTTCTGTGTTTCATCGTCATTAAGAAGGTCCAAGGGATACAGTAAACCTGGAGTGAAGCATCGGAATCTATAACTAGTGACACAGGGATGGTTCAAAACATCGACAGTAAGAGGAGTCAGTATTCTTGTACTTAAGTCGGCATTGTGACTTTTGTATTTAATTCCGATGCAATTTCTGTGTTTCATCGTCAACACGAAGGTCCAAGGGATATAGTAAACCTGGAGTGAAGCATCGGAATCTATAACTAGTGTCACATGAATGGTCCAAATCATAGACAGTAAGAAGAGTCAGTCTTCTTGTACTTAAACCGGCATTGTACCTTCTGTATTTAATTCCGATGCATTTTCTGTGTTTCATCGTCATTAAGAAGGTCAGAGGGATACAGTAAACCTGAAGTGAAGCATCGGAATCTATAACTACTGTCACAGGAATGGTTCAAAACATAGTCAGTAAGAAGAATCAGTCTTCTTGTACTTAAGTCGGCATTGTGCCTTTCGTATTTAATTCCGATGCAATTTCTGTGTTTCATCGTCATTAAGAAGGTCCAAGGGATACAGTAAACCTGGAGTGAAGCATCGGAATCTATAACTAGTACCACAGGGATGGTTCAAAACATCGACAGTAAGATGAGTCATTATTCTTGTACTTAAGTCGGCATTGTGCCTTTTGTATTTAATTCCGATGCAATTTCTGTGTTTCTTCGTCAATAAGAAGGTCCAAGGGATACAGTATACCTGAAGTGAAGCACCGGAATCTATAACTAGTGTCACAGGAATGGATCAAAGCACAGACATTGGGAAGAGTCAGTCTTCCTGTAGTTAAGTCGGCATTGTGCCTTTTGTATTTAATTCCTATGCAATTTCTGTGTTTCATCGTCAATAAGAAGGTCCAAGGGATATAGTAACCCTGGAGTGAAGCATCGGAATCTATAACTAGTGACACAGGGATGGTTCAAAACATAGACTGTAAGAAGAGACAGTATTCTTGTACTTAAGTCGGCATTGTTCCTTTCCTATTTAATTCCGATGCAATTTCTGTGTTTCATCGTCAATCAGAAGGTCCAAGGGATACAGTAAACTGGGAGTGAAGCATCGGAATCTATAACTAGTGTCACAGGAATGGTTCAAATCATAGACAGTGGGATGAGTCAATCTTCTTGTACTTAAGTCGGCATTGTGCCTTTTGTATTTAATTCCGATGCAATTTCTGTGTTTCATCGTCAATAAGAAGGGCAGAGGGATGGTGTAAACCTGAAGTGAAGCATCGGAATCTATAAATAGTGTCACAGGAATGGTTCAAAGCATAGACAGTAAGAAGAGTCAGTCTTCTTGTACGTAAGTCGGCATTGTGCCTTTTTTATTTAATTCCGATGCAATATCCATGTTTCATCGTCAACACGAAGGTCCAAGGGATATAGTAAACCGGGAGTGAAGCATCGGAATCTATAACTAGTGTCACAGGAATGGTTCAAAGCATAGTCAGTAAGAAGAGTCAGTCTTCTTGTACTTAAGTCGGCATTGTGCCTTTTGTATTTAATTCCGATGCAAATTCTGTGTTTCATCGTCAATAAGAAGGTCAGAGAAATTCAGTAAACCTAAAGTGATGCATCGGAATCTATAACTAGTGTCACGGGAATGGTTCAAAACATAGACATTAGGAAGAGACAGTCTTCTTGTACTTAAGTCGGCATTGTGCCTTTTGTATTTAATTCCGATGCAATTTCTGTGTTTCATCGTCAATAAGGAGGACCAAGGGATACAGTAACCCTGGAGTAAAGCATCGGAATCTATAACTAGTGACACAAGGATGGTTCAAAAAGTCGACAGTAAGAAGAGTCACTCTTCTTGTACTTAATTCGGCATTGTGCCTTTAGTATTTAATTCCGATGTAATTTCTGTGTTTCATCGTCAATAAGAAGGTCAGAGGGATACAGTAAATCTGAAGTCTAGCATCGGAATCTATAACTTGTGTCACAGGAATGGTTCAAATCATATTCAGTAAGAAGAGTCAGTGTTCTTGTACTTAGTTCGGCACTGTGCCTTTAGTATTTAATTCCGATGCAATTTCTGCGTTTTATCGTTAATAAGAAGGTCAGAGGTCTACAGTAAATCTGAAGTCAAGCATCGGAGTCTATAACTAGTGTCACAGGAATGGTTCAAAACATAGTCAGTAAGAAGAGTCAGTCGTCTTGTACTTAAGTCGGCATTATGCGTTTTGTATTTAATTTCGATGCAAGTTCTATGTTTCATCGTCAATAAGAAGGTCCAA
This sequence comes from Schistocerca piceifrons, assembly GCF_021461385.2. Classification (NCBI taxonomy): domain Eukaryota; kingdom Metazoa; phylum Arthropoda; class Insecta; order Orthoptera; family Acrididae; genus Schistocerca; species Schistocerca piceifrons. The sequence continues at coordinate 3,353 of NW_025727387.1, forward strand.
GGGATACTGTAAACCGGGAGTGAAGCATCGGAATCTATAACTAGTGTCACAGAAATGGTTCAAAACATAGTTAGTAAGAAGAGTCAGTCTTCTTGTACTTAAGTCGGCATTGTGCCTTTTGTATTTAATTCCGATGCAATTTCTGTGTTTCATCGTCAATAAGAAGGTCCAAGGGATACAGTAAACCTAGAGTGAAGCGTCGGAATCAATAACTAGTGTCACAGGAATGAAACAAAACATAGTCAGTGAGAAGAGTCAACCTTCTTGTACTAATATCGGCATTGTGCCTTTTGTATTTAATTCCGATGCAATTTCTGTGTTTCATTGTCAATAAGAAGGTCCAAGTGATACAGTAAATCTGGAGTGAAGCATCGGAATCTATAACTAGTGTCACAGGGATGGTTCAAACATAGACAGTAAGAAGAGTCAGTATTCTTGTACTTAAGTGGGCATTGTGCCTTTTCTATTTAATTCCGATGCAATTTGTGTGTTTCATCGTCAATAATAAGGTCAGAGGGATACAGTAAATCTGAAGTCTAGCATCGGAATCTATAACTAGTGTCACAGGAATAGTTCAAAACATAGTCAGTAAAAAGAGACAGTCGTCTTGTACTTAAGTCGGCATTGTGCCTTTTGTATTTAATTCCGATGCAATTTCTGTGTTTCATCGTCAATAAGAAGGTCAGAGGGATACAGTAAACCTGAAGTGAAGCATCGGAATCTATAACTAGTGTCACAGGAGTGGTTCAAAACACAGTCAGTAAGAAGAGTCAGTCTTCTTGTACTTAAGTCGACATTGTGCCTTTTCTATTTAACTACGATGCAATTTCTGTGTATCATCGTCATTAAGAAGTTGCAAGGGATATAGTAAACCTGGAGTGAAGCATCGGAATCTATAACTAGTGTCACAGGAATGGTTCAAATCATAGACAGTAAGAAGTGTCAGTCTCCTTGTACTTAAGTCGGCATTGTGCCTTATTTATTTAATTCCGATGCAATTTCTGTGTTTCATCGTCAATAAGAAGGTCCAAGGGATACAATAAACCAGGAGTGAAGCATCGGAATCTATAACTAGTGTCACAGGAATGGTTCAAAGCATAGTCAGTGAGAAGAGTCAGTCAACTTGTGCTTAAGTCGGCATTGTGCATTTTGTATTTAATTCCGATGCAATTTCTGTGTTTCATCGTCAATAAGAAGGTCAGAGGGATGCAGTAAACCTGAAGTAAAGCATCGGAATCTATAACTAGTGTCACAGGAATGGTTCAAATCATAGACAGTAGAAAGAATCAGTCTTCTTGTACTTAAGTCGGCATTGTGCCTTTTTTATTTAATTCCGATGCAATTTCTGTGTTTCATCGTCAATAAGAAGGTCCAAGGGATACAGTAAACCTGGAGTGAAGCATCGGAATCTATAACTAGTGTCACAGGAATGGTTCAAAACATAGACAGTAGGAAGAGACAGTCTTCTTGTACTTAAGTCGGCATTGTGCCTTTTCTATTTAATTCCTTTGTAATTTCTGTGTTTCATCTTAAATAAGAAGGTCCAAGGGATATACTAAACCTGGAGTGAAGCATCGGAATCTATAACTAGTGTCAAAGGAATGGTTCAAAGCATAGACAGTAAGTTGGGTCAGTCTTCTTGTACTTAAGTCGGCGTTGTGCCTTTTTTATTTAATTCCGATGCAATTTCTATGTTTCATCGTCAATATGAAGGTCCAAGGGATACAGTAAACCTGGAGTGAAGCATCGGAATCCATAACTACTGTCACAGGAATGGTTCAAAGCATCGACAGTAAGAAGAGTCAGTCATCTTGTAGTTAATTCGGCATTGTGCCTTTAGTATTTAATTCCTATGCAATTTCTGTGTTTCATCGTCAATAAGAAGGTCAGAAGGATACAGTAAATCTGAAGTCTAGCATCGGAATCTATAACTAGTGTCACAGGAATGGTTCAAAACATAGTCAGTAATAAGAGTCAGTCTTCTTGTACTTAAGTCGGCATTGTGCCTTTTGTATTTAATTCCGATGCAATTTCTGTGTTTCATCGTCAATAAGAAGGTCCAAGGGATACAGTAAACCTAGAGTGAAGCATCGGAATCAATAACTTGTGTCACAGGAATGAAACAAAACACGGTCAGTAAGAAGAGTCAGTCTTCTCGTACTAAAGTCGGCATTGTGCCTTTTGTATTTAATTCCGATGCAATTTCTGTGTTTCATCGTCAATAAGAAGGTATAAGTGATACAGTAAACCTGGAGTGAAGCATCGGAATCTATAACTAGTGTCACAGGGATGGTTCAAACGTAGACAGTAAGAAGAGTTAGTATTCTTGTACTTAAGTGGGCATTGTGCCTTTTGTATTTAATTCCGATGCAATTTCTGTGTTTCATCCTCAATAAGATGGTCCAAGGGATACAGTAAACGTGAAGTGAAGCATCGGAATCTATAACTAGTGTCACAGGAATGGTTCAAAACATAGACAGTAGGAAGAGACAGTCTTCTTGTACTTAAGTCGGCATTGTGCCTTTTGTATTTAATTCCGATGCAATTTCTGTGTTTCATCGTCAATAAGAAGGTCAGAGGGATACAGTATATCTGAAGTCTACCATCGGAATCTATAACTAGTGTCACAGGAATGGTTCAAAACATAGTCAGTAAGAAGAGATAGTCTTCTTGTACTTAAGTCGGCATTGTGCCTTTTTATTTAATTCCGATGCAATTTCTGTGTTTCATCGTCAATAAAAGGTCTGAGATATACAGTAAACCTGAAGTGAAGCATCGGAATCTATAACTAGTGTCACAGGAGTGGTTCAAAACATAGTCAGTAAGAAGAGTCAGTCTTCTTGTACTTAAGTCGTCATTGTGCCTTTTCTATTTAACTACGATGCAATTTCTGTGTATGATCGTCTATAAGAAGTTCCAAGGGATATAGTAAACCTGGAGTGAAGCATCGGAATCTATAACTAGTGTCACAGGAATGGTTCAAAACATAGACAGTAAGAAGAGTCAGTCTCCTTGTACTTAAGTCGGCATTGTGCCTTTTTTATTTAATTCCGATGCAATTTCATTGTTTCATCGTCAATAAGAAGGTCCAAGGGATACAGTAAACCAGGAGTGAAGCATCGGAATCTATAACTAGTGTCACTGGAATGGTTCAAAACATAGTCAGTGAGATGAGTCAGTCTTCTTGTGCTTATGTCGGCATTGTGCATTTTGTATTTAATTCCGATGCAATTTCTGTGTTTCATCGTCAATAAGATGGTCTAAGGGATACAGTAAACCTGAAGTGAAGCATCAGAATCTATAACTAGTGTCACAGGAATGGTTCAAAACATAGTCAGTAAGAAGAGTCAGTCTTCTTGTACTTAAGTCGGCATTGTGCCTTTTGTATTTAATTATGATGCAATTTCTGTGTTTCATCGTCAATAAGAAGGTCCAAGGGATACAGTAAACCTGAAGTGAAGCATCGGAATCTATAGCTATCTTCACAGGAATTTTTCAAATCATAGACAGTGGGATGAGTCAGTCTTCTTGTACTTAAGTCGGCATTGTGCCTTTTGTATTTAATTCCGATGCAATTTCTGTGTTTCATCGTCAATAAGAAGGTCAGACGGATGCAGTAAACCTGAAGTGAAGCTTCGGAATCTATAACTAGTGTCACAGGAATGGTTCAAATCATAGACAGTACAAAGAATCAGTCTTCTTGTACTTAAGTCGGCATTGTGCCTTTTCTATTTAACTCCTATTCATTTTCTGTGCTTCATCGTCAATAAGAAGGTCAGACGGATGCAGTAAACCTGAAGTGAAGCATCGGAATCTATAACTAGTGTCACAGGAATGGTTCAAATCATAGACAGTACAAAGAATCAGTCTTCTTGTACTTAAGTCGGGATTGTGCCTTTTCTATTTAACTCCTATTCATTTTCTGTGCTTCATCGTCAATAAGAAGGTCCAAGGGATATAGTAAACCTGGAGTGAAGCATCGGAATCTATAACTAGTGTCACAGGAATGGTTCAAAGCATAGACAGTAAGAAGAGTCAGTCTTCTTCTACTTAAGTCAGCATTGTGCCTTTTTTATTTAATTCCGATGCAATTTCTGTGTTTCATCGTCAATAAGAAGGTCCAAGGTATACAGTAAACCTGGAGTGAAGCATCGGAATCTATAACTAGAGTCATAGGAATGGTTCAAATCATCGACAGTAAGAAGAGACAGTCTTCTTGTACATAATTCGGCATTGTGCCTTTAGTATTTAATTCCGATGCAATATCTGTGTTTCATCGTCAATAAGAAGGTCCGAGGGATACAGAAAATCTGAAGTGAACCATCGCAATCTATAACTAGTGTCACAGGAATGGTTCAAAACATAGACAGTAGGAAGAGACAGTCTTCTTGTACTTAAGTCGGCATTGTGCCTTTTTTATTTAATTCCTTTGCAATTTCTGTGTTTCATCGTCAATAAGAAGGTCCAAGGGATATAGTAAACCTGGAGTGAAGCATCGGAATCTATAACTAGTGTCACAGGAATGGTTCGAAACATAGTCAGTAAGAAGAGTCAGTCTTCTTGTACTTAAGTCGGCATTGTGCATTTTCTATTCAACTCCGATGCAATTTCCGGGTAACATCGTCAATAAGAAGGTCCAAGGGATATAGTAAACCTGGAGTGAAGCATCGGAATCTATAACTAGTGTCACAGGAATGGATCAAAACATAGACAGTAAGAAGAGTCAGCCTTCTTGTACTTAAGTCGGCATTGTACCTTTTTTATTTAATTCCGATGCAATTTCTGTGTTTCATCGTCAATACGAAGGTCCAAGGGATACAGTAAACCTGGAGTGAAGCATCGGAATCTATAACTAGTGTCACAGGAATGGTTCAAAGCATCGACAGTAAGAAGAGACAGTCTTCTTGTACTTAATTCGGCATTGTGCCTTTAGTATTTAATTCCGATGCAATTTCTGTGTTTCATCGTCAATAAGAAGGTCAGAGGGATACAGTAAATCTGAAGTGAAGCATCGGAATATATAACTAGTGTCACAGGAATGGTTCAAAACATAGTCAGTGAGAAGAGTCAGTCTTCTTGTACTTAAGTCGGCATTGTGCATTTTGTATTTAATTCCGATGCAATTTCTGTGTTTCATCGTCAATAAGAAGGTCTTAAGGATACAGTAAACCTAAAGTGAAGCATCAGAATCTATAACTAGTGTCACAGGAATGGTTCAAAACATAGACAGTAAGAAGAGTCAGTCTTATTGTACTTAAGTCGGCATTGTGCCTTTTGTATTTAATTCCGATGCAATTTCTATGTTTCATTGTCAATAAGAAGCTCCAAGGGATACAGTAAATCTTAAGTGAAGCATCGGAATCTATAACTAGTGTCACAGGAATGGTTCAAATCATAGACAGTGGGATGAGTCAGTCTACTTGTACTGAAGTCGGCATTGTGCCTATTGCATTTAATTCCGATGCAATTTCTGTGTTTCATCGTCAATAAGAAGGTCAGAGGGATGCCGTAAACCTGACGAGAAGCATCGGAATCTATAACTAGTGTCACAGGAATGGTTCAAATCGTAGACAGTGGGAAGAGTCAGTCCTCTTGTACTTAAGTCGGCATTCTGCCTTTTCTATTTAACTCCGATTAAACTTCTCTGCTTCATCGTCAATAACAAGATCCAAGGGATATAGTAAACCTGGAGTGAAGCATCGGAATCTATAACTAGTGTCACAGGAATGGTTCAAAACATAGACAGTAAGAAGAGTGAGTCTTATTGTACTCAAGTCAGCATTGTGCCTTTTTTATTTAATTCCGATGCAATTTCTGTGTTTCAACGTCAATAAGAAGGACCAAGGGATACAGTAAACATGGAATGAAGCATCGGAATCTATAACTAGAGTCACAGGAATGGTTCAAATCATCAACAGTAAGAAGAGACAGTCTTCTTGTACATAATTCGGCATTGTGCCTTTAGTATTTAATTCCGATGCAATATCTGAGTTTCATCGTCAATAAGAAGGTCAGAGGGATACAGAAAATCTGAAGTGGACCATCGGAGTCTATAACTAGTGTCACAGGAATGGTTCAAAACATAGTCAGTGAGAAGAGTCAGTCTTCTTGAACTTAAGTGGGCATTGTGGCTTTTGTATTTAATTCCGATGCAATTTCTGTGATTCATCGTCTATAAGAAGGTCAGACGGATACAGTAAACTTGGAGTGATGCATCGGGATCTATAACTAGTGTCACAGGAATGGTTCAAAACATAGTCAGTGAGAAGAGTCAGTCTTCTTGTACTTAAGTCGCCATTGTGCATTTTGTATTTAATTCCGATGCAATTTCTGTGTTTCATCGTCAATAAGAAGGTCTAAGGGATACAGTAAACCTAAAGTGAAGCATCAGAATCTATAACTAGTGTCACAGGAATGATTCAAAACATAGACAGTAAGAAGAGTCAGTCTTATTGTACTTAAGTCGGCATTGTGCCTTTTGTATTTAATTCCGATGCAATTTCTATGTTTCATATTCTATATGAAGCTCCAAGGGATACAGTAAATCTGAAGTGAAGCATCGGAATCTATAACTAGTGTCACAGGAATGGTTCAAATCATAGACAGTGGGATGAGTCAGTCTTCTTGTACTGAAGTCGGCATTGTGCCTATTGCATTTAATTCCGATGCAATTTCTGTGTTTCTTCGTCAATAAGATGGTCAGAGGGATGCAGTAAACCTGAAGAGAAGCATCGGAATCTATAACTAGTGTCACAGGAATGGTTCAAATCGTAGACAGTGGGAACAGTCAGTCTTCTTGTACTTAAGTCGGCATTGTGCCTTTTCTATTTAACTCCGATTAAACTTCTCTGCTTCATCGTCAATAAGAAGGTCCAAGGGATATAGTAAACCTGGAGTGAAGCATCGGAATCTATAACTAGTGTCACAGGAATGGTTCAAAACATAGACAGTAAGAAGAGTCAGTCTTATTGTACTTAAGTCAGCATTGTGCCTTTTTTATTTAATTCCGATGCAATTTCTGTGTTTCAACGTCAATAAGAAGGACCAAGGGATACAGTAAACATGGAGTGAAGCATCGGAATCTATAACTAGAGTCACAGGAATGGTTCAAAACATCGACAGTAAGAAGAGACAGTCTTCTTGTACATAATTCGGCATTGTGCCTTTAGTATTTAATTCCGATGCAATTTCTGTGTTTCATCGTCAATAAGAAGGTCAGAGGGATACAGAAAATCTGAAGTGGACCATCGGAGTCTATAACTAGTGTCACAGGAATTGTTCAAAGCATAGTCAGTGAGAAGAGTCAGTCTTCTTGTACTTAAGTCGGCATTGTGCCTTTTGTATTTAATTCCGATGCAATTTCTGTGTTTCATCGTCAATAAGAAGGTCCAAAGGATACAGTAAACCTGGAGTGAAGCATCGGAATCTATAACTAGTGACACAGGGCTGGTTCAAAACATAGACAGTAAGATGAGTCAGTATTCTTGTACTTAAGTGGGCATTGTGCCTTCTGTATTTAATTCCGATGCAATTTCTGTGTTTCATCGTCAATAAGAAGGTAAAAGGGATATAGTAACCCTGGAGTGAAGCATCGGAATCTAAAACTAGTGTCACAGGATTGGTTCAAAACATAGTCAGTAAGAAGAGTCAGTCCTCTTGTACTTATGTCGGCATTGTGCCTTTTGTATTTAATTCCGATGCAATTTCTGTGTTTCATCGTCAAATGGAAGGTCCAAGGGATACAGTAAACCGGGAGTGAAGCATCGGAACCAATAACTAGTGTCACAGAAATGGTTCAAAACATAGTCAGTAAGAAGAGTCAGTCTTCTTGTACTTAAGTCGGCATTGTGCCTTTTGTATTTAATTCCGATGCAATTTCTGTGTTTCATCGTCAATAAGAACGTCCAAGGGATACAGTAAACCTGGAGTGAAGCATCGGAATCAATAACTAGTGTCACAGGAATGGTTCAAAACATAGTCAGTAAGAAGAGTCAGTCTTCTTGTACATAAATCGGCATTGAGCGTTTTGTATTTCATTCCGATGCAATTTCTGTGTTTCATCGTCAATAAGTAGGTCCAAGGGATACAGTAAACCTGAAGTGAAGCATCAGAATCTATAACTAGTGTCTTAGGAATGGTTCAAAGCATAGTCAGTAAGAAGAATCAGTCTTCTTGTACTTAAGTCGGCATTGTGCCTTTTGTATTTAATTCCGATGCAATTTCTGTGTTTCATCGTCACTAAGAAGGTCCAAGGGATACAGTAAACCCGGAGTGAAGCATCGGAATCTATAACTAGTGACACAGGGATGGTTCAAAACATCGACAGTAAGAAGAGTCTGTCTTCTTGTACTTAATACGGCATTTTGCCTTTAGTATTTAATTTAGATGCAATTTCTGTGTTTCATCGTCAATAAGAAGGTCAGAGGGATACAGTAAATCTGATCTCTAGCATCGGAATCTATAACTAGTGTCACAGGAATGGTTTAAAACATAGTCAGTAAGAAGAGACAGTCTTCTTGTACTTAAGTCGGCATTGTGCCTTTTGTATTTAATTCCGATGCAATTTCTGTGTTTCATCGTCAATAAGAAGGTCCAAGGGATACATTAAACCTGAAGTGAAGCATCGGAATCTATAACTAGTGTCTCAGGAATGGTTCAAACATAGTCAAAAAGAAGAGTCAGTCTTCTTGTACTTAAGTCGGCATTGTGCCTTTTCTATTTAAATCCGATGCAATTTCTGTGTATCATCGTCAATAAGAAGGTCCAAGGGATATAGTAAACCTGGAGTGAAGCATCGGAATCTATAACTAGTGTCACAGGAATGGTTCAAAACATAGACAGTAAGAAGAGTCAGTCTTCTTGTACTTAAGTCGGCATTGTGCCTTTTGTATTTAATTCCGGTGCAATATCTGTGTTTCATCGTCAATAAGAAGGTCAGAGGGATACAGTAAACCTGAAGTGAAGCATCGGAATCTATAACTAGTGTCACAGGAATTGTTCAAAACATAGACAGTAGGAAGAGACAGTCTTCTTGTACTTAAGTCGGCATTGTGCCTTTTCTATTTAATTCCTTTGCAATTTCTGTGTTTCATCGTCAATAAGAAGGTCCAAGGGATATAGTAAACCTGGAGTGAAGCATCGGAATCTATAACTAGTGTCACAGGAATGGTTCAAAAGCATAGACAGTAAGTTGGTTCAGTCTTCTTGTACTTAAGTCGGCGTTGTGCCTTTTGTATTTAATTCCGATGCAATTTCTGTGTTTCATCGTCAATAAGAATGTCCAAGGGATACAGTAAACCTAGAGTGAAGCGTCGGAATCAATAACTAGTGTCACAGGAATGAAACAAACATAGTCAGTAAGAAGAATCAACCTTCTTGTACTAATGTCGGCATTGTGCCTTTTGTATCTAATTCCGATGCAATTTCTGTGTTTCATTGTCAATAAGAAGCTCCAAGTGATACAGTAAATCTGGAGTGAAGCATCGGAATCTATAACTAGTGTCACAGGGATGGTTCAAACATAGACAGTAAGAAGAGTCAGTATTCTTGTACTTAAGTGGGCATTGTGCCTTTTCTATTTAATTCCGATGCAATTTCTGTGTTTCATCGTCAATAACAAGGTCAGAGGGATACAGTAAATCTGAAGTCTAGCATCGGCATCTATAACTAGTGTCACAGGAATAGTTCAAAACATAGTCAGTAAAAAGAGACAGTCGTCTTGTACTTAAGTCGGCATTGTGCCTTTTGTATTTAATTCCGATGCAATTTCTGTGTATCATCGTCAATAAGAAGGTCAGAGGGATACAGTAAACCTGAAGTTAAGCATCGGAATCTATAACTAGTGTCACAGGAGTGGTTCAAAACACAGTCAGTAAGAAGAGTCAGTCTTCTTGTACTTAAGTCGGCATTGTGCCTTTTCTATTTAACTACGATGCAATTTCTGTGTATCATCGTCATTAAGATGTTCCAAGGGATATAGTAAACCTGGAGTGAAGCATCGGAATCTATAACTAGTGTCACAGGAATGGTTCAAATCATAGACAGTAAGAAGTGTCAGTCTCCTTGTACTTAAGTCGGCATTGTGCTTTATTTATTTAATTCTGATGCAATTTCTGTGTTTCATCGTCAATAAGAAGGTCCAAGGGATACAGTAAACCAGGAGTGAAGCATCGGAATCTGTAACTAGTGTCACAGGAATGGTTCAAAGCATAGTCAGTGAGAAGAGTCAGTCATCTTGTGCTTATGTCGGCATTGTGCATTTTGTATTTAATTCCGATGCAATTTCTATGTTTCATCGTCAATAAGAAGCTCTAAGGGGTACAGTAAACCTGAAGTGAAGCATCGGAATCTACAACTATCGTCACAGGAATTTTTCAAATCATAGACAGTGGGATGAGTCAGTCTTCTTGTACTTAAGTCGGCATTGTGCCTTTTGTATTTAATTCCGATGCAATTTCTGTGTTTCATCGTGAATAAGAAGGTCAGAGGGATGCAGTAAACCTGAAGTGAAGCATTGGAATCTATAACTAGTGTCACAGGAATGGTTCAAATCATAGACAGTAGAAAGAATCAGTCTTCTTGTACTTAAGCCGGCATTGTGCCTTTTTTATTTAATTCCGATGCAATTTCTGTGTTTCATCGTCAATACGAAGGTCCAGGGGAGACAGTAAACCTGGAGTGAAGCATCGGAATGTATAACTAGTGTCACTGGAATGGTTCAAATCATAGACAGTAGGAAGAGACAGTCTTCTTGTACATAATTCGGCATTGTGCCTTTAGTATTTAATTCCGATGCAATTTCTGTGTTTCATCGTCAATAAGAAGGTCAGAGGGATACAGTAAGCCTGAAGTGAAGCATCGGTATCTATAACTAGTGTCACAGGAATGGTTCAAAACATAGACAGTAGGAAGAGACAGTCTTCTTGTACTTAAGTCGGCATTGTGCCTTTTCTATTTAATTCCTTTGTAATTTCTGTGTTTCATCTTAAATAAGAAGGTCCAAGGGATATACTAAACCTGGAGTGAAGCATCGGAATCTATAACTAGTGTCACAGGAATGGTTCAAAGCGTAGACAGTAAGTTGGGTCAGTCTTCTTGTACTTAAGTCGGCGTTGTGCCTTTTTTATTTAATTCCGATGCAATTTCTATGTTTCATCGTCAATATGAAGGTCCAAGGGATACAGTAAACCTGGAGTGAAGCATCGGAATCTATAACTACTGTCACAGGAATGGTTCAAAGCATCGACAGTAAGAAGAGTCAGTCATCTTGTACTTAATTCGGCGTTGTGCCTTTAGTATTTAATTCCTATGCAATTTCTGTGTTTCATCGTCAATAAGAAGGTCAGAAGGATACAGTAAATCTGAAGTCTAGCATCGGAATCTATAACTAGTGTCACAGGAATGGTTCAAAACATAGTCAGTAATAAGAGTCAGTCTTCTTGTACTTAAGTCGGCATTGTGCCTTTTGTATTTAACTCCGATGCAATTTCTGTGTTTCATCGTCAATAAGAAGGTCCAAGGGATACAGTAAACCTAGAGTGAAGCATCGGAATCAATAACTTGTGTCACAGGAATGAAACAAAACACGGTCAGTAAGAAGAGTCAGTCTTCTTGTACTAAAGTCGGCATTGTGCCTTTTGTATTTAATTCCGATGCAATTTCTGTGTTTCATCGTCAATAAGAAGGTATAAGTGATACAGTAAGCCTGGAGTGAAGCATCGGAATCTATAACTAGTGTCACAGGGATGGTTCAAACGTAGACAGTAAGAAGAGTCAGTATTCTTGTACTTAAGTGGGCATTGTGCCTTTTGTATTTAATTCCGATGCAATTTCTGTGTTTCATGCTCAATAAAATGGTCCAAGGGATACAGTAAACGTGAAGTGAAGCATCAGAGTCTATAACTAGTGTCACAGGAATGGTTCAAAACATAGTCAGTAAGGAGTTTCAGTCTTCTTGTACATAAGTCGGCATTGAGCTTTTGTCTTTAATTCCGATGCAATTTCTGTGTTTCATCGTCATTAAGTAGGTCCAAGGGATACAGTAAACCTGAAGTGAAGCATCGGAATCTATAACTAGTGTCACAGGAATGGTTCAAAACATAGACAGTAGGAAGAGACAGTCTTCTTGTACTTAAGTCGGCATTGTGCCTTTTGTATTTAATTCCGATGCAATTTCTGTGTTTCATCGTCAATAAGAAGGTCAGAGGGATACAGTATATCTGAAGTCTACCATCGGAATCTATAACTAGTGTCACAGGAATGGTTCAAAACATAGTCAGTAAGAAGAGATAGTCTTCTTGTACTTAACTCGGCATTGTGCCTTTTTATTTAATTCCGATGCAATTTCTGTGTTTCATCGTCAATAAAAGGTCAGAGATATACAGTAAACCGGAAGTGAAGCATCGGAATCTATAACTAGTGTCACAGGAGTGGTTCAAAACATAGTCAGTAAGAAGAGTCAGTCTTCTTGTACTTAAGTCGTCATTGTGCCTTTTCTATTTAACTACGATGCAATTTCTGTGTTTCATTGTCAATAAGAAGGTCCAAGTGATACAGTAAATCTGGAGTGAAGCATCGGAATCTATAACTAGTGTCACAGGGATGGTTCAAACATAGACAGTAAGAAGAGTCAGTATTCCTGTACTTAAGTGGGCATTGTGCCTTTTCTATTTAATTCCGATGCAATTTCTGTGTTTCATCGTCAATAATAAGGTCAGAGGGATACAGTAAATCTGAAGTCTAGCATCGGAATCTATAACTAGTGTCACAGGAATAGTTCAAAACATAGTCAGTAAAAAGAGACAGTCGTCTTGTACTTAAGTCGGCATTGTGCCTTTTGTATTTAATTCCGATGCAATTTCTGTGTTTCATCGTCAATAAGAAGGTCAGAGGGATACAGTAAACCTGAAGTGAAGCATCGGAATCTATAACTAGTGTCACAGGAGTGGTTCAAAACACAGTCAGTAAGAAGAGTCAGTCTTCTTGTACTTATGTCGGCATTGTGCCTTTTCTATTTAACTACGATGCAATTTCTGTGTATCATCGTCAATAAGAAGTTCCAAGGGATATAGTAAACCTGGAGTGAAGCATCGGAATCTATAACTAGTGTCACAGGAATGGTTCAAATCATAGACAGTAAGAAGTGTCAGTCTCCTTGTACTTAAGTCGGCATTGTGCCTTATTTATTTAATTCTGATGCAATTTCTGTGTTTCATCGTCAATAAGAAGGTCCAAGGGATACAGTAAACCAGGAGTGAAGCATCGGAATCTGTAACTAGTGTCACAGGAATGGTTCAAAGCATAGTCAGTGAGAAGAGTCAGTCATCTTGTGCTTAAGTCGGCATTGTGCATTTTGTATTTAATTCCGATGCAATTTCTATGTTTAATCGTCAATAAGAAGGTCTAAGGGATACAGTAAACCTGAAGTGAAGCATCGGAATCTACAACTATCGTCACAGGAATTTTTCAAATCATAGACAGTGGGATGAGTCAGTCTTCTTGTACTTAAGTCGGCATTGTGCCTTTTGTATTTAATTCCGATGCAATTTCTGTGTTTCATCGTCAATAAGAAGGTCAGAGGGATGCAGTAAACCTGAAGTGAAGCATCGGAATCTATAACTAGTGTCACAGGAATGGTTCAAATCATAGACAGTAGAAAGAATCAGTCTTCTTGTACTTAAGCCGGCATTGTGCCTTTTTTATTTAATTCCGATGCAATTTCTGTGTTTCATCGTCAATACGAAGGTCCAGGGGAGACAGTAAACCTGGAGTGAAGCATCGGAATGTATAACTAGTGTCACTGGAATGGTTCAAATCATAGACTGTAGGAAGAGACAGTCTTCTTGTACATAATTCGGCATTGTGCCTTTAGTATTTAATTCCGATGCAATTTCTGTGTTTCATCGTCAATAAGAAGGTCAGAGGGATACAGTAAGCCTGAAGTGAAGCATCGGTATCTATAACTAGTGTCACAGGAATGGTTCAAAACATAGACAGTAGGAAGAGACAGTCTTCTTGTACTTAAGTCGGCATTGTGCCTTTTCTATTTAATTCCTTTGTAATTTCTGTGTTTCATCTTAAATAAGAAGGTCCAAGGGATATACTAAACCTGGAGTGAAGCATCGGAATCTATAACTAGTGTCACAGGAATGGTTCAAAGCGTAGACAGTAAGTTGGGTCAGTCTTCTTGTACTTAAGTCGGCGTTGTGCCTTTTTTATTTAATTCCGATGCAATTTCTATGTTTCATCGTCAATATGAAGGTCCAAGGGATACAGTAAACCTGGAGTGAAGCATCGGAATCTATAACTACTGTCACAGGAATGGTTCAAAGCATCGACAGTAAGAAGAGTCAGTCATCTTGTACTTAATTCGGCGTTGTGCCTTTAGTATTTAATTCCTATGCAATTTCTGTGTTTCATCGTCAATAAGAAGGTCAGAAGGATACAGTAAATCTGAAGTCTAGCATCGGAATCTATAACTAGTGTCACAGGAATGGTTCAAAACATAGTCAGTAATAAGAGTCAGTCTTCTTGTACTTAAGTCGGCATTGTGCCTTTTGTATTTAATTCCGATGCAATTTCTGTGTTTCATCGTCAATAAGAAGGTCCAAGGGATACAGTAAACCTAGAGTGAAGCATCGGAATCAATAACTTGTGTCACAGGAATGAAACAAAACACGGTCAGTAAGAAGAGTCAGTCTTCTTGTACTAAAGTCGGCATTGTGCCTTTTGTATTTAATTCCGATGCAATTTCTGTGTTTCATCGTCAATAAGAAGGTATAAGTGATACAGTAAGCCTGGAGTGAAGCATCGGAATCTATAACTAGTGTCACAGGGATGGTTCAAACGTAGACAGTAAGAAGAGTCAGTATTCTTGTACTTAAGTGGGCATTGTGCCTTTTGTATTTAATTCCGATGCAATTTCTGTGTTTCATGCTCAATAAAATGGTCCAAGGGATACAGTAAACGTGAAGTGAAGCATCAGAGTCTATAACTAGTGTCACAGGAATGGTTCAAAACATAGTCAGTAAGGAGTTTCAGTCTTCTTGTACATAAGTCGGCATTGTGCTTTTGTCTTTAATTCCGATGCAATTTCTGTGTTTCATCGTCAATAAGTAGGTCCAAGGGATACAGTAAACCTGAAGTGAAGCATCGGAATCTATAACTAGTGTCACAGGAATGGTTCAAAACATAGACAGTAGGAAGAGACAGTCTTCTTGTACTTAAGTCGGCATTGTGCCTTTTGTATTTAATTCCGATGCAATTTCTGTGTTTCATCGTCAATAAGAAGGTCAGAGGGATACATATATCTGAAGTCTACCATCGGAATCTATAACTAGTGTCACAGGAATGGTTCAAAACATAGTCAGTAAGAAGAGATAGTCTTCTTGTACTTAAGTCGGCATTGTGCCTTTTTATTTAATTCCGATGCAATTTCTGTGTTTCATCGTCAATAAAAGGTCAGAGATATACAGTAAACCTGAAGTGAAGCATCGGAATCTATAACTAGTGTCACAGCAGTGGGTCAAAACATAGTCAGTAAGAAGAGTCAGTCTTCTTGTACTTAAGTCGTCATTGTGCCTTTTCTATTTAACTACGATGCAATTTCTGTGTTTCATTGTCAATAAGAAGGTCCAAGTGATACAGTAAATCTGGAGTGAAGCATCGGAATCTATAATTAGTGTCACAGGGATGGTTCAAACATAGACAGTAAGAAGAGTCAGTATTCTTGTACTTAAGTGGGCATTGTGCCTTTTCTATTTAATTCCGATGCAATTTCTGTGTTTCATCGTCAATAATAAGGTCAGAGGGATACAGTAAATCTGAAGTCTAGCATCGGAATCTATAACTAGTGTCACAGGAATAGTTCAAAACATAGTCAGTAAAAAGAGACAGTCGTCTTGTACTTAAGTCGGCATTGTGCCTTTTGTATTTAATTCCGATGCAATTTCTGTGTTTCATCGTCAATAAGAAGGTCAGAGGGATACAGTAAACCTGAAGTGAAGCATCGGAATCTATAACTAGTGTCACAGGAGTGGTTCAAAACACAGTCAATAAGAAGAGTCAGTCTTCTTGTACTTAAGTCGGCATTGTGCCTTTTCTATTTAACTACGATGCAATTTCTGTGTATCATCGTCAATAAGAAGTTCCAAGGGATATAGTAAACCTGGAGTGAAGCATCGGAATCTATAACTAGTGTCACAGGAATGGTTCAAATCATAGACAGTAAGAAGTGTCAGTCTCCTTGTACTTAAGTCGACATTGTGCCTTATTTATTTAATTCTGATGCAATTTCTGTGTTTCATCGTCAATAAGAAGGTCCAAGGGATACAGTAAACCAGGAGTGAAGCATCGGAATCTGTAACTAGTGTCACAGGAATGGTTCAAAGCATAGTCAGTGAGAAGAGTCAGTCATCTTGTGCTTAAGTCGGCATTGTGCATTTTGTATTTAATTCCGATGCAATTTCTATGTTTAATCGTCAATAAGAAGGTCTAAGGGATACAGTAAACCTGAAGTGAAGCATCGGAATCTTCAACTATCGTCAGAGGAATTTTTCAAATCATAGACAGTGGGATGAGTCAGTCTTCTTGTACTTAGGTCGGCATTGTGCCTTTTGTATTTCATTCCGATGCAATTTCTGTGTTTCATCGTCAATAAGAAGGTCAGAGGGATGCAGTAAACCTGAAGTGAAGCATCGGAATCTATAACTAGTGTCACAGGAATGGTTCAAATCATAGACAGTAGAAAGAATCAGTCTTCTTGTACTTAAGCCGGCATTGTGCCTTTTTTATTTAATTCCGATGCAATTTCTGTGTTTCATCGTCAATACGAAGGTCCAGGGGATACAGTAAACCTGGAGTGAAGCATCGGAATGTATAACTAGTGTCACTGGAATGGTTAAAATCATAGACAGTAGGAAGAGACAGTCTTCTTGTACATAATTCGGCATTGTGCCTTTAGTATTTAATTCCGATGCAATTTCTGTGTTTCATCGTCAATAAGAAGGTCAGAGGGATACAGTAAGCCTGAAGTGAAGCATCGGAATCTATAACTAGTGTCACAGGAATGGTTCAAAACATAGACAGTAGGAAGAGACAGTCTTCTTGTACTTAAGTCGGCATTGTGCCTTTTCTATTTAATTCCTTTGTAATTTCTGTGTTTCATCTTAAATAAGAAGGTCCAAGGGATATACTAAACCTGGAGTGAAGCATCGGAATCTATAACTAGTGTCACAGGAATGGTTCAAAGCGTAGACAGTAAGTTGGGTCAGTCTTCTTGTACTTAAGTCGGCGTTGTGCCTTTTTTATTTAATTCCGATGCAATTTCTATGTTTCATCGTCAATATGAAGGTCCAAGGGATACAGTAAACCTGGAGTGAAGCATCGGAATCTATAACTACTGTCACAGGAATGGTTCAAAGCATCGACAGTAAGAAGAGTCAGTCATCTTGTACTTAATTCGGCGTTGTGCCTTTAGTATTTAATTCCTATGCAATTTCTGTGTTTCATCGTCAATAAGAAGGTCAGAAGGATACAGTACATCTGAAGTCTAGCATCGGAATCTATAACTAGTGTCACAGGAATGGTTCAAAACATAGTCAGTAATAAGAGTCAGTCTTCTTGTACTTAAGTCGGCATTGTGCCTTTTGTATTTAATTCCGATGCAATTTCTGTGTTTCATCGTCAATAAGAAGGTCCAAGGGATACAGTAAACCTAGAGTGAAGCATCGGAATCAATAACTTGTGTCACAGGAATGAAACAAAACACGGTCAGTAAGAAGAGTCAGTCTTCTTGTACTAAAGTCGGCATTGTGCCTTATTATTTAATTCCGATGCAATTTCTGTGTTTCATCGTCAATAAGTAGGTCCAAGGGATACAGTAAACCTGAAGTGAAGCATCGGAATCTATAACTAGTGTCACAGGGATGGTTCAAACGTAGACAGTAAGAAGAGTCAGTATTCTTGTACTTAAGTGGGCATTGTGCCTTTTGTATTTAATTCCGATGCAATTTCTGTGTTCCATCCTCAATAAGATGGTCCAAGGGATACAGTAAACGTGAAGTGAAGCATCAGAGTCTATAACTAGTGTCACAGGAATGGTTCAAAACATAGTCAGTAAGGAGTTTCAGTCTTCTTGTACATAAGTCGGCATTGTGCTTTTGTCTTTAATTCCGATGCAATTTCTGTGTTTCATCGTCAATAAGTAGGTCCAAGGGATACAGTAAACCTGAAGTGAAGCATCGGAATCTATAACTAGTGTCACAGGAATGGTTCAAAACATAGACAGTAGGAAGAGACAGTCTTCTTGTACTTAAGTCGGCATTGTGCCTTTTGTATTTAATTCCGATGCAATTTCTGTGTTTCATCGTCATTAAGAAGGTCAGAGGGATACAGTATATCTGAAGTCTACTATCGGAATCTATAACTAGTGTCACAGGAATGGTTCAAAACATAGTCAGTAAGAAGAGATAGTCTTCTTGTACTTAAGTCGGCATTGTGCCTTTTTATTTAATTCCGATGCAATTTCTGTGTTTCATCGTCAATAAAAGGTCAGAGATATACAGTAAACCTGAAGTGAAGCATCGGAATCTATAACTAGTGTCACAGGAGTGGTTCAAAACATAGTCAGTAAGAAGAGTCAGTCTTCTTGTACTTAAGTCGTCATTGTGCCTTTTCTATTTAACTACGATGCAATTTCTGTGTATGATCGTCTATAAGACGTTCCAAGGGATATAGTAAACCTGGAGTGAAGCATCGGAATCTATAACTAGTGTCACAGGAATGGTTCAAAACATAGACAGTAAGAAGAGTCAGTCTCCTTGTACTTAAGTCGGCATTGTGCCTTTTTTATTTAATTCCGATGCAATTTCTGTGTTTCATCGTCAATAAGAAGGTCCAAGGTATACAGTAAACCAGGAGTGAAGCATCGGAACCTATAACTAGTGTCACTGGAATGGTTCAAACATAGTCAGTGAGATGAGTCAGTCTTCTAGTGCTTATGTCGGTATTGTGCATTTTGTATTTAATTCCGATGCAATTTCTGTGTTTCATCGTCAATAAGATGGTCTAAGGGATACAGTAAACCTGAAGTGAAGCATCAGAATCTATAACTAGTGTCACAGGAATGGTTCAAAACATAGTCAGTAAGAAGAGTCAGTCTTCTTGTACTTAAGTCGGCATTGTGCCTTTTGTATTTAATTCCGATGCAATTTCTGTGTTTCATCGTCAATAAGAAGGTCCAAGGGATACAGTAAACCTGAAGTGAAGCATCGGAATCTATAACTGTCGTCACAGGAATTTTTCAAATCATAGACAGTGGGATGAGTCAGTCTTCTTGTACTTAAGTCGGCATTGTGCCTTTTGTATTTAATTCCGATGCAATTTCTGTGTTTCATCGTCAATAAGAAGGTCAGACGGATGCAGTAAACCTGAAGTGAAGCATCGGAATCTATAACTAGTGTCACAGGAATGGTTCAAATCATAGACAGTACAAAGAATCAGTCTTCTTGTACTTAAGTCGGCATTGTGCCTTTTCTATTTAACTCCTATTCATTTTCTGTGCTTCATCGTCAATAAGAAGGTCCAAGGGATATAGTAAACCTGGAGTGAAGCATCGGAATCTATAACTAGTGTCACAGGAATGGTTCAAAGCATAGACAGTAAGAAGTGTCAGTCTTCTTCTACTTAAGTCAGCATTGTGGCTTTTTTATTTAATTCCGATGCAATTTCTGTGTTTCATCGTCAATAAGAAGGTCCAAGGTATACAGTAAACCTGGAGTGAAGCATCGGAATCTATAACTAGAGTCATAGGAATGGTTCAAAGCATCGACAGTAAGAAGAGACAGTCTTCTTGTACATAATTCGGCATTGTGCCTTTAGTATTTAATTCCGATGCAATTTCTGTGTTTCATCGTCAATAAGAAGGTCCGAGGGATACAGAAAATCTGAAGTGAACCATCGCAATCTACAACTAGTGTCACAGGAATGGTTCAAAACATAGTCAGTGAGTCGAGTCAGTCTTCTTGTACTTAAGTCGGCATTGTGCCTTTTGTATTTAATTCCGATGCAATTTCTGTGTTTCATCGTCAATAAGAAGGTCAGAGGGATACAGTAAACCTGATGTGAAGCATCGGAATCTATAACTAGTGTCACAGGAATGGTTCAAAACATAGACAGTAGGAAGAGACAGGCTTCTTGTACTTAAGTCGGCATTGTGCCTTTTCTATTCAACTCCGATGCAATTTCCGGGTAACATCGTCAATAGGAAGGTCCAAGGGATATAGTAAACCTGGAGTGAAGCATCGGAATCTATAACTAGTGTCACAGGAATGGTTCAAATCTTAGACAGTAAGAAGAGTCAGCCTTCTTGTACTTAAGTCGGCATTGTACCTTTTTTATTTAATTCCGATGCAATTTCTGTGTTTCATCGTCAATAAGAAGGTCCAAGGGATACAGTAAACCTGGAGTGAAGCATCGGAATCTATAACTAGTGTCACAGGAATGGTTCGAAACATAGTCAGTAAGAAGAGTCAGTCTTCTTGTACTTAAGTCGGCATTGTGCCTTTTCTATTCAACTCCGATGCAATTTCCGGGTAACATCGTCAATAGGAAGGTCCAAGGGATATAGTAAACCTGGAGTGAAGCATCGGAATCTATAACTAGTGTCACAGGAATGGTTCAAAACTTAGACAGTAAGAAGAGTCAGCCTTCTTGTACTTAAGTCGGCATTGTACCTTTTTTATTTAATTCCGATGCAATTTCTGTGTTTCATCGCCAATAAGAAGGTCCAAGGGATACAGTAAACCTGGAGTGAAGCATCGGAATCTATAACTAGTGTCACAGGAATGGTTCAAAGCATCGACAGTAAGAAGAGACAGTCTTCTTGTACTTAATTCGGCATTGTGCCTTTAGTATTTAATTCCGATGCAATTTCTGTGTTTCATCGTCAATAAGAAGGTCAGAGGGATTAAGTAAATCTGAAGTGAAGCATCGGAATCTATAACTAGTGTCACAGGATTGGTTCAAATCATAGTCAGTGAGAAGAGTCAGTCTTCTTGTACTTAAGTCGGCATTGTGCATTTTGTATTTAATTCCGATGCAATTTCTGTGTTTCATCGTCAATATGAAGGTCTAAGGGATACAGTAAACCTAAAGTGAAGCATCAGAATCTATAACTAGTGTCACAGGAATGGCTCAAAACATAGACAGTAAGAAGAGTCAGTCTTATTGTACTTAAGTCGGCATTGTGCCTTTTGTATTTAATTCCGATGCAATTTCTATGTTTCATTGTCAATAAGAAGCTTCAAGGGATACAGTAAATCTTAAGTGAAGCATCGGAATCTATAACTAGTGTCACAGGAATGGTTCAAATCATAGACAGTGGGATGAGTCAGTCTACTTGTACTGAAGTCGGCATTGTGCCTATTGCATTTAATTCCGATGCAATTTCTGTGTTTCATCGTCAATAAGAAGGTCAGAGGGATGCAGTAAACCTGACGAGAAACATCGGAATCTATAACTAGTGTCACAGGAATGGTTCAAATCGTAGACAGTGGGAAGAGTCAGTCCTCTTGTACTTAAGTCGTCATTCTGCCTTTTCTATTTAACTCCGATTAAACTTCTCATCTTCATCGTCAATAAGAAGATCCAAGGGATATAGTAAACCTGGAGTGAAGCATCGGAATCTATAACTAGTGTCACAGGAATGGTTCAAAACATAGAGAGTAAGAAGAGTCAGTCTTATTGTACTTAAGACAGCATTGTGCCTTTTTTATTTAATTCCGATGCAATTTCTGTGTTTCAACGTCAATAAGAAGGACCAAGGGATACAGTAAACATGGAATGAAGCATCGGAATCTATAACTAGAGTCACAGGAATGGTTCAAATCATCAACAGTAAGAAGAGACAGTCTTCTTGTACATAATTCGGCATTGTGCCTTTAGTATTTAATTCCGATGCAATATCTGAGTTTCATCGTCAATAAGAAGGTCAGAGGGATACAGAAAATCTGAAGTGGACCATCGGAGTCTATAACTAGTGTCACAGGAATGGTTCAAAACATAGTCAGTGAGAAGAGTCAGTCTTCTTGAACTTAAGTCGGCATTGTGGCTTTTGTATTTAATTCCGATGCAATTTCTGTGATTCATCGTCTATAAGAAGGTCAGAGGGATGCAGTAAACCTGGAGTGAAGCATCGGAATCTATAACTAGTGTCACAGGAATGGTTCAAAACATAGTCAGTGAGAAGAGTCAGCCTTCTTGTACTTAAGTCGCCATTGTGCATTTTGTATTTAATTCCGATGCAATTTCTGTGTTTCATCGTCAATAAGAAGGTCTAAGTGATACAGTAAACCTAAAGTGAAGCATCAGAATCTATAACTAGTGTCACAGGAATGGTTCAAAACATAGACAGTAAGAAGAGTCAGTCTTATTGTACTTAAGTCTGCATTGTGCCTTTTTTATTTAATTCCGATGCAATTTCTGTGTTTCAACGTCAATAAGAAGGACCAAGGGATACAGTAAACATGGAGTGAAGCACCGGAATCTATAACTAGAGTCACAGGAATGGTTCAAAACATCGACAGTAAGAAGAGACAGTCTTCTTGTATATAATTCGGCATTGTGCCTTTGTATTTAATTCCGATGCAATTTCTGTGTTTCATCGTCAATAAGAAGGTCAGAGGGATACAGAAAATCTGAAGTGGACCATCGGAGTCTATAACTAGTGTCACAGGAATGGTTCAAAGCATAGTCAGTGAGAAGAGTCAGTCTTCTTGTACTTAAGTCGGCATTGTGCCTTTTGTATTTAATTCCGATGCAATTTCTGTGTTTCATCGTCTATAAGAAGGTCAGAGGGATACAGTAAACCTGGAGTGAAGCATCGGAATCTATAACTAGTGTCACAGGAATGGTTCAAACCATAGACAGTAGGAAGGTGACAGTCTTCTTGTACTTAAGTCGGCATTGTGCCTTTTGTATTTAATTCCGATGCAATTTCTGTGTTTCATCGTCAATAAGAAGGTCCAAGGGATACAGTAAACTAGAAGTGAAGCATCGGAATCTATAACTAGTGACACAGGGATGGTTCAAAACATAGACAGTAAGATGAGTCAGTATTCTTGTACTTAAGTGGGCATTGTGCCTTCTGTATTTAATTCCGATGCAATTTCTGTGTTTCATCGTCAATAAGAAGGTAAAAGGTATATAGTAACCCTGGAGTGAAGCATCGGAATCTATAACTAGTGACACAGGGATGGTTCAAAACATAGTCAGTAAGAAGAGTCAGTCTTCTTGTACTTAAGTCGGCATTGTGCCTTTTGTATTTAATTCCGATGCAATTTCTGTGTTTCATCGTCAATAAGAACGTCCAAGGGATACAGTAAACCTGGAGTGAAGCATCGGAATCAATAACTAGTGTCACAGGAATGGTTCAAAACATAGTCAGTAAGAAGAGTCAGTCTTCTTGTACATAAATCGGCATTGAGCGTTTTGTATTTAATTCCGATGCAATTTCTGTGTTTCATCGTCAATAAGTAGGTCCAAGGGATACAGTAATCCTGAAGTGAAGCATCAGAATCTATAACTAGTGTCTTAGGAATGGTTCAAATCATAGTCAGTAAGAAGAATCAGTCTTCTTGTACTTAAGTCGGCATTGTGCCTTTTGTATTTAATTCCGATGCAATTTCTGTGTTTCATCGTCACTAAGAAGGTCCAAGGGATACAGTAAACCCGGAGTGAAGCATCGGAATCTATAACTAGTGACACAGGGATGGTTCAAAACATCGACAGTAAGAAGAGTCAGTCTTCTTGTACTTAATTCGGCATTTTGCCTTTAGGATTTAATTTAGATGCAATTTCTGTGTTTCATCGTCAATAAGAAGGTCAGAGGGATACAGTAAATCTGATCTCTAGCATCGGAATCTATAACTAGTGTCACAGGAATGGTTCAAAACATAGTCAGTAAGAAGAGACAGTCTTCTTGTACTTAAGTCGGCATTGTGCCTTTTGTATTTAATTCCGATGCAATTTCTGTGTTTCATCGTCTATATGAAGGTCAGAGGGATACAGTAAACCTGGAGTGAAGCATCGGAATCTATAACTAGTGTCACAGGAATGGTTCAAACCATAGACAGTAGGAAGGTGACAGTCTTCTTGTACTTAAGTCGGCATTGTGCCTTTTGTATTTAATTCCGATGCAATTTCTGTGTTTCATCGTCAATAAGAAGGTCCAAAGGATACAGTAAACCTGGAGTGAAGCATCGGAATCTATAACTAGCGACACAGGGATGGTTCAAAACATAGACAGTAAGATGAGTCAGTATTCTTGTACTTAAGTGGGCATTGTGCCTTCTGTATTTAATTCCGATGCAATTTCTGTGTTTCATCGTCAATAAGAAGGTAAAAGGGATATAGTAACCCTGGAGTGAAGCATCGGAATCTAAAACTAGTGTCACAGGATTGGTTCAAAACATAGTCAGTAAGAAGAGTCAGTCCTCTTGTACTTATGTCGGCATTGTGCCTTTTGTATTTAATTCCGATGCAATTTCTGTGTTTCATCGTCAAATGGACGGTCCAAGGGATACAGTAAACCGGGAGTGAAGCATTGGAACCTATAACTAGTGTCACAAAAATGGTTCAAAACATAGTCAGTAAGAAGAGTCAGTCTTCTTGTACTTAAGTCGGCATTGTGCCTTTTGTATTTAATTCCGATGCAATTTCTGTGTTTCATCGTCAATAAGAACGTCCAAGGGATACAGTAAACCTGGAGTGAAGCATCGGAATCAATAACTAGTGTCACAGGAATGGTTCAAAACATAGTCAGTAAGAAGAGTCAGACTTCTTGTACATAAATCGGCATTGAGCGTTTTGTATTTAATTCCGATGCAATTTCTGTGTTTCATCGTCAATAAGTAGGTCCAAGGGATACAGTAAACCTGAAGTGAAGCATCAGAATCTATAACTAGTGTCTTAGGAATGGTTCAAAACATAGTCAGTAAGAAGAATCAGTCTTCTTGTACTTAAGTCGGCATTGTGCCTTTTGTATTTAATTCCGATGCAATTTCTGTGTTTCATCGTCACTAAGAAGGTCCAAGGGATACAGTAAACCCGGAGTGAAGCATCGGAATCTATAACTAGTGACGCAGGGATGGTTCAAAACATCTACAGTAAGAAGAGTCAGTCTTCTTGTACTTAATACGGCATTTTGCCTTTAGTATTTAATTTAGATGCAATTTCTGTGTTTCATCGTCAATAAGAAGGTCAGAGGGATACAGTAAATCTGATCTCTAGCATCGGAATCTATAACTAGTGTCACAGGAATGGTTCAAAACATAGTCAGTAAGAAGAGACAGTCTTCTTGTACTTAAGTCGGCATTGTGCCTTTTGTATTTAATTCCGATGCAATTTCTGTGTTTCATCGTCAATAAGAAGGTCCAAGGGATACATTAAACCTGAAGTGAAGCATCGGAATCTATAAGTAGTGTCTCAGGAATGGTTCAAACATAGTCAAAAAGAAGAGTCAGTCTTCTTGTACTTAAGTCGGCATTGTGCCTTTTCTATTTAAATCCGATGCAATTTCTGTGTATCATCGTCAATAAGAAGGTCCAAGGGATTTAGTAAACCTGGAGTGAAGCATCGGAATCTATAACTAGTGTCACAGGAATGGTTCAAAACATAGACAGTAAGAAGAGTCAGTCTTCTTGTACTTAAGTCGGCATTGTGCCTTTTGTATTTAATTCCGGTGCAATTTCTGTGTTTCATCGTCAATAAGAAGGTCAGAGGGATACAGTAAACCTGAAGTGAAGCATCGGAATCTATAACTAGTGTCACAGGAATGGTTCAAAACATAGACAGTAGGAAGAGACAGTCTTCTTGTACTTAAGTCGGCATTGTGCCTTTTCTATTTAATTCCTTTGCAATTTCTGTGTTTCATCGTCAATAAGAAGGTCCAAGGGATATAGTAAACCTGGAGTGAAGCATCGGAATCTATAACTAGTGTCACAGGAATGGTTCAAAGCATTGTGCCTTTTGTATTTAATTCCGATGCAATTTCTGTGTTTCATCGTCAATAAGAAGGTCCAAGGGATACAGTAAACCTAGAGTGAAGCGTCGGAATCAATAACTAGTGTCACAGGAATGAAACAAACATAGTCAGTAAGAAGAGTCAACCTTCTTGTACTAATGTCGGCATTGTGCCTTTTGTATTTAATTCCGATGCAATTTCTGTGTTTCATTGTCAATAAGAAGGTCCAAGTGATACAGTAAATCTGGAGTGAAGCATCGGAATCTATAACTAGTGTCACAGGGATGGTTCAAACATAGACAGTAAGAAGAGTCAGTATTCTTGTACTTAAGTGGGCATTGTGCCTTTTCTATTTAATTCCGATGCAATTTCTGTGTTTCATCGTCAATAATAAGGTCAGAGGGATACAGTAAATCTGAAGTCTAGCATCGGAATCTATAACTAGTGTCACAGGAATAGTTCAAAACATAGTCAGTAAAAAGAGACAGTCGTCTTGTACTTAAGTCGGCATTGTGCCTTTTGTATTTAATTCCGATGCAATTTCTGTGTTTCATCGTCAATAAGAAGGTCAGAGGGATGCAGTAAACCTGAAGTGAAGCATCGGAATCTATAACTAGTGTCACAGGAATGGTTCAAATCATAGACAGTAGAAAGAATCAGTCTTCTTGTACTTAAGTCGGCATTGTGCCTTTTTTATTTAATTCCGATGCAATTTCTGTGTTTCATCGTCAATAAGAAGCTCCAGGGGATACAGTAAACCTGGAGTGAAGCATCCGAATCTATAACTAGTGTCACAGGAATGGTTCAAATCATAGACAGTAGGAAGAAACAGTCTTCTTGTACATAATTCGGCATTGTGCCTTTAGTATTTAATTCCGATGCAATTTCTGTGTTTCATCGTCAATAACAAGGTCAGAGGGATACAGTAAGCCTGAAGTGAAGCATCGGAATCTATAACTAGTGTCACAGGAATGGTTCAAAACATAGACAGTAGGAAGAGACAGTCTTCTTGTACTTAAGTCGGCATTGTGCCTTTTCTATTTAATTCCTTTGTAATTTCTGTGTTTCATCTTAAATAAGAAGGTCCAAGGGATATACTAAACCTGGAGTGAAGCATCGGAATCTATAACTAGTGTCACAGGAATGGTTCAAAGCATAGACAGTAAGTTGGGTCAGTCTTCTTGTACTTAAGTCGGCGTTGTGCCTTTTTTATTTAATTCCGATGCAATTTCTATGTTTCATCGTCAGTATGAAGGTCCAAGGGATACATTAAACCTGGAGTGAAGCATCGGAATCTATAACTAGTGTCACAGGAATAGTTCAAAACATAGTCAGTAAAAAGAGACAGTCGTCTTGTACTTAAGTCGGCATTGTGCCTTTTGTATTTAATTCCGATGCAATTTCTGTGTTTCATCGTCTATAACAAGGTCAGAGGGATACAGTAAACCTGGAGTGAAGCATCGGAATCTATAACTAGTGTCACAGGAATGGTTCAAACCATAGACAGTAGGAAGGTGACAGTCTTCTTGTACTTAAGTCGGCATTGTGCCTTTTGTATTTAATTCCGATGCAATTTCTGTGTTTCATCGTCAATAAGAAGGTCCAAGGGATACAGTAAACTAGAAGTGAAGCATCGGAATCTATAACTAGTGACACAGGGATGGTTCAAAACATAGACAGTAAGATGAGTCAGTATTCTTGTACTTAAGTGGGCATTGTGCCTTCTGTATTTAATTCCGATGCAATTTCTGTGTTTCATCGTCAATAAGAAGGTAAAAGGTATATAGTAACCCTGGAGTGAAGCATCGGAATCTATAACTAGTGACACAGGGATGGTTCAAAACATAGTCAGTAAGAAGAGTCAGTCTTCTTGTACTTAAGTCGGCATTGTGCCTTTTGTATTTAATTCCGATGCAATTTCTGTGTTTCATCGTCAATAAGAACGTCCAAGGGATACAGTAAACCTGGAGTGAAGCATCGGAATCAATAACTAGTGTCACAGGAATGGTTCAAAACATAGTCAGTAAGAAGAGTCAGTCTTCTTGTACATAAATCGGCATTGAGCGTTTTGTATTTAATTCCGATGCAATTTCTGTGTTTCATCGTCAATAAGTAGGTCCAAGGGATACAGTAATCCTGAAGTGAAGCATCAGAATCTATAACTAGTGTCTTAGGAATGGTTCAAATCATAGTCAGTAAGAAGAATCAGTCTTCTTGTACTTAAGTCGGCATTGTGCCTTTTGTATTTAATTCCGATGCAATTTCTGTGTTTCATCGTCACTAAGAAGGTCCAAGGGATACAGTAAACCCGGAGTGAAGCATCGGAATCTATAACTAGTGACACAGGGATGGTTCAAAACATCGACAGTAAGAAGAGTCAGTCTTCTTGTACTTAATTCGGCATTTTGCCTTTAGGATTTAATTTAGATGCAATTTCTGTGTTTCATCGTCAATAAGAAGGTCAGAGGGATACAGTAAATCTGATCTCTAGCATCGGAATCTATAACTAGTGTCACAGGAATGGTTCAAAACATAGTCAGTAAGAAGAGACAGTCTTCTTGTACTTAAGTCGGCATTGTGCCTTTTGTATTTAATTCCGATGCAATTTCTGTGTTTCATCGTCTATAAGAAGGTCAGAGGGATACAGTAAACCTGGAGTGAAGCATCGGAATCTATAACTAGTGTCACAGGAATGGTTCAAACCATAGACAGTAGGAAGGTGACAGTCTTCTTGTACTTAAGTCGGCATTGTGCCTTTTGTATTTAATTCCGATGCAATTTCTGTGTTTCATCGTCAATAAGAAGGTCCAAAGGATACAGTAAACCTGGAGTGAAGCATCGGAATCTATAACTAGCGACACAGGGATGGTTCGAAACATAGACAGTAAGATGAGTCAGTATTCTTGTACTTAAGTGGGCATTGTGCCTTCTGTATTTAATTCCGATGCAATTTCTGTGTTTCATCGTCAATAAGAAGGTAAAAGGGATATAGTAACCCTGGAGTGAAGCATCGGAATCTAAAACTAGTGTCACAGGATTGGTTCAAAACATAGTCAGTAAGAAGAGTCAGTCCTCTTGTACTTATGTCGGCATTGTGCCTTTTGTATTTAATTCCGATGCAATTTCTGTGTTTCATCGTCAAATGGAAGGTCCAAGGGATACAGTAAACCGGGAGTGAAGCATTGGAACCTATAACTAGTGTCACAAAAATGGTTCAAAACATAGTCAGTAAGAAGAGTCAGTCTTCCTGTACTTAAGTCGGCATTGTGCCTTTTGTATTTAATTCCGATGCAATTTCTGTGTTTCATCGTCAATAAGAACGTCCAAGGGATACAGTAAACCTGGAGTGAAGCATCGGAATCAATAACTAGTGTCACAGGAATGGTTCAAAACATAGTCAGTAAGAAGAGTCAGACTTCTTGTACATAAATCGGCATTGAGCGTTTTGTATTTAATTCCGATGCAATTTCTGTGTTTCATCGTCAATAAGTAGGTCCAAGGGATACAGTAAACCTGAAGTGAAGCATCAGAATCTATAACTAGTGTCTTAGGAATGGTTCAAAACATAGTCAGTAAGAAGAATCAGTCTTCTTGTACTTAAGTCGGCATTGTGCCTTTTGTATTTAATTCCGATGCAATTTCTGTGTTTCATCGTCACTAAGAAGGTCCAAGGGATACAGTAAACCCGGAGTGAAGCATCGGAATCTATAACTAGTGACGCAGGGATGGTTCAAAACATCTACAGTAAGAAGAGTCAGTCTTCTTGTACTTAATACGGCATTTTGCCTTTAGTATTTAATTTAGATGCAATTTCTGTGTTTCATCGTCAATAAGAAGGTCAGAGGGATACAGTAAATCTGATCTCTAGCATCGGAATCTATAACTAGTGTCACAGGAATGGTTCAAAACATAGTCAGTAAGAAGAGACAGTCTTCTTGTACTTAAGTCGGCATTGTGCCTTTTGTATTTAATTCCGATGCAATTTCTGTGTTTCATCGTCAATAAGAAGGTCCAAGGGATACATTAAACCTGAAGTGAAGCATCGGAATCTATAAGTAGTGTCTCAGGAATGGTTCAAACATAGTCAAAAAGAAGAGTCAGTCTTCTTGTACTTAAGTCGGCATTGTGCCTTTTCTATTTAAATCCGATGCAATTTCTGTGTATCATCGTCAATAAGAAGGTCCAAGGGATTTAGTAAACCTGGAGTGAAGCATCGGAATCTATAACTAGTGTCACAGGAATGGTTCAAAACATAGACAGTAAGAAGAGTCAGTCTTCTTGTACTTAAGTCGGCATTGTGCCTTTTGTATTTAATTCCGGTGCAATTTCTGTGTTTCATCGTCAATAAGAAGGTCAGAGGGATACAGTAAACCTGAAGTGAAGCATCGGAATCTATAACTAGTGTCACAGGAATGGTTCAAAACATAGACAGTAGGAAGAGACAGTCTTCTTGTACTTAAGTCGGCATTGTGCCTTTTCTATTTAATTCCTTTGCAATTTCTGTGTTTCATCGTCAATAAGAAGGTCCAAGGGATATAGTAAACCTGGAGTGAAGCATCGGAATCTATAAATAGTGTCACAGGAATGGTTCAAAGCATTGTGCCTTTTGTATTTAATTCCGATGCAATTTCTGTGTTTCATCGTCAATAAGAAGGTCCAAGGGATACAGTAAACCTAGAGTGAAGCGTCGGAATCAATAACTAGTGTCACAGGAATGAAACAAACATAGTCAGTAAGAAGAGTCAACCTTCTTGTACTAATGTCGGCATTGTGCCTTTTGTATTTAATTCCGATGCAATTTCTGTGTTTCATTGTCAATAAGAAGGTCCAAGTGATACAGTAAATCTGGAGTGAAGCATCGGAATCTATAACTAGTGTCACAGGGATGGTTCAAACATAGACAGTAAGAAGAGTCAGTATTCTTGTACTTAAGTGGGCATTGTGCCTTTTCTATTTAATTCCGATGCAATTTCTGTGTTTCATCGTCAATAATAAGGTCAGAGGGATACAGTAAATCTGAAGTCTAGCATCGGAATCTATAACTAGTGTCACAGGAATAGTTCAAAACATAGTCAGTAAAAAGAGACAGTCGTCTTGTACTTAAGTCGGCATTGTGCCTTATGTATTTAATTCCGATGCAATTTCTGTGTTTCATCATCAATAAGAAGGTCAGAGGGATACAGTAAACCTGAAGTGAAGCATCGGAATCTATAACTAGTGTCACAGGAGTGGTTCAAAACACAGTCTGTAAGAAGAGTCAGTCTTCTTGTACTTAAGTCGGCATTGTGCCTTTTCTATTTAACTACGATGCAATTTCTGTGTATCATCGTCAATAAGAAGTTCCAAGGGATATAGTAAACCTGGAGTGAAGCATCGGAATCTATAACTAGTGTCACAGGAATGGTTCAAATCATAGACAGTAAGAAGTGTCAGTCTCCTTGTACTTAAGTCGGCATTGTGCCTTATTTATTTAATTCTGATGCAATTTCTGTGTTTCATCGTCAATAAGATGGTCCAAGGGATACAGTAAACCAGGAGTGAAGCATCGGAATCTATAACTAGTGTCACAGGAATGGTTCAAAGCATAGTCAGTGAGAAGAGTCAGTCATCTTGTGCTTAAGTCGGCATTGTGCATTTTGTATTTAATTCCGATGCAATTTCTATGTTTCATCGTCAATAAGAAGGTCTAAGGGATACAGTAAACCTGAAGTGAAGCATCGGAATCTACAACTATCGTCACAGGAATTTTTCAAATCATAGACAGTGGGATGAGTCAGTCTTCTTGTACTTAAGTCGGCATTGTGCCTTTTGTATTTAATTCCGATGCAATTTCTGTGTTTCATCGTCAATAAGAAGGTCAGAGGGATGCAGTAAACCTGAAGTGAAGCATCGGAATCTATAACTAGTGTCACAGGAATGGTTCAAATCATAGACAGTAGAAAGAATCAGTCTTCTTGTACTTAAGTCGGCATTGTGCCTTTTTTATTTAATTCCGATGCAATTTCTGTGTTTCATCGTCAATAAGAAGGTCCAGGGGATACAGTAAACCTGGAGTGAAGCATCGGAATCTATAACTAGTGTCACAGGAATGGTTCAAATCATAGACAGTAGGAAGAAACAGTCTTCTTGTACATAATTCGGCATTGTGCCTTTAGTATTTAATTCCGATGCAATTTCTGTGTTTCATCGTCAATAACAAGGTCAGAGGGATACAGTAAGCCTGAAGTGAAGCATCGGAATCTATAACTAGTGTCACAGGAATGGTTCAAAGCATAGACAGTAGGAAGAGACAGTCTTCTTGTACTTAAGTCGGCATTGTGCCTTTTCTATTTAATTCCTTTGTAATTTCTGTGTTTCATCTTAAATAAGAAGGTCCAAGGGATATACTAAACCTGGAGTGAAGCATCGGAATCTATAACTAGTGTCACAGGAATGGTTCAAAGCATAGACAGTAAGTTGGGTCAGTCTTCTTGTACTTAAGTCGGCGTTGTGCCTTTTTTATTTAATTCCGATGCAATTTCTATGTTTCATCGTCAGTATGAAGGTCCAAGGGATACAGTAAACCTGGAGTGAAGCATCGGAATCTATAACTACTGTCACAGGAATGGTTCAAAGCATCGACATTAAGAAGAGTCAGTCATCTTGTACTTAATTCGGCATTGTGCCTTTAGTATTTAATTCCTATGCAATTTCTGTGTTTCATCGTCAATAAGAAGGTCAGAAGGATACAGTAAATCTGAAGTCTAGCATCGGAATCTATAACTAGTGTCACAGGAATGGTTCAAAGCATAGTCAGTAATAAGAGTCAGTCTTCTTGTACTTAAGTCGGCATTGTGCCTTTTGTATTTAATTCCGATGCAATTTCTGTGTTTCATCGTCAATAAGAAGGTCCAAGGGGTACAGTAAACCTAGAGTGAAGCATCGGAATCAATAACTTGTGTCACAGGAATGAAACAAAACACGGTCAGTAAGAAGAGTCAGTCTTCTTGTACTAAAGTCGGCATTGTGCCTTTTGTATTTAATTCCGATGCAATTTCTGTGTTTCATCGTCAATAAGAAGGTATAAGTAATACAGTAAACCTGGAGTGAAGCATCGGAATCTATAACTAGTGTCACAGGGATGGTTCAAACGTAGACAGTAAGAAGAGTCAGTATTCTTGTACTTAAGTGGGCATTGTGCCTTTTGTATTTAATTCCGATGCAATTTCTGTGTTTCATCGTCAATAAGATGGTCCAAGGGATACAGTAAACGTGAAGTGAAGCATCAGAGTCTATAACTAGTGTCACAGGAGTGGTTCAAAACATAGTCAGTAAGGAGTGTCAGTCTTCTTGTACATAAGTCGGCATTGTGTTTTTGTCTTTAATTCCGATGCAATTTCTGTGTTTCATCGTCAATAAGTAGGTCCAAGGGATACAGTAAACCTGAAGTGAAGCATCGGAATCTATAACTAGTGTCACAGGAATGGTTCAAAACATAGACAGTAGGAAGAGACAGTCTTCTTGTACTTAAGTCGGCATTGTGCCTTTTGTATTTAATTCCGATGCAATTTCTGTGTTTCATCGTCAATAAGAAGGTCAGAGGGATACAGTATATCTGAAGTCTACCATCGGAATCTATAACTAGTGTCACAGGAATGGTTCAAAACATAGTCAGTAAGAAGAGATAGTCTTCTTGTACTTAAGTCGGCATTGTGCCTTTTTATTTAATTCCGATGCAATTTCTGTGTTTCATCGTCAATAAAAGGTCAGAGATATACAGTAAACCTGAAGTGAAGCATCGGAATCTATAACTAGTGTCACAGGAGTGGTTCAAAATATAGTCAGTAAGAAGAGTCAGTCTTCTTGTACTTAAGTCGTCATTGTGCCTTTTCTATTTAACTACGATGCAATTTCTGTGTATGATCGTCTATAAGAAGTTCCAAGGGATATAGTAAACCTGGAGTGAAGCATCGGAATCTATAACTAGTGTCACAGGAATGGTTCAAAACATAGACAGTAACAAGAGTCAGTCTCCTTGTACTTAAGTCGGCATTGTGCCTTTTTTATTTAATTCCGATGCAATTTCTGTGTTTCATCGTCAATAAGAAGGTCCAAGGGATACAGTAAACCAGGAGTGAAGCATCGGAATCTATAACTAGTGTCACTGGAATGGTTCAAAACATAGTCAGTGAGATGAGTCAGTCTTCTTGTGCTTATGTCGGCATTGTTCATTTTGTATTTAATTCCGATGCAATTTCTGTGTTTCATCGTCAATAAGATGGTCTAAGGGATACAGTAAACCTGAAGTGAAGCATCAGAATCTATAACTAGTGTCACAGGAATGGTTCAAAACATAGTCAGTAAGAAGAGTCAGTCTTCTTGTACTTAAGTCGGCATTGTGCCTTTTGTATTTAATTCCGATGCAATTTCTGTGTTTCATCGTCAATAAGAAGGTCCAAGGGATACAGTAAACCTGAAGTGAAGCATCGGAATCTATAACTATCGTCACAGGAATTTTTCAAATCATAGACAGTGGGATGAGTCAGTCTTCTTGTACTTAAGTCGGCATTGTGCCTTTTGTATTTAATTCCGATGCAATTTCTGTGTTTCATCGTCAATAAGAAGGTCAGACGGATGCAGTAAACCTGAAGTGAAGCATCGGAATCTATAACTAGTGTCACAGGAATGGTTCAAATCATAGACAGTACAAAGAATCAGTCTTCTTGTACTTAAGTCGGCATTGTGCCTTTTCTATGTAATTCCGATGCAATTTCTGTGTTTCATCGTCAATAAGAAGGTCAGAGGGATACAGTAAACCTGATGTGAAGCATCGGAATCTATAACTAGTGTCACAGGAATGGTTCAAAACATAGACAGTAGGAAGAGACAGGCTTCTTGTACTTAAGTCGGCATTGTGCCTTTTTTATTTAATTCGTTTGCAATTTCTGTGTTTCATCGTCAATAAGAAGGTACAAGGGATATAGTAAACCTGGAGTGAAGCATCGGAATCTACAACTAGTGTCACAGGAATGGTTCGAAACATAGTCAGTAAGAAGAGTCAGTCTTCTTGTACTTAAGTCGGCATTGTGCCTTTTCTATTCAACTCCGATGCAATTTCCGGGTAACATCGTCAATAAGAAGGTCCAAGGGATATAGTAAACCTGGAGTGAAGCATCGGAATCTATAACTAGTGTCACACGAATGGTTCAAAACATAGACAGTAAGAAGAGTCAGCCTTCTTGTACTTAAGTCGGCATTGTACCTTTTTTATTTAATTCCGATGCTATTTCTGTGTTTCATCGTCTATAAGAAGGTCCAAGGGATACAGTAAACCTGGAGTGAAGCATCGGAATCTATAACTAGTGTCACAGGAATGGTTCAAAGCATCGACAGTAAGAAGAGACAGTCTTCTTGTACTTAATTCGGCATTGTGCCTTTAGTATTTAATTCCGATGCAATTTCTGTGTTTCATCGTCAATAAGAAGGTCAGAGGGATACAGTAAATCTGAAGTGAAGCATCGGAATCTATAACTAGTGTCACAGGATTGGTTCAAAACATAGTCAGTGAGAAGAGTCAGTCTTCTTGTACTTAAGTCGGCATTGTGCATTTTGTATTTAATTCCGATGCAATTTCTGTGTTTCATCGTCAATAAGAAGGTCTAAGGGATACAGTAAACCTAAAGTGAAGCATCAGAATCTATAACTAGTGTCACAGGAATGGTTCAAAACATAGACAGTAAGAAGAGTCAGTCTTATTGTACTTAAGTCGGCATTGTGCCTTTTGTATTTAATTCCGATGCAATTTCTATGTTTCATTGTCAATAAGAAGCTCCAAGGGATACAGTAAATCTTAAGTGAAGCATCGGAATCTATAACTAGTGTCACAGGAATGGTTCAAATCATAGACAGTGGGATGAGTCAGTCTACTTGTACTGAAGTCGGCATTGTGCCTATTGCATTTAATTCCGATGCAATTTCTGTGTTTCATCGTCAATAAGAAGGTCAGAGGGATGCAGTAAACCTGACGAGAAGCATCGGAATCTATAACTAGTGTCACAGGAATGGTTCAAATCGTAGACAGTGGGAAGAGTCAGTCCTCTTGTACTTAAGTCGGCATTCTGCCTTTTCTATTTAACTCCGATTAAACTTCTCATCTTCATCGTCAATAAGAAGTTCCAAGGGATATAGTAAACCTGGAGTGAAGCATCGGAATCTATAACTAGTGTCACAGGAATGGTTCAAAACATAGACAGTAAGAAGAGTCAGTCTTATTGTACTTAAGTCAGCATTGTGCCTTTTTTATTTAATTCCGATGCAATTTCTGTGTTTCAACGTCAATAAGAAGGACCAAGGGATACAGTAATCATGGAATGAAGCATCGGAATCTATAACTAGAGTCACAGGAATGGTTTAAATCATCAACAGTAAGAAGAGACAGTCTTCTTGTACATAATTCGGCATTGTGCCTTTAGTATTTAATTCCGATGCAATATCTGAGTTTCATCGTCAATAAGAAGGTCAGAGGGATACAGAAAATCTGAAGTGGACCATCGGAGTCTATAACTAGTGTCACAGGAATGGTTCAAAACATAGTCAGTGAGAAGAGTCAGTCTTCTTGAACTTAAGTCAGCATTGTGGCTTTTGTATTTAATTGCGATGCAATTTCTGTGTTTCATCGTCAATAAGAAGGTCTAAGGGATACAGTAAACCTAAAGTGAAGCATCAGAATCTATAACTAGTGTCACAGGAATGATTCAAAACATAGACAGTAAGAAGAGTCAGTCTTATTGTACTTAAGTCGGCATTGTGCCTTTTGTATTTAATTCCGATGCAATTTCTATGTTTCATATTCAATTACAAGCTCCAAGGGATACAGTAAATCTGAAGTGAAGCATCGGAATCTATAACTAGTGTCACAGGAATGGTTCAAATCATAGACTGTGGGATGAGTCAGTCTTCTTGTACTGAAGTCGGCATTGTGCCTATTGCATTTAATTCCGATGCAATTTCTGTGTTTCTTCGTCAATAAGATGGTCAGAGGGATGCAGTAAACCTGAAGAGAAGCATCGGAATCTATAACTAGTGTCACAGGAATGGTTCAAATCGTAGACAGTGGGAACAGTCAGTCTTCTTGTACTTAAGTCGGCATTGTGCCTTTTCTATTTAACTCCGATTAAACTTCTCTGCTTCATCGTCAATAAGAAGGTCCAAGGGATATAGTAAACCTGGAGTGAAGCATCGGAATCTATAACTAGTGTCACAGGAATGGTTCAAAAACATAGACAGTAAGTAGAGTCAGTCTTATTGTACTTAAGTCAGCATTGTGCCTTTTTTATTTAATTCCGATGCAATTTCTGTGTTTCATCGTCAATAAGAAGGTCAGAGGGATACAGAAAATCTGAAGTGGACCATCGGAGTCTATAACTAGTGTCACAGGAATGGTTCAAAGCATAGTCAGTGAGAAGAGTCAGTTTTCTTGTACTTAAGTCGGCATTGTGCCTTTTGTATTTAATTCCGATGCAATTTCTGTGTTTCATCGTCTATAAGAAGGTCAGAGGGATACAGTAAACCTGGAGTGAAGCATCGGAATCTATAACTAGTGTCACAGGAATGGTTCAAACCATAGACAGTAGGAAGGTGACAGTCTTCTTGTACTTAAGTCGGCATTGTGCCTTTTGTATTTAATTCCGATGCAATTTCTGTGTTTCATCGTCAACAAGAAGGTCCAAGGGATACAGTAAACCTGGAGTGAAGCATCGGAATCTATAACTAGTGACACAGGGATGGTTCAAAACATAGACAGTAAGATGAGTCAGTATTCTTCTACTTAAGTGGGCATTGTGCCTTCTGTATTTAATTCCGATGCAATTTCTGTGTTTCATCGTCAATAAGAAGGTAAAAGGGATATAGTAACCCTGGAGTGAAGCATCGGAATCTAAAACTAGTGTCACAGGATTGGTTCAAAACATAGTCAGTAAGAAGAGTCAGTCCTCTTGTACTTATGTCGGCATTGTGCCTTTTGTATTTAATTCCGATGCAATTTCTGCGTTTCATCGTCAAATGGAAGGTCCAAGGGATACAGTAAACCGGGAGTGAAGCATCGGAACCTATAACTAGTGTCACAGAAATGGTTCAAAACATAGTCAGTAAGAAGAGTCAGTCTTCTTGTACTTAAGTCGGCATTGTGCCTTTTGTATTTAATTCCGATGCAATTTCTGTGTTTCATCGTCAATAAGAACGTCCAAGGGATACAGTAAACCTGGAGTGAAGCATCGGAATCAATAACTAGTGTCACAGGAATGGTTCAAACATAGTCAGTAAGAAGAGTCAGTCTTCCTGTACATTAATCGGCATTGAGCGTTTTGTATTTAACTCCGATGCAATTTCTGTGTTTCATCGTCAATAAGTAGGTCCAAGGGATACAGTAAACCTGAAGTGAAGCATCAGAATCTATAACTAGTGTCTTAGGAATGGTTCAAATCATAGTCAGTAAGAAGAATCAGTCTTCTTGTACTTAAGTCGGCATTGTGCCTTTTGTCTTTAATTCCGATGCAATTTCTGTGTTTCATCGTCACTAAGAAGGTCCAAGGGATACAGTAAACCCGGTGTGAAGCATCGGAATCTATATCTAGTGACACAGGGATGGTTCAAAACATCGACAGTAAGAAGAGTCAGTCTTCTTGTACTTAATTCGGCATTTTGCCTTTAGGATTTAATTTAGATGCAATTTCTGTGTTTCATCGTCAATAAGAAGGTCAGAGGGATACAGTAAATCTGATCTCTAGCATCGGAATCTATAACTAGTGTCACAGGAATGGTTCAAAACATAGTCAGTAAGAAGAGACAGTCTTCTTGTATTTAAGTCGGCATTGTGCCTTTTGTATTTAATTCCGATGCAATTTCTGTGTTTCATCGTCAATAAGAAGGTCCAAGGGATACATTAAACCTGAAGTGAAGCATCGGAATCTATAACTAGTGTCTCAGAAATGGTTCAAACATAGTCAAAAAGAAGAGTCAGTCTTCTTGTACTTAAGTCGGCATTGTGCCTTTTCTATTTAAATCCGATGCAATTTCTTTGTATCATCGTCAATAAGAAGGTCCAAGGGATATAGTAAACCTGGAGTGAAGCATCGGAATCTATAACTAGTGTCACAGGAATGGTTCAAAACATAGACAGTAAGAAGTGTCAGTCTTCTTGTACTTAAGTCGGCATTGTACCTTTTGTATTTAATTCCGGTGCAATTTCTGTGTTTCATCGTCAATAAGAAGGTCAGAGGGATACAGTAAACCTGAAGTGAAGCATCGGAATCTATAACTAGTGTCACAGGAATGGTTCAAAACATAGACAGTAGGAAGAGACAGTCTTCTTGTACTTAAGTCGGCATTGTGCCTTTTCTATTTAATTCCTTTGCAATTTCTGTGTTTCATCGTCATAAGAAGGTCCAAGGGATATAGTAAACCTGGAGTGAAGCATCGGAATCTATAACTAGTGTCACAGGAATGGTTCAAAGCATAGACAGTAAGTTGGTTCAGTCTTCTTGTACTTAAGTCGGCGTTGTGCCTTTTTTATTTAATTCCGATGCAATTTCTATGTTTCATCGTCAATATGAAGGTCCAAGGGATACAGTAAACCTGGAGTGAAGCATCGGAATCTATAACTACTGTCACAGGAATGGTTCAAAGCATCGACAGTAAGAAGAGTCAGTCATCTTGTAATTAATTCGGCATTGTGCCTTTAGTATTTAATTCCTATGCAATTTCTGTGTTTCATTGTCAATCTGAAGGTCCAGGGGATACAGTAAATCTGAAGTCTAGCATCGGAATCTATAACTAGTGCCACAGGAATGGTTCAAAACATAGTCATTAAGAAGAGTCAGTCTTCTTGTACTTATGTCGGCATTGTGCCTTTTGTATTTAACTCCGATGCAATTTCTGGGTAACATCGTCAATAAGAAGGTCCAAGGGATATAGTAAACCTGGAGTGAAGCATCGGAATCTATAACTAGTGTCACAGGAATGGTTCGAAACATCGACAGTAAGAAGAGTCAGTCATCTTGTACTTAATTCGGCATTGTGCCTTTAGTATTTAATTCCTATGCAATTTCTGTGTTTCATCGTCAATAAGAAGGTTCAAGGGATACAGTAAACCTGAAGTGAAGCATCGGAATCTATAACTAGTGTCACAGGAATGGTTCGAAACATAGTCATTAAGAAGAGTCAGTCTTCTTGTACTTATGTCGGCATTGTGCCTTTTGTATTTAACTCCGATGCAATTTCTGGGTAACATCGTCAATAAGAAGGTCCAAAGGATATTGTACACCTGGAGTGAAGCATCGGAATCTATAACTAGTGTCACAGGAATGGTTCAAAACATAGACAGTAAGAAGAGTCAGGCTTCTTGTACTTAAGTCGGCATTGTACCTTTTTTATTTAATTCCGATGCAATTTCTGTGATTCATCGTCAATGAGAAGGTCCAAGGGATACAGTAAACCTGGAGTGAAGCATCGGAATCTATAACTAGTGTCACAGGAATGGTTCAAAGCATCGACAGTAAGAAGAGACAGTCTTCTTGTACTAAATTCGGCATTGTGAATTTAGTATTTAATTCCGATGCAATTTCTGTGTTTCATCGTCAATAAGAAGGTCAGAGGGATACAGTAAATCTGAAGTGAAGCATCGGAATCTATAACTAGTGTCACATGAATGGTTCAAAACATAGTCAGTGAGAAGAGTCAGTCTTCTTGTACTTAAGTCGGCATTGTGAATTTAGTATTTAATTCCGATTCAATTTCTGTGTTTCATCGTCAATAAGAAGGTCTAAGGGATACAGAAAACCTAAAGTGAAGCATCAGAATCTATAACTAGTGTCACGGGAATGGTTCAAAACATAGTCAGTAAGAAGAGTCAGTCTTATTGTACTTAAGTCAGCATTGTGCCTTTTTTATTTAATTCCGATGCAATTTCTGTGTTTCAACGTCAATAAGAAGGTCCAAGGGATACAGTAAACATGGAATGAAGCGTCGGAATCTATAACTAGAGTCACAGGAATGGTTCAATACATCGACAGTAAGATGAGACAGTCTTCTTGTACATAATTCGGCATTGTGCCTTTAGCATTTAATTCCGATGCAATTTCTGTGTTTCATCGTCAATAAGGAGGTCAGAGGGATACAGAAAATCTGAACTGAACCATCAGAGTCTATAACTAGTGTCACAGGAATGGTTCAAAACATAGTCAGTGGGAAGAGTCAGTCTTCTTGTACTTAAGTCGGCATTGTGCCTTTTGTATTTAATTCCGATGCAATTTCTGTGTTTCATCGTCTACAAGAAGGTCAGAGGGATACAGTAAACCTGGAGTGAAGCATCGGAATCTATTACTAGTGTCACAGGAATGGTTCAATACATAGACAGTAGGAAGGTGACAGTCTTCTTGTACTTAAGTCGGCATTGTGCCTTTTCTATTTATTTCCTATGCAATTTCTGTGTTTAATCGTCGATATGAAGGTCCAAGGTATACAGTAAACCGGAAGTGAAGCATCAGAATCTATAACTAGTGTCACAGGAATAATTCAAAACATAGTCAATAAGAAGAGTCAATCTTCTTGTACTTAAGTCAGCATTGTGACTTTAGTATTTAATTCCTATGCAATTTCTGTGTTTCATCGTCATTAAGAAGGTCAGAGGGATACAGTAAACCTGAAGTGAAGCATCGGAATCTATAACAAGTGTCACAGGAATGGTTCAAAACATAGTCAGTAAGAAGAATCATTCTTCTTGCACTTAAGTCGGCATTGTGCCTTTTGTATTTAATTCCGATGCAATTTCTGTGTTTCATCGTCAATAAGAAGGTCCAAGGGATACAGTAAACCTGGAGTGAAGCATCGGAATCTATAACTAGTGACATAGGGATGGTTAAAAACATCGACAGTAAGATGAGTCAGTATTCCTGTACTTAAGTGGGCATTGTGCCTTCTGTATTTAATTCCGATGCAATTTCTGTGTTTCATCGTCAATAAGAAGGTCCAAGGGATACAGTAAACCTGAAGTGAAGCACCGGAATCTATAACTAGTGTCACAGGAATGGTTCAAAACATAGTCAGTAAGAAGAGTCAGTCCTCTTGTACTTATGTCGGCATTTTGCCTTTTGTATTAAATTCCGATGCAAGTTCAGTGTTTCATCGTCAATAAGAAGGTCCAAAGGATACAGTAAACCTGGAGTGAAGCATCGGAATCTATAACTAGTGCCACAGGGATGGTTCAAAACATAGACAGTAAGAAGAGTCAGTATTCTTGTACTTAAGTCGGCATTGTGCCTTTTGTATTTAATTCCGATGCAATTTCTGTGTTTCATCGTCAAACGGAAGGTCCAAGGGATACAGTAAACCGGGAGTGAAGCAACGGAATCTATAACTAGTGTCACAGAAATGGTTCAAAAAACATAGTCAGTAAGAAGTGTCAGTCTTCTTGTACTTAAGTCGGCATTGTGCCTTTTGTATTTAATTCCGATGCAATTTCTGTGTTTCATCGTCAATAAGAACGTCCAAGGGATACAGTAAACCTTGAGTGAAGCATCGGAATTAATAACTAGTGTCACAGGAATGGTTCAAAACATAGACAGTTGGAGGAGACAGTCGTCTTGTACTTAAGTCGGCATTGTGCATTTTCTGTTTAATTCCTATGCAATATCTGTGTTTCATCGTCATAAGAAGGTCCAAGGGATATAGTAAACCTGGAGTGAAGCATCGGAATCTATAACTAGTGTCACAGGAATGGTTCAAAGCATAGACAGTAAGTTGGTTCAGTCTTCTTGTACTTAAGTCGGCGTTGTGCATTTTTTATTTAATTCCGATGCAATTTCTATGTTTCATCGTCAATATGAAGGTCCAAGGGATACAGTAAACCTGGAGTGAAGCATCGGAATCTATAACTACTGTCACAGGAATGGTTCAAAGCATCGACAGTAAGAAGAGTCAGTCATCTTGTAATTAATTCGGCATTGTGCCTTTAGTATTTAATTCCTATGCAATTTCTGTGTTTCATTGTCAATCTGAAGGTCCAGGGGATACAGTAAATCTGAAGTCTAGCATCGGAATCTATAACTAGTGCCACAGGAATGGTTCAAAACATAGTCATTAAGAAGAGTCAGTCTTCTTGTACTTATGTCGGCATTGTGCCTTTTGTATTTAACTCCGATGCAATTTCTGGGTAACATCGTCAATAAGAAGGTCCAAGGGATATAGTAAACCTGGAGTGAAGCATCGGAATCTATAACTAGTGTCACAGGAATGGTTCGAAACATCGACAGTAAGAAGAGTCAGTCATCTTGTACTTAATTCGGCATTGTGCCTTTAGTATTTAATTCCTATGCAATTTCTGTGTTTCATCGTCAATAAGAAGGTCCAAGGGATACAGTAAACCTGAAGTGAAGCATCGGAATCTATAACTAGTGTCACAGGAATGGTTCGAAACATAGTCATTAAGAAGAGTTAGTCTTCTTGTACTTATGTCGGCATTGTGCCTTTTGTATTTAACTCCGATGCAATTTCTGGGTAACATCGTCAATAAGAAGGTCCAAGGGATATTGTAAACCTGGAGTGAAGCATCGGAATCTATAACTAGTGTCACAGGAATGGTTCAAAGCATAGACAGTAAGAGGAGTCAGGCTTCTTGTACTTAAGTCGGCATTGTACCTTTTTTATTTAATTCCGATGCAATTTCTGTGATTCATCGTCAATGAGAAGGTCCAAGGGATACAGCAAACCTGGAGTGAAGCATCGGAATCTATAACTAGTGTCACAGGAATGGTTCAAAGCATCGACAGTAAGAAGAGACAGTCTTCTTGTACTAAATTCGGCATTGTGAATTTAGTATTTAATTCCGATGCAATTTCTGTGTTTCATCGTCAATAAGAAGGTCAGAGGGATACAGTAAATCTGAAGTGAAGCATCGGAATCTATAACTAGTGTCACATGAATGGTTCAAAACATAGTCAGTGAGAAGAGTCAGTCTTCTTGTACTTAAGTCGGCATTGTGCATTTAGTATTTAATTCCGATTCAATTTCTGTGTTTCATCGTCAATAAGAAGGTCTAAGGGATACAGAAAACTAAAGTGAAGCATCAGAATCTATAACTAGTGTCACGGGAATGGTTCAAAACATAGTCAGTAAGAAGAGTCAGTCTTATTGTACTTAAGTCAGCATTGTGCCTTTTTTATTTAATTCCGATGCAATTTCTGTGTTTCAACGTCAATAAGAAGGTCCAAGGGATACAGTAAACATGGAATGAAGCGTCGGAATCTATAACTAGAGTCACAGGAATGGTTCAAAACATCGACAGTAAGATGAGACAGTCTTCTTGTACATAATTCGGCATTGTGCCTTTAGCATTTAATTCCGATGCAATTTCTGTGTTTCATCGTCAATAAGGAGGTCAGAGGGATACAGAAAATCTGAACTGAACCATCGGAGTCTATAACTAGTGTCACAGGAATGGTTCAAAACATAGTCAGTGGGAAGAGTCAGTCTTCTTGTACTTAAGTCGGCATTGTGGCTTTTGTATTTAATTCCGA
The DNA here is from genome assembly GCF_021461385.2 of Schistocerca piceifrons. Lineage (NCBI taxonomy): Eukaryota > Metazoa > Arthropoda > Insecta > Orthoptera > Acrididae > Schistocerca > Schistocerca piceifrons. Next base: position 47,921 of record NW_025727387.1, read on the forward strand.
TGCAATTTCTGTGTTTCATCGTCTATAAGAAGGTCAGAGGGATACAGTAAACCTGGAGTGAAGCATCGGAATCTATTACTAGTGTCACAGGAATGGTTCAAAACATAGACAGTAGGAAGGTGACAGTCTTCTTGTACTTAAGTCGGCATTGTGCCTTTTCTATTTATTTCCTATGCAATTTCTGTGTTTAATCGTCGATATGAAGGTCCAAGGTATACAGTAAACCGGAAGTGAAGCATCAGAATCTATAACTAGTGTCACAGGAATAATTCAAAACATAGTCAATAAGAAGAGTCAATCTTCTTGTACTTAAGTCAGCATTGTGACTTTAGTATTTAATTCCTATGCAATTTCTGTGTTTCATCGTCATTAAGAAGGTCAGAGGGATACAGTAAACCTGAAGTGAAGCATCGGAATCTATAACAAGTGTCACAGGAATGGTTCAAAACATAGTCAGTAAGAAGAATCATTCTTCTTGCACTTAAGTCGGCATTGTGCCTTTTGTATTTAATTCCGATGCAATTTCTGTGTTTCATCGTCAATAAGAAGGTCCAAGGGATACAGTAAACCTGGAGTGAAGCATCGGAATCTATAACTAGTGACATAGGGATGGTTAAAAACATCGACAGTAAGATGAGTCAGTATTCCTGTACTTAAGTGGGCATTGTGCCTTCTGTATTTAATTCCGATGCAATTTCTGTGTTTCATCGTCAATAAGAAGGTCCAAGGGATACAGTAAACCTGAAGTGAAGCACCGGAATCTATAACTAGCGTCACAGGAATGGTTCAAAGCATAGACAGTGGGAAGAGTCAGTCTTCTTGTACTTAAGTCGGCATTGTGCCTTTTGTATTTAATTCCGATGCAATTTCTGTGTTTCATCGTCAATAAGAAGGTCAGAGGGATACAATAAACCTGAAGTGAAGCATCGGAATCTATAACTAGTGCCACAGGAATGGTTCAAAACATAGTTAGTAGGATGAGACAGTCTTCTTGTACTTAAGTCGGCATTGTGACTTTTCTATTTAATTCCTATGCAATTTCTGTGTTTCATCGTCAATAAGAAGGTAAAAGGGATATAGTAACACTGGAGTGAAGCATCGGAATCTATAACTAGTGTCACAGGAATGGTTCAAAACATAGTCAGTAAGAAGAGTCAGTCCTCTTGTACTTATGTCGGCATTTTGCCTTTTGTATTAAATTCCGATGCAAGTTCAGTGTTTCATCGTCAATAAGAAGGTCCAAGGGATACAGTAAACCTGGAGTGAAGCATCGGAATCTATAACTAGTGCCACAGGGATGGTTCAAAACATAGACAGTAAGAAGAGTCAGTATTCTTGTACTTAAGTCGGCATTGTGCCTTTTGTATTTAATTCCGATGCAATTTCTGTGTTTCATCGTCAAACGGAAGGTCCAAGGGATTCAGTAAACCGGGAGTGAAGCAACGGAATCTATAACTAGTGTCACAGAAATGGTTCAAAAAACATAGTCAGTAAGAAGTGTCAGTCTTCTTGTACTTAAGTCGGCATTGTGCCTTTTGTATTTAATTCCGATGCAATTTCTGTGTTTCATCGTCAATAAGAACGTCCAAGGGATACAGTAAACCTTGAGTGAAGCATCGGAATTAATAACTAGTGTCACAGGAATGGTTCAAAACATAGACAGTTGGAGGAGACAGTCGTCTTGTACTTAAGTCGGCATTGTGCATTTTCTATTTAATTCCTATGCAATATCTGTGTTTCATCGTCAATAAGAATGTCCAAGGGATATAGTAACCCTGGAGTGAAGCATTGGAATCTATAACTAGTGTCACAGGAATGGTTCAAAACATAGACAGTAAGAAGAGTCAGTCTTCTTGTACTTAAGTCGGCATTGTGCCTTTTGTATTTAATTCCGGTGCAATTTCTGTGTTTCATCGTCAATAAGAAGGTCAGAGGGATACAGTAAACCTGAAGTGAAGCATCGGAATCTATAACTAGTGTCACAGGAATGGTTCAAAACATAGACAGTAGGAAGAGACAGTCTTCTTGTACTTAAGTCGGCATTGTGCCTTTTCTATTTAATTCCTTTGCAATTTCTGTGTTTCATCGTCATAAGAAGGTCCAAGGGATATAGTAAACCTGGAGTGAAGCATCGGAATCTATAACTAGTGTCACAGGAATGGTTCAAAGCATAGACAGTAAGTTGGTTCAGTCTTCTTGTACTTAAGTCGGCGTTGTGCCTTTTTTATTTAATTCCGATGCAATTTCTATGTTTCATCGTCAATATGAAGGTCCAAGGGATACAGTAAACCTGGAGTGAAGCATCGGAATCTATAACTACTGTCACAGGAATGGTTCAAAGCATCGACAGTAAGAAGAGTCAGTCATCTTGTAATTAATTCGGCATTGTGCCTTTAGTATTTAATTCCTATGCAATTTCTGTGTTTCATTGTCAATCTGAAGGTCCAGGGGATACAGTAAATCTGAAGTCTAGCATCGGAATCTATAACTAGTGCCACAGGAATGGTTCAAAACATAGTCTTTAAGAAGAGTCAGTCTTCTTGTACTTATGTCGGCATTGTGCCTTTTGTATTTAACTCCGATGCAATTTCTGGGTAACATCGTCAATAAGAAGGTCCAAGGGATATAGTAAACCTGGAGTGAAGCAACGGAATCTATAACTAGTGTCACAGGAATGGTTCGAAACATCGACAGTAAGAAGAGTCAGTCATCTTGTACTTAATTCGGCATTGTGCCTTTAGTATTTAATTCCTATGCAATATCTGTGTTTCATCGTCAATAAGAAGGTCCAAGGGATACAGTAAACCTGAAGTGAAGCATCGGAAACTATAACTAGTGTCACAGGAATGGTTCGAAACATAGTCATTAAGAAGAGTCAGTCTTCTTGTACTTATGTCGGCATTGTGCCTTTTGTATTTAACTCCGATGCAATTTCTGGGTAACATCGTCAATAAGAAGGTCCAAGGGATATTGTAAACCTGGAGTGAAGCATCGGAATCTATAACTAGTGTCACAGGAATGGTTCAAAACATAGACAGTAAGAGGAGTCAGGCTTCTTGTACTTAAGTCGGCATTGTACCTTTTTTATTTAATTCCGATGCAATTTCTGTGATTCATCGTCAATGAGAAGGTCCAAGGGATACAGCAAACCTGGAGTGAAGCATCGGAATCTATAACTAGTGTCACAGGAATGGTTCAAAGCATCGACAGTAAGAAGAGACAGTCTTCTTGTACTAAATTCGGCATTGTGAATTTAGTATTTAATTCCGATGCAATTTCTGTGTTTCATCGTCAATAAGAAGGTCAGAGGGATACAGTAAATCTGAAGTGAAGCATCGGAATCTATAACTAGTGTCACATGAATGGTTCAAAACATAGTCAGTGAGAAGAGTCAGTCTTCTTGTACTTAAGTCGGCATTGTGCATTTAGTATTTAATTCCGATTCAATTTCTGTGTTTCATCGTCAATAAGAAGGTCTAAGGGATACAGAAAACCTAAAGTGAAGCATCAGAATCTATAACTAGTGTCACGGGAATGGTTCAAAACATAGTCAGTAAGAAGAGTCAGTCTTATTGTACTTAAGTCAGCATTGTGCCTTTTTTATTTAATTCCGATGCAATTTCTGTGTTTCAACGTCAATAAGAAGGTCCAAGGGATACAGTAAACATGGAATGAAGCGTCGGAATCTATAACTAGAGTCACAGGAATGGTTCAAAACATCGACAGTAAGATGAGACAGTCTTCTTGTACATAATTCGGCATTGTGCCTTTAGCATTTAATTCCGATGCAATTTCTGTGTTTCATCGTCAATAAGGAGGTCAGAGGGATACAGAAAATCTGAACTGAACCATCGGAGTCTATAACTAGTGTCACAGGAATGGTTCAAAACATAGTCAGTGGGAAGAGTCAGTCTTCTTGTACTTAAGTCGGCATTGTGCCTTTTGTATTTCATTCCGATGCAATTTCTGTGTTTCATCGTCTATAAGAAGGTCAGAGGGATACAGTAAACCTGGAGTGAAGCACCGGAATCTATTACTAGTGTCACAGGAATGGTTCAAAACATAGACAGTAGGAAGGTGACAGTCTTCTTGTACTTAAGTCGGCATTGTGCCTTTTCTATTTATTTCCTATGCAATTTCTGTGTTTAATCGTCGATAAGAAGGTCCAAGGTATACAGTAAACCGGAAGTGAAGCATCAGAATCTATAACTAGTGTCACAGGAATAATTCAAAACATAGTCAATAAGAAGAGTCAGTCTTCTTGTACTTAAGTCAGCATTGTGACTTTAGTATTTAATTCCTATGCAATTTCTGTGTTTCATCGTCATTAAGAAGGTCAGAGGGATACAGTAAACCTGAAGTGAAGCATCGGAATCTATAACAAGTGTCACAGGAATGGTTCAAAACATAGTCAGTAAGAAGAATCATTCTTCTTGCACTTAAGTCGGCATTGTGCCTTTTGTATTTAATTCCGATGCAATTTCTGTGTTTCATCGTCAATAAGAAGGTCCAAGGGATACAGTAAACCTGGAGTGAAGCATCGGAATCTATAACTAGTGACATAGGGATGGCTAAAAACAACGACAGTAAGATGAGTCAGTATTCTTGTACTTAAGTGGGCATTGTGCCTTCTGTATTTAATTCCGATGCAATTTCTGTGTTTCATCGTCAATAAGAAGGTCAGAGGGATACAATAAACCTGAAGTGAAGCATCGGAATCTATAACTAGTGCCACAGGAATGGTTCAAAACATAGTTAGTAGGATGAGACAGTCTTCTTGTACTTAAGTCGGCATTGTGCCTTTTGTATTTAATTCCGATGCAATTTCTGTGTTTCATCGTCTATAAGAAGGTCAGAGGGATACAGTAAACCTGGAGTGAAGCACCGGAATCTATTACTACTGTCACAGGAATGGTTCAAAACATCGACAGTAAGAAGAGTCAGTCTTCTTGTACTTAATTCGTCATTCTGCCTTTCGTATTTAATTCCGATGCAATTTCTGTGTTTCATCGTTAATAAGAAGGTCAGAGGTATACAGTAAATCTGAAGTCAAGCATCGGAATCTATAACTAGTGTCACAGGAATGGTTCAAAACATAGACAGTAAGAAGAGTCAGTAATCTTGTACTTAAGTCGGCATTGTGCCTTTTGTATTTAATTCCGATGCAATTTCTGTGTTTCATCGTCAAATGAAGGTCCAAGGGATACTGTAAACTGGGAGTGAAGCGTCGGAATCTATAACTAGTGTCACAGAAATGGTGCAAAACATAGTCAGGAAAAAAAGACAGCCTTCTTATACTCAAGTCGGCATTGTGCCTTTTGTATTTAATTCCGATGCAATTTCTGTGTTTCATCGTCAATAAGAAGGTCCAAGGGATACAGGAAACCTGGAGTGAAGCATCGGAATCTATAACTAGAGTCACAGGAATGGTTCAAAGCATCGACAGTAAGAAGAGACAGTCTTCTTGTACTTAAGTCGGCATTGTGCCTTTTCTATTTTATTCCTATGCAATTTCTGTGTTTCATCGTCAATAAGAAGGTCCAAGGGATATAGTAACCCTCGAGTGAAGCATTGGAATCTATAACAACTGTCACAGGAATGGTTCAAAACATCGACACTAAGAAGAGTCAGTCTTCTTGTACTTAATTCGTCATTGTGCCTTTCGTATTTAATTCCGATGCAATTTCTGTGTTTCATCGTTAATAAGAAGGTCAGAGGTATACAGCAAATCTGAATTGAAGCATCGGAATCTATAACTAGTGTCACAGGAATGGTTCAAAACATAGTCAGTAAGAAGAGTCAGTCCTCTCGTACTTATGTCGGCATTGTGCCTTTTGTATTAAATTCCGATGCAAGTTCTGTGTTTCATCGTCAATAAGAAGGTAGAAGGGATACAGTAAACCTGGAGTGAAGCATCGGAATCTATAACTAGTGACACAGGGATGGTTCAAAACATCGACAGTAAGAAGAGTCAGTAATCTTGTACTTAAGTCGGCATTGTGCCTTTTGTATTTAATTCCGATGCAATTTCTGTGTTTCATCGTCAAATGGAAGGTCCAAGGGATACAGTAAACCGGGAGTGAAGCATCGGAATCTATAACTAGTGTCACAGAAATGGTTCAAAACATAGTCAGTAAGAAGAGTCAGCCTTCTTGTACTTAAGTCGGCATTGTGCCTTTTGTATTTAATTCCGATGCATTTTCTGTGTTTCATGGTCAATTAGAAGGTCCAAGGGATACAGTAAACCTGAAGTGAAGCATCGGAATCTATAAGTCGTGTCACAGGAATGGTTCAAATCATAGACAGTAGGAAGAGTCAGTCTTCTTGTACTTAAGTCGGCATTGTGCCTTTTCTATTTAACTCCGATTTAATTTCTGTGCTTCATCGTCAATAAGAAGGTCCAAGGGATATAGTAAACCTGGAGTGAAGCATCGGAATCTATAACTAGTGTCACAGGAATTGTTCAAAACATAGACAGTAAGAGGAGTCAGTCTTCTTGTACTTAAGTCGGTATTGTGCCTTTTTTATTTAATTGCGATGCAATTTCTGTGTTTCATCGACAATAAAAAGGTCCACGGGATACAGGAAACCTGGAGTGAAGCATCGGAATCTATAACTAGAGTCACAGGAATGGTTCAAAGCATCGACAGTAAGAAGAGGCAGTCTCCTTGTACATGATTCGGCATTGTGCCTTTAGTATTAAATTCCGATGCAATTTCTGTGTTTCATCGTCAATACGAAGGTGAGAGGGATACAGAAAATCTGAAGTGAACCATCAGAATCCATAACTAGTGTCACAGGAATAGTTCAAAGCACAGTCAGTGAGAAGAGTCAGTCTTCTTGTATTTAAGTCGGCATTGCGCATTTTGTATTTAGTTCCGATGCAATTTCTGTGTTTCATCGTCAATAAGAAGGTCCAAGGGATACAGTTAACCTGGAGTGAAGCATCGGATTCTATAACTAGTGTCACATGAATGGTCCAAAACATAGACAGTAAGAAGAGTCAGTCTTCTTGTACTTAATCCGGCATTGTGCCTTTTGTATTTATTTCCGATGCATTTTCTGTGTTTCATCGTCATTAAGAAGGTCAGAGGGATACAGTTAACCTGAAGTGAAGCATCGGAATCTATAACTAGTGTCACAGGAATGGTTCAAAACATAGTCAGCAAGAAGAATCAGTCTTCTTGTACTTAAGTCGGCATTGTGCCTTTTGTATTTAATTCCGATGCAATTTCTTTGTTTCATCGTCAATAAGAAGGTCCAAGGGATACAGTAAACCTGGAGTGAAGCATCGGAATCTATAACTAGGGACACAGAAATAGTTCAAAACATCGACAGTAAGATGAGTCAGTATTCTTGTACTTAAGTCGGCATTGTGCCTTTTGTATTTAATTCCGATGCAATTTCTGTGTTTCATCGTCAATAAGAAGGGCCAAGGGATACAGTAAACCTGAAGTGAAGCACCGGAATCTATAACTAGCGTCACAGGAATGGTTCAAAACATAGACAGTACGGAAGAGACAGTTTTCTTGTACTTAAGTCGGCATTGTGCCTCTTCTATTTAATTCCTATGCAATTTCTGTGTTTCATCGTCAATAAGAAGGTCCAAGGGATATAGTAACCCTGGAGTGAAGCATCGGAATCTATAACTACTGTCACAGGAATGGTTTAAAACATAGTCAGTAAGAAGAGTCAGTCCTCTTGTACTTATGTCGGCATTGTGCCTTTTGTATTAAATTCCGATGCAAGTTCTGTGTTTCATCGTCAATAAGAAGGTCCAAGGGATACAGTAAACCTGGAGTGAAGCATCGGAATCTATAACTAGTGTCTCAGAAATGGTTCAAAACATAGTCAGTAAGAAGAGTCAGTCTTCTTGTACTTAAGTCGGCATTATGCCTTTTTTATTTAATTCCGATGCAATTTCTGTGTTTCATCGTCAATAAGAAGGTCCAAGGGATACAGTAAACCTGGAGTGAAGCATCGGAATCTATAACTAGTGTCACAGGGATGGTTCAAATTACAGACAGTAAGAAGAGTCAGTATTCTTGTACTTAAGTCGGCATTGTGCATTTTATATTTAATTCCGATGAAATTTCTGTGTTTCATCTTCAATAAGAAGGTCCAAGGGATACAGCAAACCTGAAGTGAAGCATCAGAGTCTATAACTAGTGTCACAGGAATGGTTCAATACATAGTCAGTAAGAGGAGTCAGTCTTCTTGTACATAAATCGGCATTGTGCCTCTTGTATTTAATTCCGATGCAATTTCTATGTTTCATCGTCAATAAGTAGGTCCAAGGGATACAGTATACCTGAAGTGAAGCATCGGAATCTATAACTAGTGTCACAGGAATGGTTCAAAGCATAGACAGTGGGAAGAGTCAGTCTTCTTGTACTTAAGGCGGCATTGAGCCTTTTGTATTTAATTCCGTTGCAATTTCTGTGTTTCATCGTCAATAAGAAGGTCAGAGGGATACAGTAAACCTGAAGTGAAGCATCGGAAACTATAACTACTGTCACAGGAATGGTTCAAAACATAGACGGTAGGAAGAGACAGTCTTCTTGTACTTAAGACGGCATTGTGCCTTTTGTATTTAATTCCGATGCAATTTCTGTGTTTCATCGTCAATAAGAAGGTCAGAGGGATACTGCAAACCTGAAGTGAAGCATTGGATTCTATAACTAGTGTCACAGGAATGGTTCGAAACATAGACAGTAAGAAGAGTCAGTTCTCTTGTACTTAAGTCAGCATTGTTCCTTTTGTATTTAATTCCGATGCAATTTCTGTGTTTCATCGTCAAATGGAAGGTCCAAGGGATACAGTAAACCGGGAGTGAAGCATCGGAATCTATAACTAGTGTCACAGGAATGGTTCAAAACATAGTCAGTAAAAAGCGTCAGTCTTCTTGTACTTAAGTCGGCATTGTGCCTTTTCTATTTAACTCCGATGCAATTTCTGGGTATCATCGTCAGTAAGAAGGTCCAAGGGATATAGTAAACCTGGAGTGAAGCGTCGGAAACTACAACTAGTGTCACAGGATTGGTTCAAACCATAGACAGTAAGAAGAGTCAGCCTTCTTGTACTTAAGTCAGCATTGTGCCTTTTTTATGTAATTCCGATGCAATTTCTGTGTTTCATCGTCAATAAGAAGGGCCAAGGGATACAGTAAACCTGAAGTGAAGTACCGGAATCAATAACTAGTGTCACAGGAATGGTTCAAAGCATAGACAGTGGGAAGAGTCAGTCTTCTTGTACTTAAGTCGGCATTGTGCCTTTTGTATTTAATTCCGATGCAAATTCTGTGTTTCATCGTCAATAAGAAGGTCAGAGGGATACAGTAAACCTGAAGTGAGCATCGGAATCTATAACTAGTGTCACAGGAATTGTTCAAAACATAGACAGTATGGAAGAGACAGTTTTCTTGTACTTAAGTCGGCATTGTGCCCTTTCTATTTAATTCCTATGCAATTTCTGTGTTTCATCGTCAATAAGAAGGTAAAAGGGATATAGTAAACCTGGAGTGAAGCAACGGAATCTATAACTAGTGTCACAGGAATGGTTCAAAACATATACAGTAAGAAGAGTCAGCCTTCTTGTACTTAAGTCGGCATTGTGCATTTTGTATTTAATTCCGATGCAATTTCTGTGTTTCATCGTCAATAAGAAGGTCTAAGGGACACAGTAAACCAAAAGTGAATCATCAGAATCTATAACTAGTGACACAGGGATGGTTCAAAACATCGACAGTAAGATGAGTCAGTATTCTTGTACTTAAGTCGGCATTGTGCCTTTTGTATTTATTTCCGATGCAATTTCTGTGTTTCATCGTCAATAAGAAGGTCCAAGGGATACAGTAAACCTGAAGTGAAGCACCGGAATCTATAACTAGCGTCACAGGATTGGTTCAAAGCATAGACAGTGGGAAGAGTCAGTCTTCTTGTACTTAAGTCGGCATTGTGCCTTTTGTATTTAATTCCGATGCAATTTCTGTGTTTCATCGTCAATAAGAAGGTCCGAGGGATACAGTAAACCGGAAGTGAAGCATCGGAGTTTATAACTAGTGTCACAGGAATGGTTCAAAACATAGACAGTAGGAAGAGACAGTTTTCTTGTACTTATGTCGGCATTGTGCCTTTTCTATTTAATTCCTATGCAATTTCTGTGTTTCATCGTCAATAGGAATGTCCAAGGGATATAGTAACCCTATAGTAAAGCTACGGAATCTATAACTACTGTCACAGGAATGGTTCAAAACATCGACAGTAAGAAGAGGCAGTCTTCTTGTACTTAATTCGGCATTGTGCCTTTAGTATTTAATTCCGATGCAATTAATGTGTTTCATCGTCAATAGGAAGGTCAGAGGGATACAGTAAATCTGAAGTGAAGCATCGGAATCTATAACTAGTGTCACAGGAATGGTTCAAAACATAGTCAGTGAGAAGAGTCAGTCTTCTTGTACTTAAGTCGGCATTGTGCATTTTGTATTTAATTCCGATGCAATTTCTGTGTTTCAACGTCAATAAGTTGGTCTAAGGGATACAGTAATCCTAAAGTGAAGCGTCAGAATCTATAACTAGTGACACAGGGATGGTTCAAAACATCGACAATAAGATGAGTCAGTATTCATGTACTTAAGTCGGCATTGTGCCTTTTGTATTTAATTCCGATGCAATTTCTGTGTTTCATCGTTAATAAGAAGGTCAGAGGTATACAGTAAATCTGAAGTCAAGCATCGGAATCTATAAGTAGTGTCACAGGCATGGTTCAAAACATAGTCAGTAAGAAGAGTCAGTCCTCTTGTACTTATGTCGGCATTGTGCCTTTTGTATTAAATTCCGATGCAAGTTCTGTGTTTCATCGTCAATAAGAATGTCAAAGGGATACAGTAAACCTGGAGTGAAGCATCGGAATCTATAACTAGTGACACAGGGATGGTTCAAAACATAGACAGTAAGAAGAGTCAGTATTCTTGTACTTAAGACGGCATTGTGCCTTTTGTATTTAATTCCGATGCAATATCTGTGTTTCATCGTCAAATGGAAGGTCCAAGGGATACAGTAAACCTGGAGTGAAGCATCGGAATCTATAACTAGTGTCACAGGAATGGTTCAAATCATAGACAGTAAGAAGAGTCAGTCTTCTAGTACTTAAGTCAGCATTGTGCTTTTTTATTTAATTCCGATGCAATTTCTGTGTTTCATCGTCAATAAGAAGGTCCAAGGGATACAGTAAACCTGGAATGAAGCATCGGAATCAATAACTAGAGTCACAGGAATGGTTCAAAGCATCGACAGTAAAAAGAGACAGTCTTCTTGTACATAATTCGGCATTGTGCCTTTAGTATTTATTTCCGATGCAATTTCTGTGTTTCATCGTCAATAAGGTCAGAGGGATACAGAAAATCTGAAGTGATCCATCGGAGTTTATAACTAGTGTCACAGGAATGGTTCAAAACATAGTCAGTGAGAAGAGTCAGTCTTCTTGTACTTAAGTCGGCATTGTGCCTTTTGTATTTAATTCCGATGCAATTTCGGTGTTTCATCGTCTATAAGATGGTCAGAGGGATACAGTTAACCTGGAGTGAAGCATCGGAATCTATAACTAGTGTCACAGGAATGGTTCAAAACATAGACAGTAGGAAGAGACAGTCTTCTTGTACTTAAGTCGGCATTGTGCCTTTTCTATTTATTTCCTATGCAATTTCTGTGTTTCATCGTCAATAAGAAGGTCCAAGGGATATAGTAAACCTGGAGTGAAGCATCGGAATCTATAACTAGTGTCACAGGAATGGTTCAAAACATAGACAGTAAGTTGTGTCAGTCTTCTTGTACTTAAGTCGGCAGTGTGCCTTTTTTATTTAATTCCGATGCAATTTCTGTGTTTCATCGTCAATATGAAGGTCCAAGGGATACAGTAAGCCCGGAGTGAAGCATCGGAATCTATAACAACTGTCACAGGAATGGTTCAAAACATCGACAGTAAGTAGAGTCAGTCATCTTGTACTTAATTCCGCATTGTGACTTTAGTATTTAATTCCTATGCCATTTCTGTGTTTCATCGTCAATAAGAAGGTCAGAGGGATACAGGAAATCTGAAGTCTAGCATCGGAATCAATAACTAGTGTCACAGGAATGGTTCAAAACATAGTCAGTAAGAAGAGTCATTCTTCTTGTACTTAAATCGGCATTGTGCCTTTTGTATTTAATTCCGATGCAATTTCTGTGTTTCATCGTCAATAAGAAGGTCCAAGGGATACAGTAAACCTGAAGTGAAGCATCGGAATCTATAACTAGTGTCACAGGAATGGTTCAAAACATAGTCAGTGAGAAGAGTCAGTCTTCTTGTACTTACGTCGGCATTGTGCATTTTGTATTTAATTCCAATGCAATTTCTGTGTTTCATTGTCAATAAGAAGGTCTAAATGATACAGTAAACCTGAAGTGAAGCATCAGAATCTATAACTAGTGTCACAGGAATGGTTCAAAACATAGTCAGAAAGAAGAGTCAGTCTTCTTGTACTTAAGTCGGCATTGTCCCTTTTGTATTTAATTCCGATGCAATATCTGTGTTTCATCGGCAATAAGAAGGTCCAAGGGATACAGTAAACCTGGAGTGAATCGTCGGAATCTATAACTAGTGTCACAGGAATGGTTCAAAACATAGACAGTAAGAAGAGTCAGTCTACTTGTACTTAATCCGGCATTGTGCCTTTTGTGTTTAATTCCAATGCGATATCTGTGTTTCATCATCAATAAGAAGGTCAGAGGGATGCAGTAAACCTGAAGTGAAGTATCGAAATCTATAACTCGTGTCACAGGAATGGTTCAAATCATAGACAGTAGGAAGAGTCAGTTTTCTTGTACTTAAGTCGGCATTGTGCCTTTTCTATTTAACTCGGATTCAACTTCTCTGCTTCATCGTCAATAAGAAGGTCCAAGGGATATAGTGATCCTGGAGTGAAGCATCGGAATCTATAACTAGTGTCACAGGAATGGTTCAAAACATAGACAGTAAGAAGAGTCAGTCTTCTTGTACTTAAGTCAGCATTGTGCTTTTTTATTTAATTCCGATGCAATTTCTGCGTTTCATCGTCAATAAGAACGTCCAAGGGATACAGTAAACCTGGAATGAAGCATCGGAATCAATAACTAGAGTCACAGGAATGGTTCAAAGCATCGTCAGTAAGAAGAGACAGTCTTCTTGTACATAATTCGGCATTGTGCCTTTAGTATTTATTTCCGATGCAATTTCTGTGTTTCATCGTCAATAAGGTCAGAGGGATACAGAAAATCTGAAGTGATCCATCGGAGTTTATAACTAGTGTCACAGGAATGGTTCAAAACATAGTCAGTGAGAAGAGTCAGTCTTCTTGCACTTAAGTCGGCATTGTGCCTTTTGTATTTAATTCCGATGCAATTTCTGTGTTTCATCGTCTATAAGATGGTCCGAGGGATACAGTAAACGTGGGGTGAAGCATCGGAATCTATAACTAGTGTCACAGGAATGGTTCAAAGCATAGACAGTAGGAAGAGACAGTCTTCTTGTACTTAAGTCGGCATTGTGCCTTTTCTATTTATTTCCTATGCAATTTCTGTGTTTCATCGTCAATAAGAAGGTCCAAGGGATATAGTAAACCTGGAGTGAAGCATCGGAATCTATAACTAGTGTCACAGGAATGGTTCAAAACATAGACAGTAAGTTGGGTCAGTCTTCTTGTACTTAAGTCGGCATTGTGCCTTTTTTATTTAATTCCGATGCAATTTCTGTGTTTCATCGTCAATAAGATGGTCCAAGGGATACAGTAAACCCGAAGTGAAGCATCGGAATCCATAACTAGTGTCACAGGAATGGTTCAAAACATAGTGAGTGAGAAGAGTCAGTCTTCTTGTACTTAAGTCGGCGTTGTGCATTTTGTATTTAATTCCGATGCAATTTCTGTGTTTCATCGTCAATAAGAAGGTCTAAATGATACAGTAAACCTGAAGTGAAGCATCAGAATCTATAACTAGTGTCACAGGAATGGTTCAAAACATAGTCAGAAAGAAGAGTCAGTCTTCTTGTACTTAAGTCGGCATTGTCCCTTTTGTAGTTAATTCCGATGCAATGTCTGTGTTTCATCGTCAATAAGAAGGTCAGAGGGATGCAGTAAACCTGAAGTGAAGCATCGGAATCTATAACTCGTGTCACAGGAATGGTTCAAATCATAGACAGTTGGAAGGGTCAGTCTTCTTGTATTTAAGTCGGCGTTGTGCCTTTTCTATTTAACTCCGATTCAATTTCTGTGCTTCATCGTCAATAAGAAGGTCCAAGGGATACAGTAAACCTGGAGTGAAGCATCGGAATCTATAACTAGTGTCACAGGAATTGTTCAAAACATAGATAGTAAGAAGAGTCAGTCTTCTTGTACTTAAGTCGGCATTGTGCCTTTTTTATTTAATTCCGATGCAATTTCTGTGTTTCATAGTCAATAAGATGGTCCAAGGTATACAGGAAACCTGGAGTGAAGCATCGGAATCTATAACTAGAGTCACAGGAATGGTTCAAAGCATCGACAGTAAGAAGAGACAGTCTTCTTGTACATGATTCTGCATTGTGCCTTTAGTATTTAATTCCGATGCAATTTCTGTGTTTCATCGTCAATACGAAGGTCAGAGGGATACAGAAAATCTGAAGTGAACCATCGGAATCTATAACTAGTGTCACAGGAATAGTTCAAAACATAGTCAGTGAGAAAAGTCAGTCTTCTTGTACTTAAGTCGGCATTGTGCATTTTGTATTTAGTTCCGATGCAATTTCTGGGTTTCATCGTCAATAAGAAGGTCTAAGGGATACAGTAAACCTGAAGTGAAGCATCAGAATCTATAACTAGTGTCACAGGAATGGTTCGAAACATAGTCGGGAAGAAGAGTCAGTCTTCTTGTACTTAAGTCGGCATTGTGCCTTTTGTATTTAATTCCGATGCAATTTCTGTGTTTCATCGTCAATAAGAAGTTCCAAGGGATACAGTAAACCTGAAGCGAAGCACCGGAATCTATAACTAGTGTCACATGAATGGTTCAAATCATAGTCAGTAAGAAAAGTCAGTCTTCTTGTACTTAAGTCGCCATTGTGCCTTTTGTACTTAATTCCGATGGAATTTCTGTGTTTCATCGTCAATAAGAAGGTCCAAGGGATACAGTTAACCTGGAGTGAAGCATCGGAATCTATAACTGGTGTCACATGAATGGTCCAAAACATAGACAGTAAGAAGAGTCAGTCATCTTCTACTTAATCCGGCATTGTGCCTTTTGTATTTAATTCCGATGCATTTTCTGTGTTTCATCGTCATTAAGAAGGTCAGAGGGATACAGTAAACCTGAAGTGAAGCATCGGAATCTATAACAAGTGTCACAGGAATGGTTCAAACATAGTCAGTAAGAAGAATCAGTCTTCTTGTACTTAAGTCGGCATTGTGCCTTTCGTATTTAATTCCGATGCAATATCTGTGTTTCATCGTTAATAATACGGTCAGAGGTATACAGTAAATCTGAAGTCAAGCATCGGAATCTATAACAAGTGTCACAGGAATGGTTCAAACCATAGCCAGTAAGAAGAGTCAGTCCTCTTGTACTTATGTCGGCATTGTGCCTTTTGTATTAAATTCCGATGCAAGTTCTGTGTTTCATCGTCAATAAGAAGGTCCAAGGGATACAGTAAACCTGGAGTTAAGCATTGGAATCTATAACTAGTGACACAGGGATGATTCAAAACATTGACAGTAAGAAGAGTCAGTATTCTTGTACTTAAGTCGGCATTGTGCCTTTTGTATTTAATTCCGATGCAATTTCAGTGTTTCATCGTCAAATGGAAGGTCCAAGGGATACAGTAAACCGGGAGTGAAGCATCAAAGTCTTTAACTAGTGTCACAGGAATGGTTCAACACATAGTCAGTAAGAGGAGTCAGTCTTCTTGTACATAAACCGGCATTGTGCCTTTTGTATTTAATTCCGATGCAATATCTGTGTTTCATCGTCAAATGGAAGGTCCAAGGGAAACAGTAAACCGGGAGTGAAGCATCGGAATCTATAACTAGTGTCACAGAAATGGTTTAAAACATAGTCAGTAAGAAGAGTCAGTCTTCTTGTACTAAAGTCGGCATTGTGCCTTTTTTATTTAATTCCGATGCAATTTCTGTGTTTCATCGTCAATAAGAAGGTCAGAGGGATGCAGTAAACCTGAAGCGAAGCATCGCAATCTATAACTCGTGTCACAGGAATGGTTCAAATCGTAGACAGTAGGAAGAGTCAGTCATCTTGTACTTAATTCCGCATTGTGACTTTAGTATTTAATTCCTATGCCATTTCTGTGTTTCATCGTCAATAAGAAGTTCAGAGGGATACATGAAATCTGAAGTCTAGCATCGGAATCAATAACTAGTGACACAGGAATGGTTCAAAACATAGTCAGTAAGAAGAGTCATTCTTCTTGTACTTAAATCGGCATTGTGCCTTTTGTATTTAATTCCGATGCAATTTCTGTGTTTCATCGTCAATAAGAAGGTCCAAGGGATACAGTTAACCTGACGTGAAGCATCGGAATCTATAACTAGTGTCACAGGAATGGTTCAAAACATAGTCAGTGAGAAGAGTCAGTCTTCTTGTACTTACGTCGGCATTGTGCATTTTGTATTTAATTCCGATGCAATTTCTGTGTTTCATCGTCAATAAGAAGGTCTAAATGATACAGCAAACCTGAAGTGAAGCATCAGAATCTATAACTAGTGTCACAGGAATGGTTCAAAACATAGTCAGAAAGAAGAGTCATTCTTCTTGTACTTAAGTCGGCATTGTCCCTTTTGTATTTAATTCCGATACAATATCTGTATTTCATCGGCAATAAGAAGGTCCAAGGGATACAGTAAACCTGGAGTGAATCGTAGGAATCTATAACTAGTGTCTCAGGAATGGTTCAAAGCATAGACAGTAAGAAGAGTCAGTCTTCTTGTACTTAATCCGGCATGGTGCCTTTTGTGTTTAATTCCAATGCGATTTCTGTGTTTCACCGTCAATAAGAAGGTCAGAGGGATGCAGTAAACCTGAAGTGAAGCATCGGAATCTATCACTCGTGTCACAGGAATGGTTCACATCATAGACAGTAGGAAGAGTCAGTCTTCTTGTACTTATGTCGGCATTGTGCCTTTTCTGTTTAACTCCGATTCAACTTCTCTGCTTCATCGTCAATAAGAAGGTCCAAGGGATATAGTGAACCTGGAGTGAAGCTTCGGAATCTATAACTAGTGTCACAGGAATGGTTCAAAACATAGAGAGTAAGAAGAGTCAGTCTTCTTGTACTTAAATCAGCATTGTGCTTTTTTATTTAATTCCGATGCAATTTCTGTGTTTCTTCGTCAATAAGAAGGTCCAAGGGATACAGTAAACCTGGAATGAAGCATCGGAATCAATAACTAGAGTCACAGGAATGGTTCAAATCATCGACAGTAAGAAGAGACAGTCTTCTTGTACATAATTCGGCATTGTGCCTTTAGTATTTATTTCCGATGCAATTTCTGTGTTTCATCGTCAATAAGGTCAGAGCGATACAGAAAATCTGAAGTGATCCATCGGAGTTTATAACTAGTGTCACAGGAATGGTTGAAAACATAGTCAGTGAGAAGAGTCAGTCCTCTTGTACTTAAGTCGGCATTGTGCCTTTTGTATTTAATTCCGATGCAATTTCTGTGTTTCATCGTCTATAAGATGGTCAGAGGGATACAGTAAACGTGGAGTGAAGCATCGGAATCTATAACTAGTGTCACAGGAATGGTTCAAAACATAGACAGTAGAAAGAGACAGTCTTCTTGTACTTAAGTCGGCATTGTGCCTTTTCTATTTATTTCCTATGCAATTTCTGTGTTTCATCGTCAATAAGAAGGTCCAAGGGATATAGTAAACCTGGAGTGAAGCATCGGAATCTATAACTAGTGTCACAGGAATGGTTCAAAACATAGACAGTAAGTTGGGTCAGTCTTCTTGTACTTAAGTCGGCATTGTTCCTTTTTTATTTAATTCGGATGCAATTTCTGTGTTTCATCGTCAATATGAAGGTCCAAGGGATACAGTAAGCCTGGAGTGAAGCATCGGAATCTATAACAACTATCATAGGAATGGTTCAAAACATCGACAGTAAGTAGAGTCAGTCATCTTGTACTTAATTCCGCATTGTGACTTTAGTATTTAATTCCTATGCAATTCCTGTGTTTCATCGTCAATAAGAAGGTCAGAGGGATACAGGAAATCTGAAGTCTAGCATCGAAATCAATAACTAGTGTCACAGGAATGGTTCAAAACATAGTCAGTAAGAAGAGTCATTCTTCTTGTACTTAAATCGGCATTGTGCCTTTTGTATTTAATTCCGATGCAATTTCTGTGTTTCATCGTCAATAAGAAGGTCCAAGGGATACAGTAAACCTGAGGTGAAGCATCGGAATCTATAACTAGTGTCACAGGAATGGTTCAAACATAGTCAGTGAGAAGAGTCAGTCTTCTTGTACTTAAGTCGGCATTGTGCATTTTCTATTTAATTCCGATGCAATTTCTGTGTTTCATCGTCAATAAGAAGGTCCAAATGATACAGTAAACCAGAAGTGAAGCATCAGAATCTATAACTAGTGTCACAGGAATGGTTCAAAACATAGTCAGAAAGAAGAGTCAGTCTTCTTGTACTTAAGTCGGCATTGTCCCTTTTGTAGTTAATTCCGATGCAATTTCTGTGTTTCATCGTCAATAAGAAGGTCAGAGGGATGCATTAAACCTGAAGTGAAGCATCGGAATCTATAACTCGTGTCACAGGAATGGTTCAAATCACAGACAGTAGGAAGAGTCAGTCTTCTTGTACTTAAGTCGGCGTTGTGCCTTTTCTATTTAACTCCGATTCAATTTCTGTGCTTCATCGTGAATAAGAAGGTCCAAGGGATACAGTAAACCTGGAGTGAAGCATCGGAATCTATAACTAGAGTCACAGGAATGGTTCAAAACATAGTCAGTGAGAAGAGTCAGTCTTCTTGTACTTAAGTCGGCATTGTGCATTTTGTATTTAGTTCCGACGCAATTTCTGGGTTTCATCGTCAATAAGAAGGTCTAAGGGATACAGTAAACCTGAAGTGAAGCATCAGAATCTATAACTAGTCTCACAGGAATGGTTCGAAACATAGTCGGTAAGAAGAGTCAGTCTTCTTGTACTTAAGTCGGCATTGTGCCTTTTGTATTTAATTCCGATGCAATTTCTGTGTTTCATCGTCAATAAGAAGTTCCAAGGGATACAGTAAACCTGAAGCGAAGCACCGGAATCTATAACTAGTGTCACATGAATGGATCAAAACATAGTCAGTAAGAAAACTCAGTCTTCTTGTACTTAAGTCACCATTGTGCCTTTTGTATTTAATTCCGATGGAATTTCTGTGTTTCATCGTCAATAAGAAGGTCCAAGGGATACAGTTAACCTGGAGTGAAGCATCGGAATCTATAACTAGTGTCACACGAATGGTCCAAAACATAGACAGTAAGAAGAGTCAGTCTTCTTCTACTTAATCCGGCATTGTGCCTTTTGTATTTAATTCCGATGCATTTTCTGTGTTTCATCGTCATTAAGAAGGTCAGAGGGATACAGTAAACCTGAAGTGAAGCATCGGAAACTATAACAAGTGTCACAGAAATGGTTCAAATCATAGTCAGTAAGAAGAATCAGTCTTCTTGTACTTAAGTCGGCATTGTGCCTTTTGTATTTAATTCCGATGCAATTTCTGTGTTTCATCGTCAATAAGAAGGTCCAAGGGATACAGTAAACCTGGAGGGAAGCATCGGAATCTATAACTAGTGACACAGGGATGGTTCAAAACATCGACAGTAAAATGTGTCAGTATTCTTGTACTTCAGTCGGCATTGTGCCTTTGGTATTTAATTCCGATGCAATTTCTGTGTTTCATCGTCAATAAGAAGGTCCAAGGGATACAGTAAACCTAAAGTGAAGCACCGGAATCTATAACTAGCGTCACAGGAATGGTTCATAGCATAGACAGTGGGAAGAGTCAGTCTTCTTGTACTTCAGTCGGCATTGTGAATTTTGTATTTAATTCCGATGCAATTTCTGTGTTTCATCGTCAATAAGAAGGTCAGAGGGATACAATAAACCTGAAGTGAAGCATCGGAAGCTATGTCACAGGAATGGTTCGAAACGTCGACAGTAAGAACAGTCAGTCTTCTTGTACTTAATTCGGCATTGTGCCTTTCGTATTTAATTCCGATGCAATTTCTGTGTTTCATCGTTAATAAGACGGTCAGAGGTATACAGTGAATCTGAAGTCAAGCATCGGAATCTATAACTAGTGTCACAGGAATGGTTCAAAACATAGCCAGTAAGAAGAGTCAGTCCTCTTGTACTTATGTCGGCATTGTGCCTTTCGTATTAGATTCCGATGCAAGTTCTGTGTTTCATCGACAATAAGAAGGTCCAAGGGATACAGTAAACCTGGAGTGAAGCATTGGAATCTATAACTAGTGGCACAGGGATGATTCAAAACATTGACAGTAAGAAGAGTCAGTATTCTTGTATATAAGTCGGCATTGTGCCTTCTGTATTTAATTCCGATGCAATTTCAGTGTTTCATCGTCAAATGGAAGGTCCAAGGGATACAGTAAACCGGGAGTGAAGCATCAGAGTCTTTAACTAGTGTCACAGGAATGGTTCAATACATAGTCAGTAAGAGGAGTCAGTCTTCTTGTACATAAACCGGCATTGTGCCTTTAGTATTTAATTCCGATACAATTTCTGTGTTTCATCGTCAAATGGAAGGTCCAAGGGATACAGTAAACCGGGAGTGAAGCATCGGAATCTATAACTAGTGTCACAGAAATGGTTTAAAACATAGTCAGTAAGAAGAGTCAGTCTTCTTGTACTAAAGTCGGCATTATGCCCTTTTTATTTAATTCCGATGCAATTTCTGTGTTTCATCGTCAATAAGAAGGTCCAAGGGATACAGGAAACCTGGAGTGAAGCATCGGAATCTATAACTAGAGTCACAGGAATGGTTCAAAGCATCGACAGTAAGAAGAGACAGTCTTCTTGTACATGATTTGGCATTGTGCCTTTAGTATTTAATTCCGATGCAATTTCTGTGTTTCATCGTCAATACGAAGGCAGAGGGATACAGAAAATCTGAAGTG
This sequence comes from Schistocerca piceifrons, assembly GCF_021461385.2. Taxonomy (NCBI): domain Eukaryota; kingdom Metazoa; phylum Arthropoda; class Insecta; order Orthoptera; family Acrididae; genus Schistocerca; species Schistocerca piceifrons. The sequence continues at coordinate 69,118 of NW_025727387.1, forward strand.
AACCATCGGAATCTATAACTAGTGTCACAGGAATAGTTCAAAACATAGTCAGTGAGAAGAGTCAGTCTTCTTGTACTTAAGTCGTCATTGTGCATTTTGTATTTAGTTCCGATGCGATTTCTGTGTTTCATCGTCAATAAGAAGGTCTAAGGGATACAGTAAACCTGAAGTGAAGCATCAGAATCTATAACTAGTGTCACAGGAATGGTTCGGAACATAGTCGGTAAGAAGAGTCAGTCTTCTTGTACTTAAGTCGGCATTGTGCCTTTTGTATTTAATTCCGATGCAATTTCTGTGTTTCATCGTCAATAAGAAGTTCCAAGGGATACAGTAAACCTGAAGCGAAGCACCGGAATCTATAACTAGTGTCACATGAATGGTTCAAAACATGGTCAGTAAGAAAAGTCAGTCTTCTTGTACTTAAGTCGCCATTGTGCCTTTTGTATTTAATTCCGATGGAATTTCGGTGTTTCATCGTCAATAAGATGGTCCAAGGGATACAGTTAACCTGGAGTGAAGCATCGGAATCTATAACTAGCGTCACAGGAATGGTTCAAAGCATAGAGAGTGGGAAGAGTCAGGCTTCTTGCACTTAAGTCGGCATTGTTCCTTTTGTATTTAATTCCGATGCAATTTTTGTGTTTCATCGTCAATAAGAAGGTCAGAGGGATACAGTAAACCTGAAGTGAAGTATCGGAATCTATAACTAGTGTCACAGGAATGGTTCAAAGCATAGACAGTAGGATGAGACAGTCTTCTTGTACTTAAGTCGGCATTGTGCCTTTTCTATTTAATTCCTATGCAATTTCTGTGTTTCATCGTCAATGAGAAGGTCAAAGGGATATAGTAACCCTAGAGTGAAGCATCGGAATCTATGTCACAGGAATGGTTCGAAACGTCGACAGTAAGAAGAGTTAGTCTTCTTGTACTTAATTCGGCATTGTGCCTTTCGTATTTAATTCCGATGCAATTTCTGTGTTTCATCGTTAATAAGACGGTCAGAGGTATACAGTAAATCTGAAGTCAAGCATCGGAATCTATAACTAGTGTCACAGGAATGGTTCAAAACATAGCCAGTAAGAAGAGTCAGTCCTCTTGTACTTATGTCGGCATTGTGCCTTTTGTATTTAATTCCGATGCAATTTTTGTGTTTCATCGTCACTAAGAAGGTCCAAGAGATACAGTAAACCTGGAGTGAAGCATCGGAATCTATAACTAGTGACACAGGGATGGTTCAAAACATCGACAGTAAGAAGAGTCAGTCTCTTTGTACTTAATTCGGCAATTTGCCTTTAGTTTTTAATTTAGATCCAATTTCTGTGTTTCATCGTCAATAAGAAGGTCCAAGGGATATCGAAAAACCTGGAGCGAAGCATCGGAATCTATAACAAGTGTCAGAGGAATGGTTCAAAACATAGACAGTAAGAGGAGTCAGTCTTCTTGTACTTAAGTAGGCATTGTGCCTTTTTTATTTAATTCTGATGCAATTTCTGTGTTTCATCGTCAATAAGAAGGTCCAAGGGATACAGTAAACGAGGAGTGAAGCATCGGACTCTATAACTAGTGTCACAGGAATGGTTCAAACCATCGACAGTAAGAAGAGACAGTCTTCTTGTACTTAATTCGGTATTCTGCCTTTAGTATTTAATTCCGATGCAATTTCTGTGTTTCATCGTCAATAAGAATGTCTAAGGGATACAGTAAACCTGAAGTGAAGCATCAGAATCTAAAACTAGTGTCACAGGAATGGTTCAGAACATAGTCAGTAAGAAGAGTCAGTCATCTTGTACTTAAGTCGTCATTGTGCCTTTTGTATTTAATTCCGATGCAATTTCTGTGTTTCATCGTCAATAAGAAGGTCAGAGGGATGCAGTAAACCTGAAGTGAAGCATCGGAATCTATAACTAGTGTCACAGGAATTGTTCAAAGCATAGATAGTAAGAAGAGTCAGTCTTCTTGTACTTAAGTCCTCATTGTGCCTTTTTTATTTAATTCCGATGCAATTTCTGTGTTTCATCGTCAATAAGAAGGTCCAAGGGATACAGTAAACCTGAAGTGAAGCATCGGAAGCTATGTCACAGGAATGGTTCGAAACGTCGACAGTAAGAACAGTCAGTCTTCTTGTACTTAATTCGGCATTGTGCCTTTCGTATTTAATTCCGATGCAATTTCTGTGTTTCATCGTTAATAAGACGGTCAGAGGTATACAGTGAATCTGAAGTCAAGCATCGGAATCTATAACTAGTGTCACAGGAATGGTTCAAAACATAGCCAGTAAGAAGAGTCAGTCTTCTTGTACTTAAGTCGGCATTGTGCATTTTGTATTTAGTTCCGACGCAATTTCTGGGTTTCATCGTCAATAAGAAGGTCTAAGGGATACAGTAAACCTGAAGTGAAGCATCAGAATCTATAACTAGTCTCACAGGAATGGTTCGAAACATAGTCGGTAAGAAGAGTCAGTCTTCTTGTACTTAAGTCGGCATTGTGCCTTTTGTATTTAATTCCGATGCAATTTCTGTGTTTCATCGTCAATAAGAAGTTCCAAGGGATACAGTAAACCTGAAGCGAAGCACCGGAATCTATAACTAGTGTCACATGAATGGATCAAAACATAGTCAGTAAGAAAACTCAGTCTTCTTGTACTTAAGTCACCATTGTGCCTTTTGTATTTAATTCCGATGGAATTTCTGTGTTTCATCGTCAATAAGAAGGTCCAAGGGATACAGTTAACCTGGAGTGAAGCATCGGAATCTATAACTAGTGTCACACGAATGGTCCAAAACATAGACAGTAAGAAGAGTCAGTCTTCTTCTACTTAATCCGGCATTGTGCCTTTTGTATTTAATTCCGATGCATTTTCTGTGTTTCATCGTCATTAAGAAGGTCAGAGGGATACAGTAAACCTGAAGTGAAGCATCGGAAACTATAACAAGTGTCACAGAAATGGTTCAAATCATAGTCAGTAAGAAGAATCAGTCTTCTTGTACTTAAGTCGGCATTGTGCCTTTTGTATTTAATTCCGATGCAATTTCTGTGTTTCATCGTCAATAAGAAGGTCCAAGGGATACAGTAAACCTGGAGGGAAGCATCGGAATCTATATCTAGTGACACAGGGATGGTTCAAAACATCGACAGTAAAATGTGTCAGTATTCTTGTACTTCAGTCGGCATTGTGCCTTTGGTATTTAATTCCGATGCAATTTCTGTGTTTCATCGTCAATAAGAAGGTCCAAGGGATACAGTAAACCTAAAGTGAAGCACCGGAATCTATAACTAGCGTCACAGGAATGGTTCATAGCATAGACAGTGGGAAGAGTCAGTCTTCTTGTACTTCAGTCGGCATTGTGAATTTTGTATTTAATTCCGATGCAATTTCTGTGTTTCATCGTCAATAAGAAGGTCAGAGGGATACAATAAACCTGAAGTGAAGCATCGGAAGCTATGTCACAGGAATGGTTCGAAACGTCGACAGTAAGAACAGTCAGTCTTCTTGTACTTAATTCGGCATTGTGCCTTTCGTATTTAATTCCGATGCAATTTCTGTGTTTCATCGTTAATAAGACGGTCAGAGGTATACAGTGAATCTGAAGTCAAGCATCGGAATCTATAACTAGTGTCACAGGAATGGTTCAAATCACAGACAGTAGGAAGAGTCAGTCTTCTTGTACTTAAGTCGGCGTTGTGCCTTTTCTATTTAACTCCGATTCAATTTCTGTGCTTCATCGTGAATAAGAAGGTCCAAGGGATACAGTAAACCTGGAGTGAAGCATCGGAATCTATAACTAGAGTCACAGGAATGGTTCAAAACATAGTCAGTGAGAAGAGTCAGTCTTCTTGTACTTAAGTCGGCATTGTGCATTTTGTATTTAGTTCCGACGCAATTTCTGGGTTTCATCGTCAATAAGAAGGTCTAAGGGATACAGTAAACCTGAAGTGAAGCATCAGAATCTATAACTAGTCTCACAGGAATGGTTCGAAACATAGTCGGTAAGAAGAGTCAGTCTTCTTGTACTTAAGTCGGCATTGTGCCTTTTGTATTTAATTCCGATGCAATTTCTGTGTTTCATCGTCAATAAGAAGTTCCAAGGGATACAGTAAACCTGAAGCGAAGCACCGGAATCTATAACTAGTGTCACATGAATGGATCAAAACATAGTCAGTAAGAAAACTCAGTCTTCTTGTACTTAAGTCACCATTGTGCCTTTTGTATTTAATTCCGATGGAATTTCTGTGTTTCATCGTCAATAAGAAGGTCCAAGGGATACAGTTAACCTGGAGTGAAGCATCGGAATCTATAACTAGTGTCACACGAATGGTCCAAAACATAGACAGTAAGAAGAGTCAGTCTTCTTCTACTTAATCCGGCATTGTGCCTTTTGTATTTAATTCCGATGCATTTTCTGTGTTTCATCGTCATTAAGAAGGTCAGAGGGATACAGTAAACCTGAAGTGAAGCATCGGAAACTATAACAAGTGTCACAGAAATGGTTCAAATCATAGTCAGTAAGAAGAATCAGTCTTCTTGTACTTAAGTCGGCATTGTGCCTTTTGTATTTAATTCCGATGCAATTTCTGTGTTTCATCGTCAATAAGAAGGTCCAAGGGATACAGTAAACCTGGAGGGAAGCATCGGAATCTATATCTAGTGACACAGGGATGGTTCAAAACATCGACAGTAAAATGTGTCAGTATTCTTGTACTTCAGTCGGCATTGTGCCTTTGGTATTTAATTCCGATGCAATTTCTGTGTTTCATCGTCAATAAGAAGGTCCAAGGGATACAGTAAACCTAAAGTGAAGCACCGGAATCTATAACTAGCGTCACAGGAATGGTTCATAGCATAGACAGTGGGAAGAGTCAGTCTTCTTGTACTTCAGTCGGCATTGTGAATTTTGTATTTAATTCCGATGCAATTTCTGTGTTTCATCGTCAATAAGAAGGTCAGAGGGATACAATAAACCTGAAGTGAAGCATCGGAAGCTATGTCACAGGAATGGTTCGAAACGTCGACAGTAAGAACAGTCAGTCTTCTTGTACTTAATTCGGCATTGTGCCTTTCGTATTTAATTCCGATGCAATTTCTGTGTTTCATCGTTAATAAGACGGTCAGAGGTATACAGTGAATCTGAAGTCAAGCATCGGAATCTATAACTAGTGTCACAGGAATGGTTCAAAACATAGCCAGTAAGAAGAGTCAGTCCTCTTGTACTTATGTCGGCATTGTGCCTTTCGTATTAGATTCCGATGCAAGTTCTGTGTTTCATCGACAATAAGAAGGTCCAAGGGATACAGTAAACCTGGAGTGAAGCATTGGAATCTATAACTAGTGGCACAGGGATGATTCAAAACATTGACAGTAAGAAGAGTCAGTATTCTTGTATATAAGTCGGCATTGTGCCTTCTGTATTTAATTCCGATGCAATTTCAGTGTTTCATCGTCAAATGGAAGGTCCAAGGGATACAGTAAACCGGGAGTGAAGCATCAGAGTCTTTAACTAGTGTCACAGGAATGGTTCAATACATAGTCAGTAAGAGGAGTCAGTCTTCTTGTACATAAACCGGCATTGTGCCTTTAGTATTTAATTCCGATACAATTTCTGTGTTTCATCGTCAAATGGAAGGTCCAAGGGATACAGTAAACCGGGAGTGAAGCATCGGAATCTATAACTAGTGTCACAGAAATGGTTTAAAACATAGTCAGTAAGAAGAGTCAGTCTTCTTGTACTAAAGTCGGCATTATGCCCTTTTTATTTAATTCCGATGCAATTTCTGTGTTTCATCGTCAATAAGAAGGTCCAAGGGATACAGGAAACCTGGAGTGAAGCATCGGAATCTATAACTAGAGTCACAGGAATGGTTCAAAGCATCGACAGTAAGAAGAGACAGTCTTCTTGTACATGATTTGGCATTGTGCCTTTAGTATTTAATTCCGATGCAATTTCTGTGTTTCATCGTCAATACGAAGGCAGAGGGATACAGAAAATCTGAAGTGAACCATCGGAATCTATAACTAGTGTCACAGGAATAGTTCAAAACATAGTCAGTGAGAAGAGTCAGTCTTCTTGTACTTAAGTCGTCATTGTGCATTTTGTATTTAGTTCCGATGCGATTTCTGTGTTTCATCGTCAATAAGAAGGTCTAAGGGATACAGTAAACCTGAAGTGAAGCATCAGAATCTATAACTAGTGTCACAGGAATGGTTCGGAACATAGTCGGTAAGAAGAGTCAGTCTTCTTGTACTTAAGTCGGCATTGTGCCTTTTGTATTTAATTCCGATGCAATTTCTGTGTTTCATCGTCAATAAGAAGTTCCAAGGGATACAGTAAACCTGAAGCGAAGCACCGGAATCTATAACTAGTGTCACATGAATGGTTCAAAACATGGTCAGTAAGAAAAGTCAGTCTTCTTGTACTTAAGTCGCCATTGTGCCTTTTGTATTTAATTCCGATGGAATTTCGGTGTTTCATCGTCAATAAGATGGTCCAAGGGATACAGTTAACCTGGAGTGAAGCATCGGAATCTATAACTAGCGTCACAGGAATGGTTCAAAGCATAGAGAGTGGGAAGAGTCAGGCTTCTTGCACTTAAGTCGGCATTGTTCCTTTTGTATTTAATTCCGATGCAATTTTTGTGTTTCATCGTCAATAAGAAGGTCAGAGGGATACAGTAAACCTGAAGTGAAGTATCGGAATCTATAACTAGTGTCACAGGAATGGTTCAAAGCATAGACAGTAGGATGAGACAGTCTTCTTGTACTTAAGTCGGCATTGTGCCTTTTCTATTTAATTCCTATGCAATTTCTGTGTTTCATCGTCAATGAGAAGGTCAAAGGGATATAGTAACCCTAGAGTGAAGCATCGGAATCTATGTCACAGGAATGGTTCGAAACGTCGACAGTAAGAAGAGTCAGTCTTCTTGTACTTAATTCGGCATTGTGCCTTTCGTATTTAATTCCGATGCAATTTCTGTGTTTCATCGTTAATAAGACGGTCAGAGGTATACAGTAAATCTGAAGTCAAGCATCGGAATCTATAACTAGTGTCACAGGAATGGTTCAAAACATAGCCAGTAAGAAGAGTCAGTCCTCTTGTACTTATGTCGGCATTGTGCCTTTTGTATTTAATTCCGATGCAATTTTTGTGTTTCATCGTCACTAAGAAGGTCCAAGAGATACAGTAAACCTGGAGTGAAGCTTTGGAATCTATAAACAGTGACACAGGGATGGTTCAAAACATCGACAGTAAGAAGAGTCAGTCTCTTTGTACTTAATTCGGCAATTTGCCTTTAGTTTTTAATTTAGATCCAATTTCTGTGTTTCATCGTCAATAAGAAGGTCCAAGGGATATCGAAAAACCTGGAGCGAAGCATCGGAATCTATAACAAGTGTCAGAGGAATGGTTCAAAACATAGACAGTAAGAGGAGTCAGTCTTCTTGTACTTAAGTAGGCATTGTGCCTTTTTTATTTAATTCTGATGCAATTTCTGTGTTTCATCGTCAATAAGAAGGTCCAAGGGATACAGTAAACGAGGAGTGAAGCATCGGACTCTATAACTAGTGTCACAGGAATGGTTCAAACCATCGACAGTAAGAAGAGACAGTCTTCTTGTACTTAATTCGGTATTCTGCCTTTAGTATTTAATTCCGATGCAATTTCTGTGTTTCATCGTCAATAAGAATGTCTAAGGGATACAGTAAACCTGAAGTGAAGCATCAGAATCTAAAACTAGTGTCACAGGAATGGTTCAGAACATAGTCAGTAAGAAGAGTCAGTCATCTTGTACTTAAGTCGTCATTGTGCCTTTTGTATTTAATTCCGATGCAATTTCTGTGTTTCATCGTCAATAAGAAGGTCAGAGGGATGCAGTAAACCTGAAGTGAAGCATCGGAATCTATAACTAGTGTCACAGGAATTGTTCAAAGCATAGATAGTAAGAAGAGTCAGTCTTCTTGTACTTAAGTCCTCATTGTGCCTTTTTTATTTAATTCCGATGCAATTTCTGTGTTTCATCGTCAATAAGAAGGTCCAAGGGATACAGTAAACCTGAAGTGAAGCATCGGAAGCTATGTCACAGGAATGGTTCGAAACGTCGACAGTAAGAACAGTCAGTCTTCTTGTACTTAATTCGGCATTGTGCCTTTCGTATTTAATTCCGATACAATTTCTGTGTTTCATCGTCAATACGATGGTCAGAGGGATACAGAAAATCTGAAGTGAACCATCGGAATCTATAACTAGTGTCACAGGAATAGTTCAAAACAGTCAGTGAGAAGAGTCAGTCTTCTTGTACTTAAGTCGGCATTGTGCATTTTGTATTTGGTTCCGATCCAATTTCTGTGTTTCATCGTCAATAAGAAGGTCTAAGGGATACAGTAAACCGGAAGTGAAGCATCAGAATCTATAACTAGTGTCACAGGAATGGTTCGAAACATAGTTGGTAAGAAGAGTCAGTCTTCTTGTACTTAAGTCGGCATTGTGCCTTTTATATTTAATTCCGATGCAAATTCTGTGTTTCATCGTCAATAAGAAGTTCCAAGGGATACAGTAAACCTGAAGCGAAGCACCGGAATCTATAACTAGTGTCACATGAATGGTTCAAAACATAGTCAGTAAGAAAAGTCAGTCTTCTTGTACTTAAGTCGCCATTGTGCCTTTTGTATTTAATTCCGATGGAATTTCTGTGTTTCATCGTCAATAAGAAGGTCCAAGGGATACAGTTAACCTGGAGTGAAGCATCGGAATCAATAACTAGTGTCACACGAATGGTTTAAAACATAGACAGTAAGAAGAGTCAGTCATCTTCCACTTAATCCGGGATTGTGCCTTTTGTATTTAAATCCGATGCATTTTCTGTGTTTCATCGTCATTAAGAAGGTCAGAGGGATACAGTAAACCTGAAGTGAAGCATCGGAATTTATAACTAGTGTCACAGGAATGGTTCAAAACATTGTCAGTAAGAAGAATCAGTCTTCTTGTACTTAAGTCGGCATTGTGCCTTTTGTATTTAATTCCGATGCAATTTCTGTGTTTCATCGTCAATAAGAAGGTCCAAGGGATACATTAAACCTGGAGGGAAGCATCGGAATCTATAACTAGTGACACAGGGATGGTTCAAAACATCGACAGTAAGATGTGTCAGTATTCTTGTACATCAGTCGGCATTGTGCCTTTTGTATTTAATTCCTATGCAATTTCTGTGTTTCATCGTCAGTAAGAAGGTCCAAGGGATACAGTAAACCTGAAGTGAAGCACCGGAATCTATAACTAGCGTCACAGGAATGTTTCAAAGCATAGACAATGGGAAGAGTCAGTCTTCTTGTACTTAAGTCGGCATTGTGCCTTTTGTATTTAATTCCGATGCAATTTCTGTGTTTCATCGTCAATAAGAAGGTCAGAGGGATACAGTAAACCTGAAGTGAAGCATCGGAAGCTATGTCACAGGAATGGTTCGAAACGTCGACAGTAAGAACAGTCAGTCTTCTTGTACTTAATTCGGCATTGTGCCTTTCGTATTTAATTCCGATGCAATTTCTGTGTTTCATCGTTAATAAGACGGTCAGAGGTATACAGTAAATCTGAAGTCAAGCATCGGAATCTATAACTAGTGTCACAGGAATGGTTCAAAACATAGCCAGTAAGAAGAGTCAGTCCTCTTGTACTTATGTCGGCATTGTGCCTTTTGTATTTAATTCCAATGCAAGTTCTGTGTTTCATCGTCAATAAGAAGGTCCAAGGGATACAGTTAACCTGGAGTGAAGCATCGGAATCTATAACAAGTGTCACAGGAATGGTTCAAAACATAGTCAGTAGGAACAATCAGTCTTCTTGTACTTAAGACGGCATTGTGCCTTTTGTATTTAATTCCGATGCAATTTCTGTGTTTCATCGTCAATAAGAAGGTCCAAGGGATACAGTAAACCTGAAGTGAAGCACCGGAATCTATAACTAGCGTCACAGGAATGGTTCACAGCATAGAGAGTGGGAAGAGTCAGTCTTCTTGCACTTAAGTCGGCATTGTTCCTTTTGTATTTAATTCCGATGCAATTTTTGTGTTTCATCGTCAATAAGAAGGTCAGAGGGATACAGTAAACCTGAAGTGAAGTATCGGAATCTATAACTAGTGTCACAGGAATGGTTCAAAGCATAGACAGTAGGATGAGACAGTCTTCTTGTACTTGAGTCGGCATTGTGCCTTTTCTATTTAATTCCTATGCAATTTCTGTGTTTCATCGTCAATGAGAAGGTCAAAGGGATATAGTAACCCTAAAGTGAAGCATCGGAATCTATGTCACAGGAATGGTTCGAAACGTCGACAGTAAGAAGAGTCAGTCTTCTTGTACTTAATTCGGCATTGTGCCTTTCGTATTTAATTCCGATGCAATTTCTGTGTTTCATCGTTAATAAGACGGTCAGAGGTATACAGTAAATCTGAAGTCAAGCATCGGAATCTATAACTAGTGTCACAGGAATGGTTCAAAACATAGCCAGTAAGAAGAGTCAGTCCTCTTGTACTTATGTCGGCATTGTGCCTTTTGTATTTAATTCCGATGCAAGTACTGTGTTTCATCGTCAATAAGAAGGTCCAAGGGATACAGTAAATCTGGAGTGAAGCATTGGAATCTATAACTAGTGACACAGGGATGATTCAAAACATTGACAGTAAGAAGAGTCAGTATTCTTGTACTTAAGTCGGCATTGTGCCTTTTGTATTTAATTCCGATGCAATTTCAGTGTTTCATCGTCAAATGGAAGGTCCAAGGGATACAGTAAACCGGGAGTGAAGCATCAGAGTCTATAACTAGTGTCACAGGAATGGTTCAATACATAGTCAGTAAGAGGAGTCAGTCTTCTTGTACATAAACCGGCATTGTAACTTTTGTATTTAATTCCGATGCAATTTTTGTGTTTCATCGTCACTAAGAAGGTCCAAGAGATACAGTAAACCTGGAGTGAAGCATCGGAATCTATAACTAGTGACACAGGGATGGTTCAAAACATCGACAGTAAGAAGAGTCAGTCTCTTCGTACTTAATTCGGCAATTTGCCTTTAGTTTTTAATTTAGATCCAATTTCTGTGTTTCATCGTCAATAAGAAGGTCCAAGGGATATCGAAAAACCTGGAGTGAAGCATCGGAATCTATAACAAGTGTCAGAGGAATGGTTCAAAACATAGACAGTAAGAGGAGTCAGTCTTCTTGTACTTAAGTAGGTATTGTGCCTTTTTTATTTAATTCTGATGCAATTTCTGTGTTTCATCGTCAATAAGAAGGTCCAAGGGATACAGTAAACGAGGAGTGAAGCATCGGACTCTATAACTAGTGTCACAGGAATGGTTCAAAACATCGACAGTAAGAAGAGACAGTCTTCTTGTACTTAATTCGGTATTCTGCCTTTAGTATTTAATTCCGATGCAATTTCTGTGTTTCATCGTCAATAAGAATGTCTAAGGGATACAGTAAACCTGAATTGAAGCATCAGAATCTAAAACTAGTGTCACAGGAATGGTTCAAAACATAGTCAGTAAGAAGAGTCAGTCATCTTGTACTTAAGTCGTCATTGTGCCTTTTGTATTTAATTCCGATGCAATTTCAGTGTTTCATCGTCAATAAGAAGGTCAGAGGGATGCAGTAAACCTGAAGTGAAGCATCGGAATCTATAACTAGTGTCACAGGAATTGTTCAAAGCATAGATAGTAAGAAGAGTCAGTCTTCTTGTACTTAAGTCCTCATTGTGCCTTTTTTATTTAATTCCGATGCAATTTCTGTGTTTCATCGTCAATAAGAAGGTCCAAGGGATACAGGAAACCTGGAGTGAAGCATCGGAATCTATAACTAGAGTCACAGGAATGGTTCAAAGCATCGACAGTAAGAAGAGGCAGTCTTCTTGTACATGATTCGGCATTGTGCCTTTAGTATTTAATTCCGATGGAATTTCTGTGTTTCATCGTCAATAAGAAGGTCTAAGGGATACAGTAAACCGGAAGTGAAGCATCAGAATCTATAACTAGTGTCACAGGAATGGTTCGAAACATAGTTGGTAAGAAGAGTCAGTCTTCTTGTACTTAAGTCGGCATTGTGCCTTTTATATTTAATTCCGATGCAAATTCTGTGTTTCATCGTCAATAAGAAGTTCCAAGGGATACAGTATACCTGAAGCGAAGCACCGGAATCTATAACTAGTGTCACATGAATGGTTCAAAACATAGTCAGTAAGAAAAGTCAGTCTTCTTGTACTTAAGTCGCCATTGTGCCTTTTGTATTTAATTCCGATGGAATTTCTGTGTTTCATCGTCAATAAGAAGGTCCAAGGGATACAGTTAACCTGGAGTGAAGCATCGGAATCTATAACTAGTGCCACACGAATGGTCCAAAACATAGACAGTAAGAAGAGTCAGTCTTCTTCCACTTAATCCGGGATTGTGCCTTTTGTATTTAAATCCGATGCATTTTCTGTGTTTCATCGTCATTAAGAAGGTCAGAGGGATACAGTAAACCTGAAGTGAAGCATCGGAATCTATAACTAGTGTCACAGGAATGGTTCAAAACATTGTCAGTAAGAAGAATCAGTCTTCTTGTACTTAAGTCGGCATTGTGCCTTTTGTATTTAATTCCGATGCAATTTCTGTGTTTCATCGTCAATAAGAAGGTCCAAGGGATACAGTAAACCTGGAGGGAAGCATCGGAATCTATAACTAGTGACACAGGGATGGTTCAAAACATCGACAGTAAGATGTGTCAGTATTCTTGTACATCAGTCGGCATTGTGCCTTTTGTATTTAATTCCTATGCAATTTCTGTGTTTCATCGTCAGTAAGAAGGTCCAAGGGATACAGTAAACCTGAAGTGAAGCACCGGAATCTATAACTAGCGTCACAGGAATGTTTCAAAGCATAGACAGTGGGAAGAGTCAGTCTTCTTGTACTTAAGTCGGCATTGTGCCTTTTATATTTAATTCCGATGCAATTTCTGTGTTTCATCGTCAATAAGAAGGTCAGAGGGATACAGTAAACCTGAAGTGAAGCATCGGAAGCTATGTCACAGGAATGGTTCGAAACGTCGACAGTAAGAACAGTCAGTCTTCTTGTACTTAATTCGGCATTGTGCCTTTCGTATTTAATTCCGATGCAATTTCTGTGTTTCATCGTTAATAAGACGGTCAGAGGTATACAGTAAATCTGAAGTCAAGCATCAGAATCTATAACTAGTGTCACAGGAATGGTTCAAAACATAGCCAGTAAGAAGAGTCAGTCCTCTTGTACTTATGTCGGCATTGTGCCTTTTGTATTAAATTCCAATGCAAGTTCTGTGTTTCATCGTCAATAAGAATGTCCAAGGGATACAGTAAACCTGGAGTGAAGCATTGGAATCTATAACTAGTGACACAGGGATGATTCAAAACATTGACAGTAAGAAGAGTCAGTATTCTTGTACTTAAGTCGGCATTGTGCCTTTTGTATTTAATTCCGATGCAATTTCAGTGTTTCATCGTCAAATGGAAGGTCCAAGGGATACAGTAAACCGGGAGTGAAGCATGAGAGTCTTTAACTAGTGTCACAGGAATGGTTCAATACATAGTCAGTAAGAGGAGTCAGTCTTCTTGTACATAAACCGGCATTGTGCCTTTTGTATTTAATTCCGATGCAATTTCTGTGTTTCATCGTCAAATGGAAGGTCCAAGGGATACAGTAAACCGGGAGTGAAGCATCGGAATCTATAACTAGTGTCACAGAAATGGTTTAAAACATAGTCAGTAAGAAGAGTCAGTCTTCTTGTACTAAAGTCGGCATTGTGCCTTTTTTATTTAATTCCGATGCAATTTCTGTGTTTCATCGTCAATAAGAAGGTCCAAGAGATACAGGAAACCTGGAGTGAAGCATCGGAATCTATAACTAGAGTCACAGGAATGGTTCAAAGCATCGACAGTAAGAAGAGACAGTGTTCTTGTACATGATTTGGCATTGTGCCTTTAGTATTTAATTCCGATGCAATTTCTGTGTTTCTTCGTCAATACGAAGGTCAGAGGGATACAGAAAATCTGAAGTGAACCATCGGAATCTATAACTAGTGTCACAGGAATAGTTCAAAACATAGTCAGTGAGAAGAGTCAGTCTTCTTGTACTTAAGTCGTCATTGTGCATTTTGTATTTAGTTCCGATGCGATTTCTGTGTTTCATCGTCAATAAGAAGGTCTAGGGGATACAGTAAACCTGAAGTGAAGCATCAGAATCTATAACTAGTGTCACAGGAATGGTTCGGAACATAGTCGGTAAGAAGAGTCAGTCTTCTTGTACTTAAGTCGGCATTGTGCCTTTTGTATTTAATTCCGATGCAATTTCTGTGTTTCATCGTCAATAAGAAGTTCCAAGGGATAGTGTAAACCTGAAGCGAAGCACCGGAATCTATAACTAGTGTCACATGAATGGTTCGAAACATAGTCAGTAAGAAAAATCAGTCTTCTTGTACTTAAGTCGCCATTGTGCCTTTTGTATTTAATTCCGATGGAATTTCTGTGTTTCATCGTCAATAAGAAGGTCCAAGGGATACAGTTAACCTGGAGTGAAGCATCGGAATCTATAACTAGTGTCACACGAATGGTCCAAATCATAGACAGTAAGAAGAGTCAGTCTTCTTCCACTTAATCCGGCATTGTGCCTTTTGTATTTAATTCCGATGCATTTTCTGTGTTTCATCGTCATTAAGAAGGTCAGAGGGATACAGTAAACCTGAAGTGAAGCATCGGAATCTATAACAAGTGTCACAGGAATGGTTCAAATCATAGTCAGTAAGAACAATCAGTCTTCTTGTACTTAAGACGGCATTGTGCCTTTTGTATATAATTCCGATGCAATTTCTGTGTTTCATCGTCAATAAGAAGGTCCAAGGGATACAGTAAATCTGGAGGGAAGCATCGGAATCTATAACTAGTGACACAGGGATGGTTCAAAACATCGACAGTAAGATGTGTCAGTATTCTAGTACTTCAGTCGGCATTGTGCTTTAGTATTTAATTCCGATGCAATTTCTGTGTTTCATCGTCAATAAGAAGGTCCAAGGGATACAGTAAACCTGAAGTGAAGCACCGGAATCTACAACTAGCATCACAGGAATGGTTCAAAGCATAGACAGTGGGAAGAGTCAGTCTTCTTGTACTTAAGTCGGCATTGTTCCTTTTGTATTTAATTCCGATGCAATTTCTGTGTTTCATCGTCAATAAGAAGGTCAGAGGGATACAGTAAACCTGAAGTGAAGCATCGGAATCTATAACTAGTGTCACAGGAATGGTTCAAAGCATAGACAGTAGGATGAGACAGTCTTCTTGTACTTAAGTCGGCATTGTGCTTTTTCTATTTAATTCCTATGCAATTTCTGTGTTTCATCGTCAATGAGGAGGTCCAAGGGATATAGTAACCCTAAAGTGAAGCATCGGAATCTATGTCACAGGAATGGTTCGAAACGTCGACAGTAAGAAGAGTCAGTATTCTTGTACTTAAGTCGGCATTGTGCCTTTTGTATTTAATTCCGATGCAATTTCAGTGTTTCATCGTCAAATGGAAGGTCCAAGGGATACAGTAAACCGGGAGTGAAGCATCAGAGTCTATAACTAGTGTCACAGGAATGGTTCAATACATAGTCAGTAAGAGGAGTCAGTCTTCTTGTACATAAACGGGCATTGTGCATTTTGTATTTAATTCCGATGCAATATCTGTGTTTCATCGTCAAATGGAAGGTCCAAGGGATACAGTAAACCGGGAGTGAAGCATCGGAATCTATAACTAGTGTCACAGAAATGGATTAAAACATAGTCAGTAAGAAGAGTCAGTCCTCTTGTACTTAAGTCGGCATTGTGCCATTTGTATTTAATTCCAATGCAATTTCTGTGTTTCATCGTCAATAAGTAGGTCCAAGGGATACAGTAAACCTGGAGTGAAGCATCGGAATCTATAACTAGTGTCACAGGGATGGTTCAAAACATAGACAGTAAGAAGAGTCAGTATTCTTGTACTTATGTCGGCATTGTGCCTTTTAAATTTAATTCCGATGCAATATCACTGTTTCATCTTCAATAAGAAGGTCCAAGGGATACAGTAAACCTGAAGTGAAGCATCAGAGTCAATAACTAGTGTCACAGGAATGGTTCAATACATAGTCAGTAAGAGGAGTCAGTCTTCTTGTACATAAATCGGCACTGTGCCTTTTGTATTTAATTCCGATGCAATTTCTGTGTTTCATCGTCAATAAGTAGGTCCAAGGGATACAGTAAACCTGAAGTGATGCATCGGAATCTATAACTAGTGTAACAGGAATGGTTCAAAGCATAGACAGTGGGAAGAGTCAGTCTTCTTGTACTTAAGTCGGCATTGAACCTTTTGTATTTATTTCCAATGCAATTTCTGTGTTTCATCGTCAATAAGAAGGTCAGAGGGATACAGTAAACCTGAAGTGAAGCATCGGAATCTATAACTAGTGTCACAGGAATGGTTCAAAACATAGTCAGTAAGAAGAATCAGTCTTCTTGTACTTAAGTCGGCATTGTGCCTTTTGTTTTTAATTACGATGCAATTTTTGTGTTTCATCGTCACTAAGAAGGTCCAAGGGATACAGTAAACCTGGAGTGAAGCATCGGAATCTATAACTAGTGACACAGGGATGGTTCAAATCATCGACAGTAAGAAGAGTCAGTCTCCTTGTACTTAATTCGGCAATTTGCCTTTAGTTTTTAATTTAGATCCAATTTCTGTGTTTCATCGTCAATAAGAAGGTCCAAGGGATATCGAAAAACCTGGAGTGAAGCATTGGAATCTATGACAAGTGTCACAGGAATGGTTCAAAACATAGACAGTAAGAAGAGTCAGTCTTCTTGTACTTAAGTAGGCATTGTGCCTTTTTTATTTAATTCCGATGCAATTTCTGTGTTTCATCGTCAATAAGAAGGTCCAAGGGATACAGTAAACGAGGAGTGAAGCATCGGAATCTATAACTAGTGTCACAGGAATGGTTCAAAACATCGACAGTAAGAAGAGACACTCTTCTTGTACTTAATTCGGTATTGTGCCTTTAGTATTTAATTCCGATGCAATTTCTGTGTTTCATCGTCAATAAGAAGGTCTAAGGGATACAGTAAACCTGAAGTGAAGCATCAGAATCTAAAACTAGTGTCACAGGAATGGTTCAAAACATAGTCAGTAAGAAGAGTCAGTCATCTTGTACTTAAGTCGTCATTGTGCCTTTTGTATTTAATTCCGATGCAATTTCTGTGTTTCATCGTCAATAAGAAGGTCAGAGGGATGCAGTAAACCTGAAGTGAAGCATCGGAATCTATAACTAGTGTCACAGGATTTGTTCAAAACACAGATAGCAAGAAGAGTCAGTCTTCTTGTACTTAAGTCGGCATTGTGCCTTTTTTATTTAATTCCGATGCAATTTCTGTGTTTCATCGTCAATAAGAAGGTCCAAGGGGTACAGGAAACCTGGAGTGAAGCATCGGAATCTATAACTAGAGTCACAGGAATGGTTCAAAGCATCGACAGTAAGAAGAGACAGTCTTCTTGTACATGATTCGGCATTGTGCCTTTAGTATTTAATTCCGATGCAATTTCTGTGTTTCATCGTCAACACGAAGGTCAGAGGGATACAGAAAATCTGAAGTGAACCATCGGAATCAATAACTAGTGTCACAGGAATAGTTCAAAACATAGTCAGTGAGAAGAGTCAGTCTTCTTGTACTTAAGTCGGCATTGTGCATTTTGTATTTAGTTGCGATCCAATTTCTGTGTTTCATCGTCAATAAGAAGGTCTAAGGCATACATTAAACCGGAAGTGAAGCATCAGAATCTATAACTACTGTCACAGGAATGGTTCGAAACATAGTCGGTAAGAAGAGTCAGTCTTCTTGTACTTAAGTCGGCATTGTGCCTTTTGTATTTAATTCCGATGCAATTTCTGTGTTTCATCGTCAATAAGAAGTTCCAAGGGATACAGTAAACCTGAAGCGAGGCACCGGAATCTATAACTAGTGTCACATGAATGGTTCAAAACATAGTCAGTAAGAAAAGTCAGTCTTCTTGTACTTAAGTCGCCATTGTGCCCTTTGTATTTAATTCCGATGGAATTTCTGTGTTTCATCGTCAATAAGAAGGTCCACGGGATACAGTTAACCTGGAGTGAAGCATCGGAATCTATAACTAGTGTCACACGAATGGTCCAAAACATAGACAGTAAGAAGAGTCAGTCTTCTTCCACCTAATCCGGGATTGTGCCTTTTGTATTTAATTCCGATGCATTTTCTGTGTTTCATCGTCATTAAGAAGGTCAGAGGAATACAGTAAACCTGAAGTGAAGCATCGGAATCTATAACTAGTGTCACAAGAATGGTTCAAAACATTGTCAGTAAGAAGAATCAGTCTTCTTGTACTTAAGTCGGCATTGTGCCTTTTGTATTTAATTCCGATGCAATTACTGTGTTTCATCGTCAATAAGAAGGTCCAAGGGATACAGTAAACCTGGAGGGAAGCATCGGAATCTATAACTAGTGACACAGGGATGGTTCAAAGCATCGACAGTAAGATGTGTCAGTATTCTTGTACTTCAGTCGGCATTGTGCCTTTTGTATTTAATTCCGATGCAATTTCTGTGTTTCATCGTCAATAAGAAGGTCCAAGGGATACAGTAAACCTGAAGTGAAGCATCGGAATCTATAACTAGTGTCACAGGAATAGTTCAAAACATAGACGGTAGGATGAGACAGTCTTCTTGTACTTAGGTCGGCATTGTGCCTTTTCTATTTAATTCCTATGCAATTTCTGTGTTTCATCGTCAATGAGAAGGTCCAAGGGATATAGTAACCCTGGAGTGAAGCATCGGAATCTATGTCACAGGAATGGTTCGAAACGTCGACAGTAAGAAGAGTCAGTCTTCTTGTACCTAATTCGGCATTGTGCCTTTCGTATTTAATTCCGATGCAATTTCTGTGTTTCATCATTAATAAGAAGGTCAGAGGTATACAGTAAATCTGAAGTCAAGCATCGGAATCTATAACTAGTGTCACAGGAATGGTTCAAAACATAGCCAGTAACAAGAGTCAGTCCTCTTGTACTTATGTCGGCATTGTGCCTTTTGTATTAAATTCCGATGCAAGTTCTGTGTTTCATCGTCAATAAGAAGGTCCAAGGGATACAGTAAACCTGGAGTGAAGCATTGGAATCTATAACTAGTGACACAGGGATGATTCAAAACATAGACAGTAAGAAGAGTCAGTATTCTCGTACTTAAGTCGGCATTGTGCCATTTGTATTTAATTCCGATGCAATTTCTGTGCTTCATCGTCAAATGGAAGGTCCAAGGGATACAGTAAACCGGAGTGAAGCATCACAGTCTATAACTAGTGTCACAGGAATGGTTCAATACATAGTCAGTAAGAGGAGTCAGTCTTCTTGTACATAAATCGGCATTGTGAGTTTTGTATTTAATTCCGATGCAATTTCTGTGTTTCATCGTCAAATGGAAGGTCCAAGGGATACAGTAAACCGGGAGTGAAGCATCGGAATCTATAACTAGTGTCACAGAAATGGTTTAAAACATAGTCAGTAAGAAGAGTCAGTCCTCTTGTACTTAAGTCGGCATTGTGCCATTTGTATTTAATTCCGATGCAATTTCTGTGTTTCATCATCAATAAGAACGTCCAAGGGATACAGTAAACCTGGAGTGAAGCATCGGAATCGATAACTAGTGTGACAGAAATGAATCAAAACATAGTCAGTAAGAAGAGTCAGTCTTCTTGTACTAAAGTCGGCATTGTGCCTTTTGTATTTAATTCCGAGGCAATTTCTGTGTTTCATCGTCATTATGAAGGTCCAAGGGATACAGTAAACCTGGAGTGAAGCATCGGAATCGATAACTAGTGTTACAGGGATGGTTCAAAACATAGACAGTAAGAAGAGTCAGTATTCTTGTACTTAAGTCGGCATTGTGCATTTTTTATTTAATTCCGATGCAATTTCTCTGTTTCATCTTCAATACGAAGGTCCAAGGGATACAGTAAACCTGAAGTGAAGCATCAGAGTCAATAACTAGTGTCACAGGAATGGTTCAATACATAGTCAGTAAGAGGAGTCAGTCTTCTTGTACATAAATCGGCATTGTGCCTTTTGTATTTAATTCCGATGCAATTTCTGTGTTTCATCGTCAATAAGTAGGTCCAAGGGATACAGTAAACCTGAAGTGAAGCATCGGAATCTATAACTAGTGTAACAGGAATGGTTCAAAGCATAGACAGTGGGAAGAGTCAGTCTTCTTGTACTTAAGTCGGCATTGAGCCTTTTGTATTTAATTCCAATGCAATTTCTGTGTTTCATCGTCAATAAGAAGGTCAGAGGGATACAGTAAACCTGAAGTGAAGCATCGGAATCTATAACTAGTGTCACAGGAATGGTTCAAATCATAGGCAGTAGGAAGAGACAGTCTTCTTGTACTTAAGACGGCATTGTGCTTTTTGTATTTAATTCCGATCCAATTTCTGTGTTTCACCGTCAATAAGAAGGTCAGAGGGATACAGTAAACCTGAAGTGAAGCATCGGAATCTATAACTAGTGTAACAGGAATGGTTCAAAGCATAGACAGTGGGAAGAGTCAGTCTTCTTGTACTTAAGTCGGCATTGAGCCTTTTGTATTTAATTCCAATGCAATTTCTGTGTTTCATCGACAATAAGAAGGTCAGAGGGATACAGTAAACCTGAAGTGAAGCATCGGAATCTATAACTAGTGTCACAGGAATGGTTCAAATCATAGGCAGTAGGAAGAGACAGTCTTCTTGTACTTAAGACGGCATTGTGCTTTTTGTATTTAATTCCGATGCAATTTCTGTGTTTCATCATCAATAAGAAGGTCAGAGGGATGCAGTAAATCTGAAGTCTAGCATCGGAATCTATTACTAGTGTCACAGGAATGGTTCAAAACATATTCAGTAAGAAGGGTCAGTCTTCTTGTACTTAGTTCGGCATTGTGCCTTTAGTATTTAATTCCAATGCAATATCTGTGTTTCATCGTTAATAAGAAGGTCAGAGGTCAACAGTAAATATGAAGTCAAGCACCGGAATCTATAACTAGTGTCACAGGAATGGTTCAAATCATAGTCAGTAAGAAGAGTCAGTCCTCTTGTACTTAAGTCGGCATTGTGCCTTTTGTATTTAATTCCGATGCAAGTTCTGTGTTTCATCGTCAATAAGAAGGTCCAAGGGATACAGTAAACCAGGAGTGAAGCATCGGAATCTATAACTAGTGTCACAGAAATGGTTCAAAACATAGTCAGTAAGAAGAGTCAGTCTTCTTGTACTTAAGTCGGCATTGTGCCCTTTGTATTTAATTCCGATGCAATTTCTGTGTTTCATCGTCAATAAGAAGGTCCAAGGGATACAGTAAACCTAGAGTGAAACTTCGGAATCAATAACTAGTGTCACAGGAATGAATCAAAACGTAGTCAGTAATAAGAGTCAGTCTTCTTGTACTAATGTCGGCATTGTGCCTGTTGTATTTAATTCGGTTGCAATTTCTGTGTTTCATCGTCAATAAGAAGGTCCACGTGATACATTAAACCTGGTGTGAAGCATCGGAATCTATAACTAGTGTCACAGGGAAGGTTCAAACGTAGACAGTAAGAAGAGTAAGTATTCTTGTACTTAAGTCGGCATTGTGCATTTTGTATTTAATTCCGATGCAATTTCTTTGTTTCATCGTCAATAAGAAGGTCCAAGGGATACAGTAAACCTGAAGTTAAGCATCAGAGTCTATAACTAGTGTCACAGGAATGGATCAAATCATAGTCAGTAAGAAGTGTCAGTCTTGTTGTGCATAAGTCGGCATTGTGCTTTTTTGTATTTAATTCCAATGCAAATTCTGTGTTTCATCGTCAATAAGTAGGTCCAAGGGTTACAGTAAAACTGAAGTGAAGCATCGGAATCTATAACTAGTGTAACAGGAATGGTTCAAAGCATAGACAGTGGGAAGAGTCAGTCTTCTTGTACTTAAGTCGGCATTGTGCCTTTTGTATTTAATTCCAATGCAATTTCTGTGTTTTATCGTCAATAAGAAGGTCAGAGGGATACAGTAAACCTGGAGTGAAGCATCGGAATCTATAACTAGTGTCACAGGAATGGTTCAAAGCATAGCGAGTAAGATGAATCAGTCTCATTGTACTTAAGTCGGCATTGTGCCTTTTGTATTTAATTCCGATGCAATTTCTGTGTTGCATCGTCACTAAGAAGGTCCAAGAGATACAGTAAACCTGGAGTGAAGCATCGGAATCTATAACTAGTGTCACAGGGATGGTTCAAAACATCGACAGTAAGAAGAGTCAGTCTTCTTGTACTTAATTCGGCATAATGCCTTTAGTATTTAATTCCGATGCAATTTCTGTGTTTCATCGTCAATAAGAAGGTCAGAGGGATACAGTAAATCTGTAGTCTCGCATCGGAATCTATAACTAGTGTCACAGGAATGTTTCAAAACATCTTCAGTAAGAGAAGTCAGTCTTCTCGTACTTTAGTCGGCATTGTGCTTTTGTATTTAATTCCGATGCAATTTCTGTGTTTCATCGTCAATAAGAGGGTCCAAGGGATACAGTAAACCTAGAGTGAAGCATCGGAATCAATAACTAGTGTCACAGGAATGAATCAAAACATAGTCAGTAAGAACAGTCAGTCTTATTGTACTAAAGTCGGCATTGTGCCTTTTCTATTTAATTCCGATGCAATTTTTGTGTTTCATCGTCAATAATAAGGTCGAAGTGATAGAGCAAACCTGAAGTGAAGCATCGCAATCTATAACTAGTGTAACAGGATTGGTTCAAAGCATAGACATAGGGAAGCGTCAGTCTTCTTGTACTTAAGTCGGCATTGTGCCTTTTGTATTTAATTCCGATGCAATTTCTGTGTTTCATCCTCAATAATAAGGTCCAAGGGATACAGTAAACCTGGATTGAAACATCGGAATCTATAACTAGTGACACAGGGATGGTACAAAACATAGACAGTAAGAAGAGTCAGTCTTCTTGTACTTAATTCGGCATTGTGACTTTAGAATTTAATTCCGATGCAATTTCTGTGTTTCATCGTCAATAAGAAGGTCAGAGGGATACAGTAAATCTGAAGTCTAGCATCGGAATCTATAACTAGTGTCACAGGAATGGTTCAAAACATATTCAGTAAGAAGAGTCAGTCTTCTTCTACATAAGTCGGCATTGTGCCTTTTGTATTTAATTCCGATGCAATTTCTGTGTTTCATCGTCAATAAGAAGCTCCAAGTGATACAGTAGACCGGAAGTGAAGCATCGGAATCTATAACTAGTGTAACAGGAATGGTTCAAAGCATAGACAGTGGGAAGCGTCTGTCTTCTTGTACTTAAGTCGGCATTGTGCCTTTTTTATTTAATTCCGATGCAATTTCTGTGTTTCATCGTCAATAAGAAGGTCAGAGGGATACAGGAAATCTGAAGTCTAGCATCGGAATCTATAACTAGTGTCACAGGAATGGTTCAAAACATATTCAGTAAGAAGAGTCAGTCCTCTTGTACTTAAGTCGGCATTGTGCCTTTTGTATTTACTTCCGATGCAATTTCTGTGTTTCATCGTCAATAAGAAGGTCCAAGGGATACAGTAAACCTGGAGTGAAGCATGGGAATCAATAACTAGTGTCAGAGGAATGGTTCAAAACATCGACAGTAAGAAGAGACAGTCTTCTTGTACTTAATTCGGCATTCTGCCTTTAGTATTTAATTCCGATGCAATTTCTGTGTTTCATCGTCAATAAGAAGGTCAGAGGGATACAGTAAAACAGAAGTGGAGCATCGGAATCTATAACTAGTGTCACAGGAATGGTTCAAAACATAGTCAGTGAGAAGAGTCAGTCTGCTTGTACTTAAGTCGGCATTGTGCATTTTCTATTTAATTCAGATGCAATTTCTGTGTTTCATCGTCAATAAGGCGGTCTAAGGGATACAATAAACCTGAAGTGAAGCATCAGAATCTGTAACTAGTGTCACAGGAATGGTTCAATACATAGTCAGTAAGAAGAGTCAGTCTTCTTGTACTTAAGTCGGCATTGTGCCTTTTTTTATTTATTTCCGATGCAATTTCTGTGTTTCATCGTCAATAATAAGGTCCAAGGGATATCGTAAACCTGGGGTGAAGCATCGGAATCAATAACTAGTGCCACAGGAATGGTTCAAAACATAGACAGTAAGTAGGGTCAGTCTTCTTGTACTTAAGTCGGCAGTGTGCCTATTGTATTTAACTCCGATGTAATTTCTGTGTTTCATCGTCAATAAGAAGGTCCAAGGGATACAGTAAACCTTGAGTGAAGCATCGGAATCTATAACTAGTGTCACAGGGATGGTTCAAAACATAGACAGTAAGAAGAGTCAGTATTCTTGTACTTAAGTCGGCATTGTGCCTTTTGTATTTAATTCCGATACAATTTCTGTATTTCATCGTCAATACGAAGGTCCAAGGGATACAGTAAACCTGGAGTGAAGCATCGGAATCTATAACTAGTGTCACAGGAATGAATCAAAACATAGTCAGTGAGAAGAGTCAGCCTTCTTGTACTTTTGTCGGCATTGTGCATTTTATATTTAATTACGATGCAATTTCTGTGTTTCATCGTCAATAAGAAGGTCCAAGGGATACAGTAAACCTGAAGTGCAGCATCGGAATCTATGAATAGTGTAACTGGAATGGTTCAAAGCATAGACAGTGGGAAGAGTCAGTCTTCTTGTACTTAAGTCGGCATTGTGCCTTTTGTATTTAATTCCGATGCAATTTCTGTGTTACATCGTCAATAAGAATTTCAGACGGATACAGTAAACCTGAAGTGAAGCATCGGAATCTATATCTAGTGTCACAGGAATGGTTCAAAACATAGACAGTAGGAAGAGACAGTCTTCTTGTACTTAAGTCAGCAATGTGCCTTTTCTATTTAATTCTTATGCAATTTCTGTGTTTCATCATCAATAAGAAGGTCCAAGGGATATAGTAAATCTGGAGTGAAGCATCGGAATCTATAACTAGTGTCACAGGAATGGTTCAAAACATAGACAGTAAGTAGGGTCAGTCTTCTTGTACTTAAGTCGGCATTGTGCCTTTTTTATTTAATTCCGATGCAATTTCTGTGTTTCGTCGTCAATAAGAAGGTCCAAGGGATACAGTAAACCTGGAGTGAAGCATCGCAATTTAAAACTACTGTCACAGGAATGGTTCAAAACATCGACAGTAAGAAGAGTCAGTCTTCTTGTACTTATGTCGGCATTGTGCCGTTAGTATTTAATTCCGATGCAATTTCTGTGTTTCATCGTTAATAAGAACCTCAGAGGGATACAGTAAATCTGACGTCAAGCATCGGAATCTATAACTAGTGTCACAGAAATGGTTCAAAACATAGTCAGTAAGAAGAGTCAGTCTTCTTGTTCTTATGTCGGCATTTGCCTTTTGTATTTAATTCCGATGCAAGATCTGTGTTTCATCGTCAATAAGAAGGTCCAAGGGATACAGTAAACCTGGAGTTAAGCGTCGGAATCTATAACTAGTGTCACAGGGATGGTTCAAAACATAGACAGTAAGAAGAGTAAGTATTCTTGTACTTAAATCGGCATTGTGCCTTTTGTATTTAATTCCGATGCAATTTCTGTGTTTCATCCTCAATATGAAGGTCCAAGGGATACAGTAAACCTCAAGTGAAGCATCAGAGTCTATAACTAGTGTCACAGGAATGGTTCAAACATAGTCAGTAAGAAGAGTCAGTGTTCTTGTACATAAGTCGGCATTGTGCCTTTTGTATTTAATTTCGATGCAATTTCTGTGTTTCTTCGTCAATAAGGAGGTCCAAGGGATACAGTAAACCTGGTGTGAAGCATCGGAATCTATAACTAGTGTCACAGGAGTGGTTCAAAACATAGTCAGTAAGAAGTGTCAGTCTTCTTGTACTTAAGTCGGCATTGTGCATTTTGTATTTAATTCCGATGCTATTTTTGTGTTTCATCGTCAATAAGAAGGTCCAAGGGATACAGTAAACCGGGAGTGAAGCATCGGAATCTATAACTAGTGTCACAGAAATGGTTCAAAACATTGTCAGTAAGAAGAGTCTGTGTTCTAGTACTTAAGTCGGCATTGTGCCTTTTGTATTTAATTCCGATGCAATTTCTGTGTTTCATCATCAATAAGAAGGTCCAAGGGATACAGTAAACCTGGAGTGATGCATCGGAATCTATAACTAGTGTCACAGGAACGAATCAAAGCATAGTCAGTAAGAAGAGTCAGTCTTCATGTACTAAAGTCGGCATTGTAGCTATTGTATTTAATTCCGATGCAATATCTGTGTTTCATCGTCAATAAGAAGGTCCAAGGGATACAGTAAACCTGGAGTTAAGCGTCGGAATCTATAACTAGTGTCACAGGGACGGTTCAAAACATAGACAGTAAGAAGAGTAAGTATTCTTGTACTTAAGTCGGCATTGTGCCTTTTGTATTTAATTCCGATGCAATTTCTGTGTTTCATCTCCAATATGATGGTCCAAGGGATACAGTAGACCTGAAGTGAAGCATCAGAGTCTATAACTAGTGTCACAGGAATGGTTCAAACATAGTCAGTATGAAGAGTCAGTCTTCTTGTACATAAGTCGGCATTGTGCTTTTTGTATTTAATTCCGATGCAATTTCTGTGTTTCATCGTCAATAAGAAGGTCCAAGGGATACAGTAAACCTGAAGTGAAGCTTCGGAATCTATAACTAGTGTAACAGGAATGGTTCAAAGCATAGACAGTGGGAAGCGTCTGTCTTCTTGTACTAAAGTCGGCATTGTGCCTTTTGTATTTAATTCCGATGCAATTTCTGTGTTTCATCCTCAATAAGGATGTCCAAGGGATACAGTAAACGTGAAGTGAAGCATCAGAGTCTATAACTAGTGTCACAGGAATGGTTCAAAACATAGTCAGTAAGAAGTGTCAGTCCTCTTGTACATAAGTCGGCATTGTGCCTTTTGTATTTAATTCCGATGCAATTTCTGTGTTTCATCGTCAATAAGTAGGTCCAAGGTATACAGTAAACCTGAAGTGAAGCATCGGAATCTATAACTAGTGTCACAGGAATGGTTCAAAACATAGAATGTAAGAGGAGTCAGTCTTCTTGTACTTAAGTCGGCATTGTGCCTTTTTTATTTAATTCCGATGCAATTTCTGTGTTTCATCGTCAATAAAAAGGTCAGAGGGATACAGGAAATCTGAAGTCTAGCATCGGAATCTATAACTAGTGTCACAGGAATGGTTCAAAACATATTCAGTAAGAAGAGTCAGTCTTCTTGTTCTTATGTCGGCATTTGCCTTTTGTATTTAATTCCGATGCAAGATCTGTGTTTCATCGTCAATAAGAAGGTCCAAGGGATACAGTAAACCTGGAGTTAAGCGTCGGAATCTATAACTAGTGTCACAGGAATGGTTCAAAACATAGTCAGTAAGAAGAGTCAGTCTTCTTGTTCTTATGTCGGCATTTGCCTTTTGTATTTAATTCCGATGCAAGATCTGTGTTTCATCGTCAATAAGAAGGTCCAAGGGATACAGTAAACCTGGAGTTAAGCGTCGGAATCTATAACTAGTGTCACAGGGATGGTTCAAAACATAGACAGTAAGAAGAGTAAGTATTCTTGTACTTAAGTCGGCATTGTGCCTTTTGTATTTAATTCCGATGCAATTTCTGTGTTTCATCTTCAATATGATGGTCCAAGGGATACAGTAAACCTGAAGTGAAGCATCAGAGTCTATAACTAGTGTCACAGGAATGGTTCAAACATAGTCAGTAAGAAGAGTCAGTGTTCTTGTACATAAGTCGGTATTGTGCCTTTTGTATTTAATTCCGATGCAATTTCTGTGTTTCTTCGTCAATAAGGAGGTCCAAGGGATATAGTAAACCTGGAGTGAAGCATCGGAATCTATAACTAGTGTCACAGGAATGGTTCAAAACATTGACAGTAAGTAGGGTCAGTTTTCTTGTACTTAAGTCGGCATTGTACCTTTTTTATTTAATTCCGATACAATTTCTGTGTTTCGTCGTCAATAAGAAGGTCCAAGGGATACAGTAAACCTGGAGTGAAGCATCGGAATTTATAACTACTGTCACAGGAATGGTTCAAAACGTCGACAGTATAAAGAGTCACTCTTCTTGTACTTAATTCGACATTGTGCCTTTAGTATTTAATTCCGATGCAATTTCTGTGTTTCATCGTTAATAAGTAGGGCAAAGGGATACAGTAAATCTGAAGTCAAGCATCGGAATCTATAACTAGTGTCACAGGAATGGTTCAAAACATAGTCAGTAAGAAGAGTCAGTCTTCTTGTACTTAAGTCGGCATTGTGCCTTTTGTATTTCATTCCGATGCAATTTCTGTGTTTCATCGTCAATAATAAGGTCCATGGGATACAGCAAACCTGGAGTGAAGCATCGGAATCTATAACTAGTGTCACAGGAATGAATCAAAACATAGTCAGTAAGAAGAGTCAGTCTTCTTGTACTAAAGTCGGCATTGTAGCTTTTGTATTTAATTCCGATGCAATTTCTGTGTTTCATCGTCAATAAGAAGGTCCAAGGGATACAGTAAACCTGGAGGTAAACATCGGAATCTATAACTAGTGTCACAGGAATGGTTCAAAACATAGTCAGTAAGAAGTGTCAGTCCTCTTGTACATAAGTCGGCATTGTGCCTTTTGTATTTAATTCCGATGCAATTTCTGTGTTTCATCGTCAATAAGTAGGTCCAAGGTATACAGTAAACCTGAAGTGAAGCATCGGAATCTATAACTAGTGTCACAGGAATGGTTCAAAACATAGAATGTAAGAGGAGTCAGTCTTCTTGTACTTAAGTCGGCATTGTGCCTTTTTTATTTAATTCCGATGCAATTTCTGTGTTTCATCGTCAATAAGAAGGTCAGAGGGATACAGGAAATCTGAAGTCTAGCATCGGAATCTATAACTAGTGTCACAGGAATGGTTCAAAACATATTCAGTAAGAAGAGTCAGTCTTCTTGTACTTAAGTCGGCATTGTGCCTTTTGTATTTAATTCCGATGCTATTTCTGTGTTTCATCGTCAATAAGAAGGTCCAAGGGATACAGTAAACCTGGAGTGAAGCATGGGAATCTATAACTAGTGTCAGAGGAATGGTTCAAAACATCGACAGTAAGAAGAGACAGTCTTCTTGTACTTAATTCGGCATTCTGCCTTTAGTATTTAATTCCGATGCAATTTCTGTGTTTCATCGTCAATAACAAGGTCAGAGGGATACAGTAAATCAGAAGTGGAGCATCGGAATCTATAACTAGTGTCACAGGAATGGTTCAAAACATAGACAGTAAGTAGGGTCAGTCTTCTTGTACTTAAGTCGGCAGTGTGCCTATTGTATTTAACTCCGATGTAATTTCTGTGTTTCTTCGTCAATAAGAAGGTCCAAGGGATCCAGTAAACCTGGAGTGAAGCATCGGAATCTATAACTAGTGTCACAGGGATGGTTCAAAACATAGACAGTAAGAAGAGTCAGTATTCTTGTACTTAAGTCGGCATTGTGCATTTTGTATTTAATTCCGATGCAATATCTGTGTTTCATCGTCAATAAGAAGGTCCAATGGATACAGTAAACCTGAAGTGCAGCATCGGAATCTATGAATAGTGTAACTGGAATGGTTCAAAGCATAGACAGTGGGAAGAGTCAGTCTACTTGTACTTAAGTCGGCATTGTGCCTTTTGTATTTAATTCCGATGCAATTTCTGTGTTACATCGTCAATAAGAATTTCAGACGGATACAGTAAACCTGAAGTGAAGCATCGGAATCTATATCTAGTGTCACAGGAATGGTTCAAAACATAGACAGTAGGAAGAGACAGTCTTCTTGTACTTAAGTCGGCATTGTGCCGTTAGTATTTAATTCCGATGCAATTTCTGTGTTTCATCGTTAATAAGAACCTCAGAGGGATACAGTAAATCTGAAGTCAAGCATCGGAATCTATAACTAGTGTCACAGGAATGGTTCAAAACATAGTCAGTAAGAAGAGTCAGTCTTCTTGTTCTTATGTCGGCATTTGCCTTTTGTATTTAATTCCGATGCAAGATCTGTGTTTCATCGTCATTAAGAAGGTCCAAGGGATACAGTAAACCTGGAGTTAAGCGTCGGAATCTATAACTAGTGTCACAGGGAAGGTTCAAAACATAGACAGTAAGAAGAGTAAGTATTCTTGTACTTAAGTCGGCATTGTGCCTTTTGTATTTAATTCCGATGCAATTTCTGTGTTTCATCTTCAATATGATGGTCCAAGGGATACAGTAAACCTGAAGTGAAGCATCAGAGTCTATAACTAGTGTCACAGGAATGGTTCAAACATAGTCAGTAAGAAGAGTCAGTGTTCTTGTACATAAGTCGGTATTGTGCCTTTTGTATTTAATTCCGATGCAATTTCT
Source organism: Schistocerca piceifrons (assembly GCF_021461385.2). Taxonomy (NCBI): domain Eukaryota; kingdom Metazoa; phylum Arthropoda; class Insecta; order Orthoptera; family Acrididae; genus Schistocerca; species Schistocerca piceifrons. The sequence goes on from NW_025727387.1 coordinate 99,598, forward strand.
GTGTTTCTTCGTCAATAAGGAGGTCCAAGGGATATAGTAAACCTGGAGTGAAGCATCGGAATCTATAACTAGTGTCACAGGAATGGTTCAAAACATTGACAGTAAGTAGGGTCAGTTTTCTTGTACTTAAGTCGGCATTGTCCCTTTTTTATTTAATTCCGATACAATTTCTGTGTTTCGTCGTCAATAAGAAGGTCCAAGGGATACAGTAAACCTGGAGTGAAGCATCGGAATTTATAACTACAGTCACAGGAATGGTTCAAAACGTCGACAGTATAAAGAGTCACTCTTCTTGTACTTAATTCGACATTGTGCCTTTAGTATTTAATTCCGATGCAATTTCTGTGTTTCATCGTTAATAAGTAGGGCAAAGGGATACAGTAAATCTGAAGTCAAGCATCGGAATCTATAACTAGTGTCACAGGAATGGTTCAAAACATAGTCAGTAAGAAGAGTCAGTCTTCTTGTACTTAAGTCGGCATTGTGCCTTTTGTATTTCATTCCGATGCAATTTCTGTGTTTCATCGTCAATAATAAGGTCCATGGGATACAGCAAACCTGGAGTGAAGCATCGGAATCTATAACTAGTGTCACAGGAATGAATCAAAACATAGTCAGTAAGAAGAGTCAGTCTTCTTGTACTAAAGTCGGCATTGTAGCTTTTGTATTTAATTCCGATGCAATTTCTGTGTTTCATCGTCAATAAGAAGGTCCAAGGGATACAGTAAACCTGGAGTTAAACATCGGAATCTATAACTAGTGACACAGGGATGGTTCAAAACATAGAGAGTTAGAAGAGTAAGTATTCTTGTACTTAAGTCGGCATTGTGCCTTTTGTATTTAATTCCGATGCTATTTCTGTGTTTCATCTTCAATATGAAGTTCCAAGGCATACAGTAAACCTGAAGTGAAGCATCAGAGTCTATAACTAGGGTCACAGGAATGGTTCAAAACATAGTCAGTAAGAAGAGTCAGTCCTCTTGTACTTAAGTCGGCATTGTGCTTTTTGTATTTAATTCCGATGCTATTTTTGTGTTTCATCGTCAATAAGAAGATATAAAGGATACAGTAAACCGGGAGTGATGCATCGGAATCTATACCTAGTGTCACAAAAATGGTTCAAAACATAGTCAGTAAGAAGAGTCAATCTTTTTGTACTTAAGTCGGCATTGTGCCATTTGTATTTAGTTCCGATGCAATTTCTGTGTTTCATCGTCAATAAGAATGTCCAAGGGATATAGTAAACCTGGAGTGAAGCATCGGAATCTATAACTAGTGTCACAGGAATGAATCAAAACATAATCAGTAAGAAGAGTCAGTCTTCTTGTACAAAAGTCGGCATTGTGCTTTTTTTGTATTTAATTCCGATGCAATTTCTGTGTTTCATCGTCAATAAGAAGGTCCAAGGGATACAGTAAACCTGAAGTGCAGCATCGGAATCTATAACTAGTGTAACAGGAATGGTTCAAAGAATAGACACTGGGAAGAGTCAGTCTTCTTGTACTTAAGTCGGCATTGTGCCTTTTTTATTTAATTCCGATGCAATTTCTGTGTTTCGTCGTCAATAAGAAGGTGCAAGGGATACAGTAAACCTTGAGTAAAGCATCGCAATTTAAAACTACTGTCACAGGAATGGTTCAATACATCGACAGTAACAAGAGTCAGTCTTCTTGTACTTATGTCGGCATTTGCCTTTTGTATTTAATTCCGATGCAAGATCTGTGTTTCATCGTCAAAAGAAGCTCCAAGGGATACAGTAAACCTGCAGTTAAGCGTCGGAATCTATAACTAGTGTCACAGGGATGGTTCAAAAAATAGACAGTAAGAAGAGTAAGTAGTCTTGTACTTAAGTCGGCATTGTGCCTTTTGTATTTAATTCCGAAGCAATTTCTGTGCTTCATCTTCAATATGAAGGTCCAAGGGATACACTAAACCTCAAGTGAAGCATCAGAGTCTATTACTAGTGTCACAGGAATGGTTCAAACGTAGTCAGTAAGAAGAGTCAGTCTTCTTGTACTTAAGTCGGCATTGTGCATTTTGTATTTAATTCCGATGCTATTTTTGTGTTTCATCGTCAATAAGAAGGTCCTAGGGATACAGTAAACCGGGAGTGAGCATCGGAATCTATAACTAGTGTCACAGAAATGGTTCAAAACATAGTCAGTAAGAAGAGTCAGTGTTCTTGTACTTAAGTCGGCATTGTGCCTTTTGTATTTAATTCCGATGCAATTTCTGTGTTTCATCGTCAATAAGAAGGTCCACGGGATACAGTAAACCTGGAGTGAGGCATCGGAATCTATAACTAGTGTCACAGGAACGAATCAAAACATAGTCAGTAAGAAGAGTCAGTCTTCTTGTACTAAAGTCGGCATTGTAGCTTTTGTATTTAATTCCGATGCAATATCTGTGTTTCATCGTCAATAAGAAGGTCCAAGGGATACAGTAAACCTGGAGTTAAGCGTCGGAATCTATAACTAGTGTCACAGGGATGGTTCAAAACATAGACAGTAAGAAGAGTATGAATTCTTGTACTTAAGTCGGCATTGTGCCCTTTGTATTTAATTCCGATGCAATTTCTGTTTTTCATCTTCAATATGATGGTCCAAGGGATACAGTAAACCTGAAATGAAGCATCAGAGTCTATAACTAGTGTCACAGGAATGGTTCAAACATAGTCAGTAAGAAGAGTCAGTCTTCTTGTACATAAGTCGGCATTGTGCTTTTTGTATTTAATTCCGATGCAATTTCTGTGTTTCATCGTCAATAAGAAGGTCCAAGGGATACAGTAAACCTGAAGTGAAGCATCGGAATCTATAACTAGTGTAACAGGAATGGTTAAATGCATAGAGAGTGGGAAGAGTGAGTCTTCTTCTACTTAAGTCGGCATTGTGCCTTTTGTATTTAATTCCGATGCAATTTCTATGTTTCATCGTCAATAAGAAGGTCACAAGGATAAAGTAAACCTGAAGTGAAGCATCGGAATCTATAACTAGTGTCACAGGAATGGTTCAAATCATAGACATTAGGAAGAGACAGTCTTCTTGTACTTAAGTCGGCATTGTGCCTTATCTATTTAAATCCTATGCAATTTCTGTGTTTCATCGTCAATAAGAAGGTCCAAGGGATATCGTAAACCTAGAGTGAAGCATGGGAATCAATAACTAGTGTCACAGGAATGGTTCAAAACATAGAGAGTAAGTAGGGTCAGTCTTCTTGTACTTAAGTCGGCAGTGTGCCTTTTGTATTTAATTCCGATGCAATATCTGTGTTTCATCATCAATAAGAAAGTCCAAGGGATACAGTAAACCTGGAGTGAAGCATCGGAATCTATAACTAGTGACACAGGGATGGTTCAAAACATCGACAGTAAGAGGAGTCAGTATTCTTGTACTTAAGTCGGCATTGTGCCTTTTGAATTTAATTCCGATGCAATTTCTGTGTTTCATCGTCAATAAGAAGGTCCAAGGGATATAGTAAACCTAGAGTGAAGCATCGGAATCTATAACTAGTGTCACAGGAATGGTTCAAAACATTGACAGTAAGTAGGGTCAGTCTTCTTGTACTTAAGTCGGCATTGTGCCTTTTTTATTTAATTCCGATACAATTTCTGTGTTTCGTCGTCAATAAGAAGGTCCAAGGGATACAGTAAACCTGGAGTGAAGCATCGGAATTTATAACTACTGTCACAGGAATGGTTCAAAACGTCGACAGTATAAAGAGTCACTCTTCTTGTACTTAATTCGGCATTGTGCCTTTAGTATTTAATTCCGATGAAATTTCTGTGTTTCATCGTTAATAAGTAGGTCAAAGGGATACAGTAAATCTGAAGTTAAGCATCGGAATCTATAACTAGTGTCACAGGAATGGTTCAAAACATAGTCAGTAAGAAGAGTCAGTCCTCTTGTACTTAAGTCGGCATTGTGCCTTTTGTATTTCATTCCGATGCAATTTCTGTGTTTCATCGTCAATAATAAGGTCCAAGGGATACAGTAAACCTGGAGTGAAGCATCGGAATCTATAACTAGTGTCACAGGAATGAATCAAAACATAGTCAGTAAGAAGAGTCAGTCGTCTTGTACTCAAGTCGTCATTGTGCTTTTTGTATTTAATTCCGATGCTATTTTTGTGTTTCATCGTCAATAGGAAGGTCCAAAGGATACAGTGAACCGGGAGTGATGCATCGGAATCTATAACTAGTGTCACAGAAATGGTTCAAAACTTAGTCAGTAAGAAGAGTCAGTCTTTTTGTACTTAAGTCGGCATTGTGCCATTTGTATTTAGTTCCGATGCAATTTCTGTGTTTCATCGTCAATAAGAAGGTCCAAGGGATACAGTAAACCTGGAGTGAAGCATCGGAATCTACAACTAGTGTAACAGGAATGAATCAAAATGTAGTCAGTAAGAAGAGTAAAACTTCTTGTACTAAAGTCGGAATTGTAGCTTTTGTATTTAATTCCGATGCAATTTCTGTGTTTCATCGAAATAAGAAGGTCAGAGGGATACAGTAAACCTGAAGTGAAGCATCGGAATCTATAAGTAGTGTCACAGGAATTGTTCAAAACATAGACAGTAGGAAGAGACAGTCTTCTTGTACTTAAGTCGTCATTGTGCCTTATCTATTTAATTCCTATGCAAGTTCTGTGTTTCATCGTCAATAAGAAGGTACAAGGCATATCGTAAACCTGGAGTGAAGCATCGGATTCAATAACTAGTGTCACAGGAACGGTTCAAAACATAGACAGTAAGTAGGGTCAGTCTCCTTGTACTTAAGTCGGCATTGTGACTTTTGTATTTAATTCCGATGCAATTTCTGTGTTTCATCGTCAATAAGAAGGTCCATGGGATACAGTAAACCTGGAGTGAAGCATCGGAATCTATAACTAGTGACACAGGGATGGTTCAAAACATCGACAGTAAGAAGAGTCAGTATTCTTGTACTTGGCATTGTGCCTTTTGTATTTAATTCCGATGCAATTTCTGTGTTTCTTCGTCAATAAGGAGGTCCAAGGGATACAGTAAACCTGGAGTGAAGCATCGGAATCTATAACTAGTGACACAGGGATGTTTCAAAACATCGACAGTAAGAAGAGTCGGTATTCTTGTACTTAAGTCGGCATTGTGCTCTTTGTATTTAATTCTGATGCAATTTCTGTGTTTCATCGTCAATAAGAAGGTCCAAGGGTTACAGTAAACCTGAAGTGAAGCACCGGAATCTATAACTAGTGTCACAGGAATGGTTCAAAGCATAGTCAGTAAGAAGAGTCAGTCTTCCTGTACTTGGCATTGTGCCTTTTGTATTTAATTCCGATGCAATTTCTGTGTTTCTTCGTCAATAAGGAGGTCCAAGGCATACAGTAAACCGGGAGTGAAGCATCGGAATCTATAACTAGTGTCACAGAAATGGCTCAAGACATAGTCAGTAAGAAGACTCAGTCTTCTTGTACCTAAGTCGGCACTGTGCCTTTTGTATTTAATTCCGATGCAATTTCTGTATTTCATCGTCAATAAGTAGGTCCAAGGGATACAGTAAACCTGAAGTGAAGCATCGGAATCTATAACTAGTGTCACAGGAATGAATCAATTCATAGTCAGTAAGAAGAGTCAGTCTTCTTGTACAAAAGTCGGCTTTGTGCCTTTTGTATTTAATTCCGATGCAATTTATGTGTTTCATCGTCAATAAGAAGGTCAGAGGGATACAGTAAATCTGGAGTGAAGCGTCGGAATCTATAACTAGTGACACAGGGATGGTTCAAAACATCGACAATAAGAGGAGTCAGTATTCTTGTACTTAAGTCGGCTTTGTGCCTTTTGTATTTAATTCCGATGCAATTTCTGCATTTATTCGTCAATAAGGAGGTCCAAGGGATACAGAAAACCTGGAGTGAAGCATCGGAATCTGTAACTAGTGTCACAGGAATGGTTCAAAACATAGTCAGTAAGAAGAGTCAGTCTTCTTGTACTTAAGTCGGCATTGTGCCTTTTGTATTTAATTCCGAAGCTAGTTTTGTGTTTCATCGTCAATAAGAGGGTCAGAGGGATACAGTAAACCTGAAGTGAAGCATCGGAATCTATAACTAGTGTCACAGGAATGGTTCAAAACATAGACAGTAGGAAGAGACAGTCTTCGTGTACTGAAGTCGGCATTGTGCCTTTTCTATTTAATTCCTATGTAATTTCTTTGTTTCATCGTCAATAAGAAGGTGCAAGGGAGATAGTAAACCTGGAGTGAAGCATCGGAATCTATAACTAGTGTCACTGGAATGGTTCAAAACATTGACAGTAAGTAGGGTCAGTCTTCTTGTACTTAAGTCGGCATTGTGCCTTTTTTATTTAATTCCGATGCAATTTCTGTATTTCGTCGTTAATAAGAAGGTCCAAGGGATACAGTAAACCTGGAGTGAAGCATCGGAATTTTTAACTACTGGCACAGGAATGGTTCAAAACGTCGACAGTATAATGAGTCAGTCTTCTTGTACTTAATTCGGCATTGTGCCTTTAGTATTGAATTCCGATGCAATTTCTGTGTTTCATCGTTAATAAGTAGGTCAAAGGGATACAGTAAATCTGAAGTCAAGCATCGGAATCTATAACTAGTGTCACAGGAATGGTTCAAAACATAGTCAGTAAGAAGAGTCAGTCTTCTTGTACTTAAGTCGGCATTGTGCCTCTTGTATTTCATTCCGATGCAATTTCTGTGTTTCATCGTCAATAAGAGGGTCCAAGGGATACAGCAAACCTGGAGTGAAGCATCGGAATCTATAACTAGTGTCACAGGAATGAATCAAGTCATAGTCAGTAAGAAGAGTCATTCTTCTTGTACTAAAGTCGGCATTGTAGTTTTTGTATTTAATTCCGATGCAATTTCTGTGTTTCATCGTCAATAAGAAGGTCCAAGGGATACAGCAAACCTGGAGTGAAGGATCGGAATCTATAACTAGTGTCACAGGAATGAATCAAAGCATAGTCAGTAAGAAGAGTCAGTCGTCTTGTACTTAAGTCGGCATTGTGCTTTTTGTATTTAATTCCGATGCTATTTTTGTGTTTCATCGTCAATAAGAAGGTCCAAAGGATACAGTAAACCGGGAGTGATGCATCGGAATCTATAACTAGTGTCACAGAAATGGTTCAAAACAGTCAGTAAGAAGTGTCAGTCTTTTTGTACTTAAGTCGGCATTGTGCCATTTGTATTTAGTTCCGATGCAATTTCTGTGTTTCATCGTCAATAAGAAGGTCCAAGGGATACAGTAAACCTGGAGTGAAGCATCGGAATCTATAACTAGTGTAACAGGAATGAATCAAAACATAGTCAGTAAGAAGAGTCAATCTTCTTGTACGAAAGTCGGCATTGTAGCTTTTGTATTTAATTCCGATGCAATTTCTGTGTTTCATCGAAATAAGAAGGTCAGAGGGATACAGTAAACCTGAAGTGAAGCATCGGAATCTATAAGTAGTGTCACAGGAATTGTTCAAAACATTGACAGTAGGAAGAGACAGCCTTCTTGTACTTAAGTCGTCATTGTGCCTTATCTATTTAATACCTATGCAATTTCTGTGTTTCATCGTCAATAAGATGGTACAAGGGATATCGTAAACCTGGAGTGAAGCATCGGAATCAATAACTAGTGTCACAGGAATGGTTCAAAACATAGACAGTAAGTAGGGTCAGTCTCTTTGTACTTAAGTCGGCATTGTGCCTTTTGTATTTAATTCCGATGCAATTTCTGTGTTTCATCGTCAATAAGAAGGTCCAAGGGATACAGTAAACCTGGAGTGAAGCATCGGAATCTATAACTAGTGACACAGGGATGGTTCAAAACATCGACAGTAAGAAGAGTCAGTATTTTTGTACTTGGCATTGTGCCTTTTGTATTTAATTCCGATGCAATTTCTGTGTTTCTTCGTCAATAAGGTGGTCCAAGGGATACAGTAAACCTGGAGTGAAGCATCGGAATCTATAACTAGTGACACAGGGATGTTTCAAAACATCGACTGTAAGAAGAGTCAGTATTCTTGTACTTAAGTCGGCATTGTGCCTTTTATATTTAATTCTGATGCAATTTCTGTGTTTCATCGTCAATAAGAAGGTCCAAGGGTTACAGTAAACCTGAAGTGAAGCACCGGAATCTATAACTAGTGTCACAGGAATGGTTCAAAGCATAGTCAGTAAGAAGAGTCAGTCTTCTTGTACTTGGCATTGTGCCTTTTGTATTTAATTCCAATGCAATTTCTGTGTTTCTTCGTCAATAAGGAGGTCCAAGGCATACAGTAAACCGGGAGTGAAGCATCGGAATCTATAACTAGTGTCACAGAAATGGCTCAAGACATAGTCAGTAAGAAGACTCAGTCTTCTTGTACCTAAGTCGGCACTGTGCCTTTTGTATTTAATTCCGATGCAATTTCTGTATTTCATCGTCACTAAGAAGGTCAGAGGGATACAGTAAACCTCGAGTGAAGCATCGGAATCTATAACTAGTGACACAGGGATGGTTCAAAACATCGACAGTAAGAGGAGTCAGTATTCTTGTACTTAAGTCGGCTTTGTGCCTTTTGTATTTAATTCCGATGCAATTTCTGCATTTCTTTTTCAATAAGGAGGTCCAAGGGATACAGAAAACCTGGAGTGAAGCATCGGAATCTATAACTAGTGTCACAGGAATGGTTCAAAACATAGTCAGTAAGAAGAGTCAGTCTTCTTGTACTTAAGTCGGCATTGTGCCTTTTGTATTTAATTCCGAAGCTAGTTTTGTGTTTCATCGTCAATAAGAGGGTCAGAGGGATACAGTAAACCTGAAGTGAAGCATCGGAATCTATAACTAGTGTCACAGGAATGGTTCAAAACATAGACAGTAGGAAGAGACAGTCTTCTTGTACTTAAGTCGACATTGTGCCTTTTCTATTTAATTCCTATGCAATTTCTGTGTTTCATCGTCAATAAGAAGGTGCAAGGGATATAGTAAACCTGGAGTGAAGCATCGGAATCTATAACTAGCGTCACTGGAATGGTTCAAAATATTGACAGTAAGTAGGGTCAGTCTTCTTGCACTTAAGTCGGCATTGTGCCTTTTATATTTAATTCCGATGCAATTTCTGTGTTTCGTCGTTAATAAGAAGGTCCAAGGGATACAGTAAACCTGGAGTGAAGCATCGGAATTTATAACTACTGTCACAGGAATGGTTCAAAACGTCGACAGTATAATGAGTCAGTCTTCTTGTACTTAATTCGGCATTGTGCCTTTAGTATTTAATTCCGAGCAATTTCTGTGTTTCATCGTTAATAAGTAGGTCAAAGGGATACAGAAAATCTGAAGTCAAGCATCGGAATCTATAACTAGTGTCACAGGAATGGTTCAAAACATAGTCAGTAAGAAGAGTCAGTCTTCTTGTACTTATGTCGGCATTGTGCCTTTTGTATTTCATTCCGATGCAATTTCTGTGTTTCATCGTCAATAAGAGGGTCCAAGGGATACTGCAAACCTGGAGTGAAGCATCGGAATCTATAACTAGTGTCACAGGAATGAATCAAAACATAGTCAGTAAGAAGAGTCAGTCTTCTTGTACTAAAGTCGGCATTGTAGCTTTTGTATTTAATTCCGATGCAATTTCTGTGTTTCTCGTCAATAAGAAGGTCCAAGCGATACAGTAAACCTGGAGTTAAACATCGGAATCTATAACTAGTGCCACAGGGATGGTTCAAAACATAGACAGTAAGAAGAGTAAGTATTCTTGTACTTAAGTCGGCATTGTGCCTTTTGTATTTAATTCCGATGCTATTTCTGTGTTTGATCTTCAATATGAAGTTCCAAGGCATACAGTAAACCTGAAGTGAAGCATCAGAGTCTATAACTAGTGTCACAGGAATGGTTCAAACATAGTCAGTAAGAAGAGTCAGTCTTCTTGTACATAAGTCCGCATTGTGCCTTTTGTATTTAATTCCGATGGAGTTTCTGTGTTTCTTCGTCAATAAGGAGGTCCAAGGGATACAGTAAACCTGGAGTGAAGCATCGGAATCTGTAACTAGTGTCACAGGAATGGTTCAAAACATAGTCACTATGAAGAGTCAGTCGTCTTGTACTTAAGTCGGCATTGTGCCATTTGTATTTAGTTCCGATGCAAATTCTGTGTTTCATCGTCAATAAGAAGGTCCAAGGGATACAGTAAACCTGGAGTGAAGCATCGGAATCTATAACTAGTGTCACAGGAATGAATCAAAACATAGTCAGTAAGAAGAGTCAATCTTCTTGTACTAAAGTCGGCATTGTAGATTTCGTATTTAATTCTGATGCAATTTCTGTGTTTCATCGAAATAAGAAGGTCAGAGGGATACAGTAAACCTGAAGTGAAGCATCGGAATCTATAAGTGGTGTCACAGGAATCGTGCAAACATAGACAGTAGGAAGAGACAGAGTTCTTGTACTTAAGTCGTCATTGTGCCTTATCTATTTAATTCCTATGCAATTTCTGTGTTTCATCGTCAATAAGAAGGTACAAGGGATATCGTAAACCTGGAGTGAAGCATCGGAATCAATAACTAGTGTCACGGGAATGTTTCAAAACATAGACAGTTAGTAGGGTCAGTCTCCTTGTACTTATGTCGGCAGTGTGCCTTTTGTATTTAATTCCGATGCAATTTCTGTGTTTCATCGTCAATAAGAAGGTCCAAGGGATACAGTAAACCTGGAGTGAAGCATCGGAATCTATAACTAGTGACACAGGGATGGTTCAAAGCATCGACAGTAAGAGGAGTCAGTATTCTTGTACTTAAGTCGGCATTGTGCCTTTTGTATTTAATTCCGAAGCTAGTTTTGTGTTTCATCGTCAATAAGAGGGTCAGAGGGATACAGTAAACCTGGAGTGAAGCATCGGAATCTGTAACTAGTGTCACAGGAATGGTTCAAAACATAGTCATTAAGAAGAGTCAGTCGTCTTGTACTTAAGTCGGCATTGTGCCTTTTGTATTTATTTCCGATGCTATTTTTGTGTTTCATCGTCAATAAGAAGGTCCAAAGGATACAGTAAACCGCCAGTGATGCATCGGATTCTATAAGTAGTGTCACAGAAATGGTTCAAAACATAGTTAGTAAGAAGAGTCAGTCTTCTTGTACTTAAGTCGGAATTGTGCCATTTGCATTTATTTCCGATGCAAATTCTGTGTTTCATCGTCAATAAGAAGGTCCAAGGAATACAGTAAACCTGGAGTGAAGCATCGGAATCTATAACTAGTGTCACAGGAATGAATCAAAACATAGTCAGTAAGAAGAGTCAATCTTCTTGTACTAAAGTAGGCATTGTAGATTTTGTATTTAATTCCGATGCATTTTCTGTGTTTCATCGAAATAAGAAGGTCAGAGGGATACAGTAAACCTGGAGTGAAGCATCGGAATCTATAACTAGTGACACAGGATGGTTCAAATCTTCGACAGTAAGAAGAGTCAGTATTCTTGTACTTAAGTCGGCATTGTGCCTTTTCTATTTAATTCCGATGCAATTTCTGTGTTTCATCGTCTATAAGAAGGTCCAAGGGTTACCGTAAACCTGAAGTGAAGCGCCGGAATCTATAACTAGTGTCACAGGAATGGTTCAAAGCATAGTCAGTAAGAAGAGTCAGTCTTCTTGTACTTGGCATTGTGCCTTTTGTATTTAATTCTGACGCAATTTCTGTGTTTCTTCGTCAATAAGGAAGTCCAAGGGATACAGTAAACCTGGAGTGAAGCATCGGAATCTATAACTAGTGTCACAGGAATTGTTCAAAACATAGTCAGTAAGATGAGTCAGTCTTCTTGTACCTAAGTCGGCATTGTGCCTTTTGTATTTAATTCCGAAGCTAGTTTTGTGTTTCATCGTCAATAAGAAGGTCGAAGGCATACAGTAAACCGGGAGTGAAGCATCGGAATCTATAACTAGTGTCACAGCAATGGCTCAAAACATAGTCTGTAAGAAGACTCAGTCTTCTTGTACCTAAGTCGGCACTGTGGTTTTTGTATTTATTTCCGATGCAATTTCTGTATTTCATCGTCAATAAGAAGGTCCAAGGGATACAGTAAACCTGGAGTGAAGCATCGGAATCTATAACTAGTGTCACAGGAATGAATCAAATCATAGTCAGTAAGAAGAGTCAGTCTTCTTGTACAAAAGTCGGAATTGTGCCTTTTGTATTTAATTCCGATGCAATTTCTGTGTTTCATCGTCAATAAGGAGGTCAAAGGGATACAGTAAACCTGAAGTGAAGCATCGGAATCTATAACTAGTGTCACAGGAATGGTTCAAAACATAGACAGTAGGAAGAGACAGTCTTCTTGTACTTAAGTCGGCATTGTGCATTTTCTATTTAATTCCTATGCAATTTCTGTGTTTCATCGCCAATAAGAAGGTCCAAGGGATATAGTAAACCTGGAGTGAAACATAGGAATCTATAACTAGTGTCACAGGAATGGTTCAAAACATAGACAGTAAGTATTGTCAGTCTTCTTGTACTTAAGTCGGCATTGTGCCTTTTTTATTTAATTCCGATGCAATTTCTGAGTTTCGTCGTCAATAAGAAGGTCCAAGGGATACAGTAAACCTGGAGTGAAGCGTCGGAATTTATAACTACTGTCACAGGAATGGTTCAAAACATCGACAGTAAGAAGAGTCAGTCTTCTTGTACTTAATTCGTCATTGTGCCTTTAGTATTTAATTCCGCTGCAATTTCTGTGTTTCATCGTTAATAAGAAGGTCAGAGGGATACAGTAAATCTGAAGTCAAGCATCGGAATCTATAACTAGTGTCACAGGAATGGTTCAAAACATAGTCAGTAAGAAGAGTCAGTCTTCTTGTACATAAGTCCGCATTGTGCCTTTTGTATTTAATTCCGATGCAATTTCTGTGTTTCTTCGTCAATAATGAGGTCCAAGGGATACAGTAAACCTGGAGTGAAGCATCGGAATCTATAACTAGTGTCACAGGAATGGTTCAAAGCATAGTCAGTAAGAAGAGTCAGTCTTCTTGTACTTAAGTCGGCATTGTGCCTTTTGTATTTAATTCCGATGCTATTTTTGTTTTTCATGGTCAATAAGAAGGTCCAAAGGATACAGTAAACCGCGAGTGATGCATCGGAATCTATAACTAGTGTCACAGAAATGGTTCAAAACACAGTCAGTAAGAAGAGTCAGTCTTCTTGTACATAAGTCGGCATTGTGCCATTTGTATTTAGTTCCGATGCAATTTCTGTGCTTCATCGTCAATAAGAAGGTCCAAGGTATACAGTAAACCTGGAGTGAAACATCGGAATCTATAACTAGTGTCACAGGAATGAATCAAAACATAGTCAGTAAGAAGAGTCAGTCTCCTTGTACTAAAGTCGGCATTGTAGCTTTTGTATTTAATTCCGATGCAATTTCTGTGTTTCATCGTCAATAAGAAGGTCCAAGGGATACAGTAAACCTGGAGTGAAGCATCAGAATCTATAACTAGTGTCACAGGGATGGTTCAAAACATAGACAGTAAGAAGTGTAAGTATTCTTGTACTTAAGTCGGCATTGTGCCTTTTGTATTTAATTCTGATGCAATTTCTGTGTTTAATTTTCAATATGAAGGTCCAAGGGATACAGTAAACCTGAAGTGAAGCATCAGAGTCTATTACCAGTGTTACAGGAATGGTTCAAACATAGTCAGTAAGAAGAGTCAGTCTTCTTGTACATAAGTCGGCATTGTGCTTTTTGTATTTAATTCGGTTGTAATATCTTCGTTTCATCGTCAATAAGAAGGCCCAAGGGATACAGTAAACCTGAAGTGAAGCATCGGAATCTATAACTAGTGTAACAGGAATGGTTCAAAGCGTAGACAGTGGGAAGAGTCAGTCTTCTTGTACTTTAGTGGGCATTGTGCCTTTTGTATTTAATTCCGATGCAATCTCTATGTTTCATCGTCAATAAGAAGGTCAGAGGGATACAGTAAACCTGAAGTGAAGCATCGGAATCTGTAACTTGTGTCACAGGAATGGTTCAAAACATAGTCAGTAAGAAGAGTCAGTCTTCTTGTACTTAAGTCGGCATTGTGCCTTTTGTATTTAATTCCGATGCAATTTCTGTATTTAATCGTCAATAAGAAGGTCCAAGGGATACAGTAAACCTGGAGTGAAGCATCGGAATCTATAACTAGTGTCACAGGAATGAATCAAAACATAGTCAGTAAGAAGAGTCATTCTTCTTGTACAAAAGTCGGCATTGTGCCAGTTGTATTTAATTTAGATGCAATTTCTGTGTTTCATCGTCAATAAGAAGGTCCAAGGGATACAGTAAACCAGAAGTGAAGCATCGGAATCTATAACTAGTGTAACAGGAATGGTTCAAATCATAGACAGTGGGAAGAGTCAGTCTTCTTGTACTTAAGTCGGCATTGTGGATTTTGTATTTAGTTCCGATGCAATTTCTGTGCTTCATCGTCAATAAGAAGGTCAGACGGATACAGTAAACCTGAAGTGAAGCATCGGAATCTATAACTAGTGTCACAGTAATGGTTCAAAACATAGACAGTAGGAAGAGACAGTCTTCTTGTACTTAAGTCGGCAATGTGCCTTTTCTATATAATTTCAATGCAATTTCTGTGTTTCATCATCAATAAGAAGGTCCCAGGGTTATAGTTAACCTGGAGTGAAGCTTCGGAATCTATAACTAGCGTCACAGGAATGGTTCAAAACATAGTCAGTAAGAAGAGTCAGTCTTCTTGTACTTAATTCGGCCTTGTGCCTTTAGTATTTATTTCCGATGCAATTTCTGTGTTTCGTCGTCAATAAGAAGGTCCAAGGGATACAGTAAACCTGCAGTGAAGCATCGGAATCTATAACTAGTGTCACAGGAATGAATCAAAACATAGTCGGTAAGAAGAGTCAGTCTTCCTGTACTACAGTCGGCATTGTAGCTATTGTATTTAAGTCCGATGCAATTTCTGTGTTTCATCGTCAATAAGAAGGTCCAAGGGATACAGTAAACCTGGAGTTAAACATCGGAATCTATAACTAGTGTCACAGGGATGTTTCAAATCATAGACACAAAGAAGAGTAAGTATTCTTGTACTTAAGTCGGCATTGTGCCATTTGTATTTAATTCCGATGCAATTTCTGTGTTTCATCTTCCGTATGAAGGTCCAAGGGATACAGTAAACCTGAAGTGAAGCATCAGAGTCTATAACTAGTGTCACAGGAATGGTTCAAACATAGTCAGTAAGAAGAGTCAGTCTTCTTGTACATAAGTCGGCATTGTGCTTTTTGTATTTAATTCCGATGCAATTCCTGTGTTTCTTCGTCAATAAGGAGGTATAAGGGATACTGTAAACCTGGAGTGAAGCATCGTAATCTATAACTAGTGTCACAGGAGTGGTTCAAAACATAGTCAGTAAGAAGTGTCAGTCTTCTTGTACTTAAGTCGGCATTGTGCCTTTTGTATTTCATTCCGATGCTATTATTGTGTTTCATCGTCAATAAGAAGGTCCAAGGGATACAGTAAACCGGGAGTGAAGCGTCGGAATCTATAACTAGTGTCACAGAAATGGTTCAAAACATAGTCAGTAAGAAGAGTCAGTGTACTTGTACTTAAGTCGGCATTGTGCCTTTTGTATTTAATTCCGATGCAATTTCTGTGCTTCATCGTCAATAAGAAGGTCCAAGGGATACAGTAAACCTGGAGTGAAGCATCGGAATCTATAACTAGTGTCACAGGAATGAATCAAAACATAGTCAGTAAGAAGAGTCAGTCTTCTTGTACTAAAGTGGGCATTGTCGCATTTGTACTTAATTCCGTTGCAATATCTGTGTTTCATCGTCAATAAGAAGGTCCAAGGGATACAGTAAACCTGGAGTGAAGCATCGGAATCTATACCTAGTGTCACAGGAATGGTTCAAAACATAGTCAGTAAGAAGAGTCACTCTTCTTGTACTTAAGTCGGCACTGTGCCTTTTGTATTTAATTCCGATGCAATTTCTGTGTTTCATCGTCAATAAGAAGGTCCAAGGGATACAGTAAACCTGGAGTGAGGCATCGGAATCTATAACTAGTGTCACAGGAATGAATCAAAGCATAGTTAGTAAGAAGAGTCAGTCTTCTTGTACCAAAGTCGGTATTCTAGCTTTTGTATTTAATTCCGATGCAATTTCTGTGTTTCATCGTCAATAAGAAGGTCCAAGGGATACAGTAAACCTGGAGTTAAACAACAGAATCTATAACTAGTGACACAGGGATGGTTCAAAACATAGACAGTAAGAAGAGTAAGTATTCTTGTACTTAAGTCGGCATTGTGCATTTTGTATTTAATTCCGATGCTATTTCTGTGTTTCATCTTCAATATGAAGGTCCAAGGCATACAGTAAACCTGACGTGAAGGATCAGAGTCTATTACTAGTGTCACAGGAATGGTTCAAACATAGTCAGTAAGAAGAGTCAGTCTTCTTGTACATAAGTCCGCATTGTGCCTTTTGTATTTAATTCCGATGCAATTTCTGTGTTTCTTCGTCAATAATGAGGTCCAAGGGATACAGTAAACCTGGAGTGAAGCATCGGAATCTATAACTAGTGTCACAGGAATGGTTCAAAACATAGTCAGTAAGAAGAGTCAGTCTTCTTGTACTTAAGTCGGCATTGTGCCTTTTGTATTTAATTCCGATGCTATTTTTGTTTTTCATGGTAAATAAGAAGGTCCAAAGGATACAGTAAACCGCGAGTGATGCATCGGAATCTATAACTAGTGTCACAGAAATGGTTCAAAACACAGTCAGTAAGAAGAGTCAGTCTTCTTGTACATAAGTCGGCATTGTGCCATTTGTATTTAGTTCCGATGCAATTTCTGTGCTTCATCGTCAATAAGAAGGTCCAAGGTATACAGTAAACCTGGAGTGAAACATCGGAATCTATAACTAGTGTCACAGGAATGAATCAAAACATAGTCAGTAAGAAGAGTCAGTCTCCTTGTACTAAAGTCGGCATTGTAGCTTTTGTATTTAATTCCGATGCAATTTCTGTGTTTCATCGTCAATAAGAAGGTCCAAGGGATACAGTAAACCTGGAGTGAAGCATCAGAATCTATAACTAGTGTCACAGGGATGGTTCAAAACATAGACAGTAAGAAGTGTAAGTATTCTTGTACTTAAGTCGGCATTGTGCCTTTTGTATTTAATTCTGATGCAATTTCTGTGTTTAATTTTCAATATGAAGGTCCAAGGGATACAGTAAACCTGAAGTGAAGCATCAGAGTCTATTACCAGTGTTACAGGAATGGTTCAAACATAGTCAGTAAGAAGAGTCAGTCTTCTTGTACATAAGTCGGCATTGTGCTTTTTGTATTTAATTCGGTTGTAATATCTTCGTTTCATCGTCAATAAGAAGGCCCAAGGGATACAGTAAACCTGAAGTGAAGCATCGGAATCTATAACTAGTGTAACAGGAATGGTTCAAAGCGTAGACAGTGGGAAGAGTCAGTCTTCTTGTACTTTAGTGGGCATTGTGCCTTTTGTATTTAATTCCGATGCAATCTCTATGTTTCATCGTCAATAAGAAGGTCAGAGGGATACAGTAAACCTGAAGTGAAGCATCGGAATCTGTAACTTGTGTCACAGGAATGGTTCAAAACATAGTCAGTAAGAAGAGTCAGTCTTCTTGTACTTAAGTCGGCATTGTGCATTTTGTATTTAATTCCGATGCAATTTCTGTATTTCATCGTCAATAAGAAGGTCCAAGGGATACAGTAAACCTGGAGTGAAGCATCGGAATCTATAACTAGTGTCACAGGAATGAATCAAAACATAGTCATTAAGAAGAGTCATTCTTCTTGTACAAAAGTCGGCATTGTGCCAGTTGTATTTAATTCAGATGCAATTTCTGTGTTTCATCGTCAATAAGAAGGTCCAAGGGATACAGTAAACCAGAAGTGAAGCATCGGAATCTATAACTAGTGTAACAGGAATGGTTCAAATCATAGACAGTGGGAAGAGTCAGTCTTCTTGTACTTAAGTCGGCATTGTGGATTTTGTATTTAGTTCCGATGCAATTTCTGTGCTTCATCGTCAATAAGAAGGTCAGACGGATACAGTAAACCTGAAGTGAAGCATCGGAATCTATAACTAGTGTCACAGTAATGGTTCAAAACATAGACAGTAGGAAGAGACAGTCTTCTTGTACTTAAGTCGGCAATGTGCCTTTTCTATATAATTTCTATGCAATTTCTGTGTTTCATCATCAATAAGAAGGTCCCAGGGTTATAGTAAACCTGGAGTGAAGCTTCGGAATCTATAACTAGCGTCACAGGAATGGTTCAAAACATAGTCAGTAAGAAGAGTCAGTCTTCTTGTACTTAATTCGGCCTTGTGCCTTTAGTATTTATTTCCGATGCAATTTCTGTGTTTCGTCGTCAATAAGAAGGTCCAAGGGATACAGTAAACCTGGAGTGAAGCATCGCAATTTAAAACTACTGTCACAGGAATGGTTCAAAACATCGACAGTAAGAAGAGTCAGTCTTCTTGTACTTAATTCAGCGTTGTGCCTTTCGTATTTAATTCCGATTCAATTTCTGTGTTTCATCGTTAATAAGAATGTCAGAGGGATACAGTAAATCTGAAGTCAAGCATCGGAATCTATAACTAGTGTCACAAGAATGGTTCAAAACACAGTCAGTAAGAAGAGTCAGTCTTCTTGTACTTATGTCGGCATTTGCCTTTTGTATTTAATTCCGATGCAAGATCTGTGTTTCATCGTCAATAAGAAGGTCCAAGGGATACAGTAAACCTGGAGTGAAGCGTCGGAATCTATAACTAGTGTCACAGGAATGGTCCAAAGCATAGTCAGTAAGAAGAGACAGTCTTCTTGTACTTAAGTCGGCAATCGGTCTTTTGTATTTAATTCCGATTAAATCTCTGTGTTTCATCGTCAATAAGAAGGTCCAAGGGATACAGTAAACCTGCAGTGAAGCATCGGAATCTATAACTAGTGTCACAGGAATGAATCAAAACATAGTCGGTAAGAAGAGTCAGTCTTCCGGTACTACAGTCGGCATTGTAGCTATTGTATTTAAGTCCGATGCAATTTCTGTGTTTCATCGTCAATAAGAAGGTCCAAGGGATACAGTAAACCTGGAGTTAAACATCGGAATCTATAACTAGTGTCACAGGGATGTTTCAAATCATAGACACAAAGAAGAGTAAGTATTCTTGTACTTAAGTCGGCATTGTGCCATTTGTATTTAATTCCGATGCAATTTCTGTGTTTCATCTTCAGTATGAAGGTCCAAGGGATACAGTAAACCTGAAGTGAAGCATCAGAGTCTATAACTAGTGTCACAGGAATGGTTCAAACATAGTCAGTAAGAAGAGTCAGTCTTCTTGTACATAAGTCGGCATTGTGCTTTTTGTATTTAATTCCGATGCAATTCCTGTGTTTCTTCGTCAATAAGGAGGTATAAGGGATACTGTAAACCTGGAGTGAAGCATCGTAATCTATAACTAGTGTCACAGGAGTGGTTCAAAACATAGTCAGTAAGAAGTGTCAGTCTTCTTGTACTTAAGTCGGCATTGTGCCTTTTGTATTTCATTCCGATGCTATTATTGTGTTTCATCGTCAATAAGAAGGTCCAAGGGATCAGTAAACCGGGAGTGAAGCGTCGGAATCTATAACTAGTGTCACAGAAATGGTTCAAAACATAGTCAGTAAGAAGAGTCAGTGTACTTGTACTTAAGTCGGCATTGTGCCTTTTGTATTTAATTCCGATGCAATTTCTGTGCTTCATCGTCAATAAGAAGGTCCAAGGGATACAGTAAACCTGGAGTGAAGCATCGGAATCTATAACTAGTGTCACAGGAATGAATCAAAACATAGTCAGTAAGAAGAGTCAGTCTTCTTGTACTAAAGTCGGCATTGTCGCATTTGTACTTAATTCCGTTGCAATATCTGTGTTTCATCGTCAATAAGAAGGTCCAAGGGATACAGTAAACCTGGAGTTAAGCATCGGAATCTATAACTAGTGTCACAGGGATGGTTCAAAACATAGACAGTAAGAAGAGTAAGTATTCTTGTACTTAAGTCGGCATTGTGCCTTATGTATTTAATTCCGATGCAATATCTGTGTTTCATCTCCAATATGAAGGTAAAGGGATACAGAAAACGTGAAGTGAAGCATCAGAGTCTATAACTAGTGTCACAGGAATGGTTCAAACATAGTCAGTAAGAAGAGTCAGTCTTCGTGTACATGAGTCGGCATTGTGCTTTTTGTATTTAATTCCGATGCAATTTCAGTGTTTGATCGTCAATAAGAAGGTCCAAGGGATACAGTTAACCTGAAGTGAAGCATCGGAATCTATAACTAGTGAAACAGGAATGGTTAAAAGCATAGACAGTGGGAAGAGTCAGTCTTCATGTACTTAAGTCGGCATTGTGCCTTTTGTATTTACTTCCGATGCAATTTCTATGTTTCATCGTCAATAAGAAGGTCAGAGGGATACAGTAGACCTGAAGTGAAGCATCGGAATCTATAACTAGTGTCACAGGAATGGTTCAGAACATAGACAGTAGGAAGAGACAGTCTACTAGTACTTAAGACGGCATTGTGCCTTATCTATTTAATTCCTATGCAATTTCTGTGTTTCATCGTCAATAAGAAAGTCCAAGGGATATCGTAAACCTGGAGTGAAGCATCGGAATCAATAACAAGTGTCACAGGAGTGGTTCAAAACATAGAGAGTAAGTAGGGTCAGTCTTCTTGTACTTAAGTCGGCATTGTGCCTTTTGTATTTAATTCCGATGCAATTTCTGTGTTTCATCATGAATAAGAAGGTCCAAGGGATACAGTAAACCTGGAGTGTAGCACCGGAATCTATAACTAGTGTCACAGGAATGGTTCAAAGCATAGTCAGTAAGAAGAGTCAGTCTTCTTGTACTTGGCATTGTGCCTTTTGTATTTAATTCCGATGCAATTTCTGTGTTTCTTCGTCAATAAGGAGGTCCAAGGGATACAGTAAACCAGGAGTGAAGCATCGGAATCTATAACTAGTGTCACAGGTATGGTTCAAAACATAGTCAGTAAGAAGAGTCAGTCTTCTTGTACTAAAGTCTTCATTGTAGCTTTGGTTTTTATTTCCGATGAAATTTCTGTGTTTCATCGTCAATAAGAAGGTCCGAGAGATACAGTAAACCTGGAGTTAAACATCGGAATCTATAACTAGTGTCACAGGGATGGTTCAAAACGTAGACAGTAAGAAGAGTAAGTATTCTTGTACTTAAGTCGGCATTGTGCCATTTGTATTTAGTTTCGAAGCAATTTCTGTGTTTCATCGTCAATAAGAAGGTCCAAGGGATACAGTAAACCTGGAGCGAAGCATCGGAATCTATAACTAGTGTCACAGGAATGAATCAAAACAAAGTCAGTAAGAAGAGTTAGTCTTCTTGTACTAAAGACGGCATTGTAGCTTTTGTATTTAATTCCGATGCAATTTCTGTGTTTCATCGCAATAAGAAGGTCCAAGGGATACAGTAAACCTGGAGTGAAGCATCGGAATCTATAACTAGTGTCACAGGGATGGTTCAAAACATAGACAGTAAGAAGAGTAAGTATTCTTGTACTTAAGTCGGCATTGTGCCTTTTGCATTTAATTCCGATGGAATTTCTGTGTTTCATTTTCAATATGAAGGTCCAAGGGATACAGTAAACCTGAAGTGAAGCATCAGAGTCTATAACTAGTGCTACAGGAATGGATCAAACATAGTCAGTAAGAAGGGTCAGTCTTCTTGTACATAAGTCGGCATTGTGCTTTTTGTATTTAATTCCGATGTAATTTCTTTGTTTCATCGTCAATAAGAAGGTCCAAGGGATACAGTAAACCTGAAGTAAAGCATCGGAATCTATAACTAGTGTAACAGGAATGGTTCAAAGCATAGACAGTGGGAAGAGTCAGTCTTCTTGTACTTAAGTCGGCATTGTCCCTTTTGTATTTAATTCCGAAGCAATTTCTATGTTTCATCGTCAATAAGCAGGTCAGAGGGATGCAGTAAACCTGAAGTGAAGAATCGGAATCTATAAGTAGTGTCACAGGAATGGTTCAAAACATAGACAGTAGAAAGAGACAGTCTTCTTGTACTTAAGTCGTCATTGTACCTTATCTATTTAATTCCTATGCAATTTCTGTGTTTCATCGTCAATAAGAAGGTCCAAGGGTTGCAGTAAACCTGAAGTGAAGCACCGGAATCTATAACTAGTGTCACAGGAATGGTTCAAAGCATAGTCAGTAAGAAGTGTCAGTCTTCTTGTACTTGGCATTGTGCCTTTTGTATTTAATTCCGATGCAAGATCTGTGTTTCTTCGTCAATAAGGAGGTCCAAGGGATACAGTAAACGTGGAGTGAAGCATCGGAATCTATAAGTAGTGTCACAGGAATGGTTCAAAACATAGTCAGTAAGAAGGGTCAGTCTTCTTGTACTTAAGTCGGCATTGTGCCTATTGTATTTAATTCGGAAGCTAGTTTTGTGTTTCATCGTCAATAAGAAGGTCCAAGGCATACAGTAAACCTGGAGTGAAGCATCGGAATCTATAACTGGTGTCACAGGAATGAATCAAAACATAGTCAGTAAGAAGAGTCAGTCTTCTTGTACTAAAGTCGGCATTGTAGCCTTTGTATTTAATTCCGATGCAATTTCTGTGTTTCATCGTCAATAAGAAGGTCCAAGGGATACAGTAAACCTGGAGTTAAACAACAGAATCTATAACTAGTGACACAGGGATGGTTCAAAGCATAGACAGTAAGAAGAGTAAGTATTCTTGTACATAAGTCCGCATTGTGCCTTTTGTATTTAATTCCGATGCAATTTCTGTGTTTCTTCGTCAATAAGGAGGTCCAAGGGATACAGTAAGCCTGGAATGAAGCATCGGAATCCATAAGTAGTGTCACAGGAATGGTTCGAAACATAGTCAGTAAGAAGAGTCAGTCTTCTTGTACTTAAGCCGGCATTGTGCCTTTTGTATTTAATTCCGATGCTATTTTTGTGTTTCATCGTCAATTAGAAGGTCCAAAGGATACAGTAAACCGGGAGTGATGCATCGGAATCTATAACTAGTGTCGCAGAAATGGTTCAAAACATAGTCAATAAGAAGAGTCAGTCTTCTTGTACTTAAGTCGGCATTGTGCCATTTGTATTTAGTTCCGATGGAATTTCTGTGTTTCATCGTCAATAAGAAGGTCCAAGGGATACAGTAAACCTGGAGTGAAGCATCGGAATCTATAATTAGTGTCACAGAAATGGCTCAAAACATAGTCAGTAAGAAGACTCAGTCTTCTTGTACCTAAGTCGGCATTGTGCCTTTTGTATTTAATTCCGATGCAATTTCTGGATTTCATCGTCAATAAGAAGGTCCAAGGGAGACAGTAAACCTGGAGTGAAGCAACGGAATCTATAACTAGTGTCACGGGAATGAATCAAAACATAGTCAGTAAGAAGAGTCAGTCTTCTTGTACAAAAGTCGGCATTGTGCCTTTTGTATATAATTCAGATGCAATTTCTGTGTTTCATCGTCAATAAGAAGGTCCAAGGGATACAGTAAACCAGAAGTGAAGCATCGGAAACTATAACTAGTGTAACAGGAATGGTTCAAAGCATAGACAGTGGGAAGAGTCAGTCTTCTTGTACTTAAGTCGGCATTGTGCCTTTTGTATTTAATTCCGATGCAATTTCTGTGTTTCATCGTCAATAAGAAGGTCAGAGGGATACAGTAAACCTGAAGTGAAGCATTGGAATCTATGACTAGTGTCACAGGAATGGTTCAAAACATAGACAGTAGGAAGAGACAGTCTTCTTGTACTTAAGTCGGCATTGTGCCTTTTCTATTTAATTCCTATGCAATTTCTGTGTTTCGTCGTCAATAAGAAAGTCCAAGGGATACAGTAAACCTGGAGTGAAGCGTCGGAATTTATAACTACTGTCACAGGAATGGTTCAAAACATCGACAGTAAGAAGTGTCAGTCTTCTTGTACTTAATTCGGCATTGTGCCTTTAGTATTTAATTCCGATGCAATTTCTGTGTTTCATCGTTAATAAGAAGGTCAGAGGGATACAGTAAATCTGAAGTCAAGCATCGGAATCTATAACTAGTGTCACAGGAATGGTTCAAAACATAGACAGTAGGAAGAGACAGTCTTCTTGTACTTAAGTCGTCATTGTACCTTATCTATTTAATTCCTATGCAATGTCTGTGTTTCATCGTCAATAAGAAGGTACAAGGGATATCGTAAACCTGGAGTGAAGCATCGGAATCAATAACTAGTGTCACAGGAATGGTTCAAAACATAGACAGTAAGTAGGGTCAGCCTTCTTGTACTTAAGTCGGCAGTGTGCCTTTTGTATTTAATTCCGATGCAATTTCTGTGTTTCATCGTCAATAAGAAGGTCCAAGGGATACAGTAAACGTGGAGTGAAGCATTGGAATCTATAACTAGTGACACAGGGATGGTTCAAAACATCGACAGTAAGAAGAGTCAGTCTTCTTGTACTTAAGTCGGCATTGTGCCTTTTGTATTTAATTCCGATGCAATTTCTGTGTTTCATCGTCAATAAGAAGGTCCAAGGGTTGCCGTAAACCTGAAGTGAAGCACCGGAATCTATAACTAGTGTCACAGGAATGGTTCAAAGCATAGTCAGTAAGAAGTGTCAGTCTTCTTGCACTTGGCATTGTGCCTTTTGTATTTAATTCCGATGCAAGATCTGTGTTTCTTCGTCAATAAGGAGGTCCAAGGGATACAGTAAACCTGGAGTGAAGCATCGGAATCTATAACTAGTGTCACAGGAATGGTTCAAAACATAGTCAGTAAGAAGAGTCAGTCTTCTTCTACTTAAGTCGGCATTGTGCCTTTTGTATTTAATTCGGGAGCTAGTTTTGTGTTTCATCGACAATATGAAGGTCCAAGGCATACAGTAAACCGGGAGTGAAGCATCGGAATCTATAACTAGTGTAACGGGAATGGTTCAAAGCATAGACAGTGGGAAGAGTCAGTCTTCTTGTACTTAAGTCGGCATTGTGCCTTTTGTATTTAATTCCGATGCAATTTCTGTGTTTCATCGTCAATAAGAAGGTCGGAGGGATACAGTAAACCAGAAGTGAAGCATTGGAATCTATAACTAGTGTCACAGGAATGGTTCAAAACATAGACAGTAGGAAGAGACAGTCTTCTTGTACTTAAGTCGGCATTGTGCCTTTTCTATTTAATTCCTATGCAATTTCTGTGTTTCATCGTCAATAAGAAGGTCCAAGGGATATAGTAAACCTGGAGTGAAACATAGGAATCTATAACTAGTGTCACAGGAATGGTTCAAGACATAGACAGTAAGTAGGGTCAGTCTTCTTGTACTTCAGTCGGCATTGTGCCCTTTTTTATTTAATTCCGATGCAATTTCTGTGTTTCGTCGTCAATAAGAAAGTCCAAGGGATAAATTAAACCTGGAGTGAAGCATCGGAATTTGTAACTACTGTCACAGGAATGGTTCTAAACATCGACAGTAAGAAGAGTCAGTCTTCTTGTACTTAATTCGGCATTGTGCCTTTAGTATTTAATTCCGATGCAATTTCTGTGATTCATCGTTAATAAGAATGTCAAAGGGATACAGTAAATCTGAAGTCAAGCATCGGAATCTATAACTAGTGTCACAGGAATGGTTCAAAACATAGTCAGAAAGAAGTGTCAGTCTTCTTGTTCTTAAGTCGGACTTGTGCCTTTTGTATTTAATTCCGATGCAAGATCTGTGTTTCATCGTCAATAAGAAGGTCCAAGGGATACAGTAAACCTGGAGTGAAGCATCGGAATCTATAACTAGTGTCACACGAATGGTTCAAATCATAGTCAGTAAGAAGAGTCAGTCTTCTTGTACTTAAGTTGGCACTATGCCTTTTGTATTTAATTCCGATGCAATTTCTGTGTTTCATCGTCAATAAGGAGGTCCAAGGGATACAGTAAACCTGGAGTGAAGCATCGGAATCTATAACTAGTGTCACAGTAATGAATCAAAACATAGTCAGTAAGAAGAGTCAGTCTTCTTGTACTAAAGTCGGCATTGTAGCCTTTGTATTTAATTCCGATGCAATTTCTGTGCTTCATCGTCAATAAGAAGGTCCAAGGGATACAGTAAACCTGGAGTTAAACAACAGAATCTATAACTAGTGACACAGGGATGGTTCAAAGCATAGACAGTAAGAAGAGTAAGTATTCTTGTACTTAAGTCGGCATTGTGTCTTTTGTATTTAATTCCGATGCTATTTCTGTCTTTCATCTTCAATATGAAGGTCCAAGGCATACAGTAAACCTGAAGTGAAGCATCAGAGTCTATAACTAGTGTCACAGGAATGGTTCAAACATAGTCAGTAAGAAGAGTCAGTCTTCTTGTACATAAGTCCGCATTGTGCCTTTTGTATTTAATTCCGATGCAATTTCTGTGTTTCTTCGTCAATAAGGAGGTCCAAGGGATACAGTAAACCGGGAGTGAAGCATCGGAATCCATAACTAGTGTCACAGGAATGGTTCAAAACATAGTCAGTAAGAAGAGTCAGTCTTCTTGTACTTAAGCCGGCATTGTGCCTTTTGTATTTAATTCCGATGCTATTTTTGTGTTTCATCGTCAATCTGAAGGTCCAAAGGATACAGTAAACCGGGAGTGATGCATCGGAATCTGTAACTAGTGTCGCAGAAATGGTTCAAAACATAGTCAATAAGAAGAGTCAGTCTTCTTGTACTTAAGTCGGCATTGTGCCATTTGTATTTAGTTCCGATGTAATTTCTGTGTTTCATCGTCAATAAGAAGGTCCAAGGGATACAGGAAACCTGGAGTGAAGCATCGGAATCTATAATTAGTGTCACAGAAATGGCTCAAACATAGTCAGTAAGAAGACTCAGTCTTCTTGTACCTAAGTCGGCATTGTGCCTTTTGTATTTAATTCCGATGCAATTTCTGTATTTCATCGTCAATAAGAAGGTCCAAGGGAGACAGTAAACCTGGAGTGAAGCAACGGAATCTATAACTAGTGTCACAGGAATGAATCAAAACATAGTCAGTAAGAAGAGTCAGTCTTCTTGTACAAAAGTCGGCATTGTGCCTTTTGTATTTAATTCAGATGCAATTTCTGTGTTTCATCGTCAATAAGAAGGTCCAAGGGATACAGTAAACCAGAAGTGAAGCATCGGAAACTATAACTAGTGTAACAGGAATGGTTCAAAGCATAGACAGTGGGAAGAGTCAGTCTTCTTGTACTTAAGTCGGCATTGTGCCTTTTGTATTTAATTCCGATGCAATTTCTGTGTTTCATCGTCAATAAGAAGGTCAGAGGGATACAGTAAACCTGAAGTGAAGCATTGGAATCTATAACTAGTGTCACAGGAATGGTTCAAAACATAGACAGTAGGAAGAGACAGTTTTCTTGTACTTAAGTCGGCATTGTGCCTTTTCTATTTAATTCCTATGCAATTTCTGTGTTTCATCGTCAATAAGAAGGTCCAAGGGATATAGTAAACCTGGAGTGAAACATAGGAATCTATAACTAGTGTCACAGGAATGGTTCAAGACATAGACAGTAAGTAGGGTCAGTCTTCTTGTACTTAAGTCGGCATTGTGCCTTTTTTATTTAATTCCGATGCAATTTCTGTAATTCGTCGTCAATAAGAAAGTCCAAGGGATACAGTAAACCTGGAGTGAAGCATCTGAATTTATAACTACTGTCACAGGAATGGTTCAAAACATCGACAGTAAGAAGAGTCAGTCTTCTTGTACTTAATTCGGCATTGTGCCTTTAGTATTTAATTCCGATGCAATTTCTGTGTTTCATCGTTAATATAAAGGTCAGAGGGATACAGTAAATCTGAAGTCAAGCATCGGAATCTATAACTAGTGTCACAGGAATGGTTCAAAACATAGTCAGTAAGAAGTGTCAGTCTTCTTGTTCTTAAGTCGGAATTGTGCCTTTTGTATTTAATTCCGATGCAAGATCTGTGTTTCATCGTCAATAAGAAGGTCCAAGGGATACAGTAAACCTGGAGTTAAACAACAGAATCTATAACTAGTGACACAGGGATGGTTCAAAGAATAGACAGTAAGAAGAGTAAGTATTCTTGAACTTAAGTCGGCATTGTGCCTGTTGTATTTAATTCGGATGCAATTTCTGTGTTTCATCGTCAATTAGAAGGTCCAAAGGATACAGTAAACCGGGAGTGATGCATCGGAATCTATAACTAGTGTCGCAGAAATGGTTCAAAACATAGTCAGTAAGAAGAGTCAGTCTTCTTGTACTTAAGTCGGCATTGTGCCATTTGTATTTAGTTCCGATGCAATTTCTGTGTTTCATCGTCAATAAGAAGGTCCAAGGGATACAGTAAATCTGGAGTGAAGCATCGGAATCTATAATTAGTGTCACAGGAATGAATCAAAACATAGTCAGTAAGAAGAGTCAGTCTTCTTGTACTAAAGTCGGCATTGTAGTTTTTGTATTAAATTCCGATGCAATTTCAGTGTTTCATCGTCAATAAGAAGGTCCAAGGGATACAGTAAACCTGGAGTGAAGCATCGGAATCTATAACTAGTGGCACAGGGATGGTTCAAAACATAGACAGTAAGAAGAGTAAGTATTCTTGTACTTAAGTCGGCATTGTGCTTTTGTATTTAATTCCGATGCAGTTTCTGTGTTTCATTTTCAATATGAAGGTCCAAGGGTTACAGTAAACCTGAAGTGAAGCATCAGAGTCCATAACTAGTGTTACAGGAATGGTTCAAACATAGTCAGTAAGAAGAGTCAGTCTTCTTGTACATAAGTCGGCATTGTGCTTTTTGTATTTAATTCCGATGTAATTTCTTTGTTTCATCGTCAATAAGAAGGTCCAAGGGATATAGTAAACCTGAAGTGAAGCATCGGAATCTATAACTAGTGTAACAGGAATGGTTCAAAGCATAGACAGTGGGAAGAGTCAGTCTTCTTGTGCTGATGTCGGCAGTGTGCCTTTTGTATTTAATTCCGATGCAATTTCTGTGTTTCATCGTCAATAAGATGGTCCAAGGGATACAGTAGACCTGGAGTGAAGCATCGGAATCTATAACTAGTGACACAGGGATGGTTCAAAACATCGACAGTAAGAAGAGTCAGTACTCTTGTCCTTAAGTCGGCATTGTGCCTTTTGTATTTAATTCCGATGCAATTTCTGTGTTTCATCGTCAATTTGAAGGTCCAAGGGTTGCAGTAAACCTGAAGTGAAGCACCGGTATCTATAACTAGTGTGACAGGAATAGTTCAAAGCATAGTCAGTAAGAAGAGTCAGTCTTCTTGTACTTGGCATTGTGCCTTTTGTATTTAATTCCGATGCAATTTCTGTGTTTCTTCGTCAATAAGGAGGTCCAAGGGATACAGTAAACCTGGAGTGAAGCATCGGAATCTATAATTAGTGTCACAGGAATGGTTCAAAACATAGTCAATAAGAAGGGTCAGTCTTCTTGTACTTAAGTCGGCATTGTGCCTTTTGTAATTAATTCCGAAGCTAGTTTTGTGTTTCATCGTCAATAAGAAGGTCCAAGGCATACAGTAAACCGGGAGTGAAGCATCGGAATCTACAACTAGTGTCACAGAAATGGCTCAAAACATACTCAGTAAGAAGACTCAGTCTTCTTGTACCTAAGTCGGCATTGTGCCTTTTGTATTTAATTCCGATGCAATTTCTGTATTTCATCGTCAATAAGAAGGTCCAAGGGAGACAGTAAACCTGGAGTGAAGCAACGGAAGCGATAACTAGTGTCACAGGAATGAATCAAAACATAGTCAGTAAGAAGAGTCAGTCTTCTTGTACAAAAGTCGGCATTGTGCCTTTTGTATTTAATTCAGATGCAATTTCTGTGTTTCATCGTCAATAAGAAGGTCCAAGGGATACAGTAAACGAGAAGTGAAGCATCGGAATCTATAACTAGTGTAACAGGAATGGTTCAAAGCATAGACAGTGGGAAGAGTCAGTCTCCTTGTACTTAAGTCGGCATTGTGCCTTTTGTATTTAATTCCGATGAAATTTCTGTGTTTCATCGTCAATAAGAAGGTCAGAGGGAGACAGTGAACCTGAAGTGAAGCATCGGAATCTATAACTAGTGTCACAGGAAAGGTTCAAAACATAGACAGTAGGAAGAGACAGTCTTCTTGTACTTAAGTCGGCATTGTGCCTTTTCTATTTAATTCCTATGCAATTTGTGTTTTTCATCGTCAATAAGAAGGTCCAAGGGAGACAGTAAACCTCTAGTGAAGCAACGGAATCTATAACTAGTGTCACAGGAATGAATCAAAACATAGTCAGTAAGAAGAGTCAGTCTTCTTGTACTAAAGTCGGCATTGTAGCCTTTGTATTTAATTCCGATGCAATTTCTGTGTTTCATCGTCAATAAGAAGGTCCAAGGGAAACAGTAAACCTGGAGTTAAACAACGGAATCTATAACTAGTGACACAGGGATGGTTCAAAACATAGACAGTAAGAAGTGTCAGTCTTCTTGCACTTGGCATTGTGCCTTTTGTATTTAATTCCGATGCAAGATCTGTGTTTCTTCGTCAATAAGGAGGTCCAAGGGATACAGTAAACCTGGAGTGAAGCATCGGAATCTATAACTAGTGTCACAGGAATGGTTCAAAACATAGTCAGTAAGAAGAGTCAGTCTTCTTGTACTTAAGTCGGCATTGTGCCTTTTGTATTTAATTCGGAAGCTAGTTTTGTGTTTCATCGTCATTAAGAAGGTCCAAGGGATATAGTAAACCTGGAGTGAAACATAGGAATCTATAACTAGTGTCACAGGAATGGTTCAAGACATAGACAGTAAGTAGGGTCAGTCTTCTTGTACTTCAGTCGGCATTGTGCCTTTTTTATTTAATTCCGATGCAATTTCTGTGTTTCGTCGTCAATAAGAAAGTCCAAGGGATACAGTAAACCTGGAGTGAAGCATCGGAATTTATAACTACTGTCACAGGAATGGTTCTAAACATCGACAGTAAGAAGAGTCAGTCTTCTTGTACTTAATTCGGCATTGTGCCTTTAGTATTTAATTCCGATGCAATTTCTGTGTTTCATCGTTAATAAGATGGTCAGAGGGATGCAGTAAATCTGAAGTCAAGCATCGGAATCTATAACTAGTGTCACAGGAATGGTTCAAAAGATAGTCAGAAAGAAGTGTCAGTCTTCTTGTTCTTAAGTCGGAATTGTGCCTTTTGTATTTAATTCCGATGCAAGATCTGTGTTTCATCGTCAATAAGAAGGTCCAAGGGATACAGTAAACCTAGAGTGAAGCATCGGAATCTATAACTAGTGTCACAGGAATGAATCAAAACATAGTCAGTAAGAAGAGTCAGTCTTCTTGTACTAAAGTCGGCATTGTAGCCTTTGTATTTAATTCCGATGGAATTTCTGTGCTTCATCGTCAATAAGAAGGTCCAAGGGATACAGTAAACCTGGAGTTAAACAACAGAATCTATAACTAGTGACACAGGGATGGTTCAAAGCATAGACAGTAAGAAGAGTAAGTATTCTTGTACTTAAGTCGGCATTGTGCCTTTTGTATTTAATTCCGATGCTATTTCTGTCTTTCATCTTCAATATGAAGGTCCAAGGCATACAGTAAACCTGAAGTGATGCATCAGAGTCTATAACTAGTGTCGCAGGAATGGTTCATACATAGTCAGTAAGAAGAGTCAGTCTTCTTGTACTTAAGCCGGCATTGTGCCTTTTGTATTTAATTCCGATCCTATTTTTGTGTTTCATCGTCAATTAGAAGGTCCAAAGGATACAGTAAACCGGGAGTGATGCATCGGAATCTATAACTAGTGTCGCAGAAATGGTTCAAAACAAAAATCAATAAGAAGAGTCAGTCTTCTTGTACTTAAGTCGGCATTGTTCCATTTGTATTTAGTTCCGATGCAATTTCCGTGTTACATCGTCAATAAGAAGGTCCAAGGGATACAGTAAACCTGGAGTGAAGCATCGGAATCTATAATTAGTGTCACAGAAATGGCTCAGAACATAGTCAGTAAGAAGATTCAGTCTTCTTGTACCTAAGTCGGCATTGTGCCTATTGTATTTAATTCCGATGCAATTTCTGTATTTCATCGTCAATAAGAAGGTCCAAGGGAGACAGTAAACCTGGAGTGAAGCAACGGAATCTATAACTAGTGTCACAGGAATGAATCAAAACATAGTCAGTAAGAAAAGTCAGTCTTCTTGTACAAAAGTCGGCATTGTGCCTTTTGTATTTAATTCAGATGCGATTTCTGTGTTTCATCGTCAATAAGAAGGTCCAAGGGATACAGTAAACCAGAAGTGAAGCATCATAAACTATAACTAGTGTAACAGGAATGGTTCAAAGCATAGACAGTGGGACGAGTCAGTCTTCTTGTACTTAAGTCGGCATTGTGCCTTTTCTATTTAATTCCTATGCAATTTCTGTGTTTCATCGTCAATAAGAAGGTCCAAGGGATATAGTAAACCTGGAGTGAAACATAGGAATCTATAACTAGTGTCACAGGAATGGTTCAAGACATAGACAGTAAGTAGGGTCAGTCTTCTTGTACTTAAGTCTGCATTGTGCATTTTTTATTTAATTCCGATGCAATTTCTGTGTTTCGTCGTCAATAAGAAAGTCCAAGGGATACAGTAAACCTGGAGTGAAGCATCTGAATTTATAACTACTGTCACAGGAATGGTTCAAAACATCGACAGTAAGAAGAGTCAGTCTTCTTGTACTTAATTCGGCACTGTGCCTTTAGTATTTAATTCCGATGCAATTTCTGTGTTTCATCGTTACTAAGAAGGTCAGAGGGATACAGTAAATCTGAAGTCAAGCATCGGAATCTATAACTAGTGTCACAGGAATGGTTCAAAGCATAGTCAGTAAGAAGAGTCAGTCTTCTTGTACTAAAGTCGGCATTGTAGCCTTTGTATTTAATTCCGATGCAATTTCTGTGTTTCATCGTCAATAAGAAGGTCCAAGGGATACAGTAAACCTGGAGTTAAACAACAGAATCTATAACTGGTGACACAGGGATGGTTCAAAGAATAGACAGTAAGAAGAGTAAGTATTCTTGAACTTAAGTCGGCATTGTGCCTGTTGTATTTAATTCGGATGCAATTTCTGTGTTTCATCGTCAATTAGAAGGTCCAAAGGATACAGTAAACCGGGAGTGATGCATCGGAATCTATAACTAGTGTCGCAGAAATGGTTCAAAACATAGTCAGTAAGAAGAGTCAGTCTTCTTGTACTTATGTCGGCATTGTGCCATTTGTATTTAGTTCCGTTGCAATTTCTGTGTTTCATCGTCAATAAGAAGGTCCAAGGGATACAGTAAATCTGGAGTGAAGCATCGGAATCTATAATTAGTGTCACAGGAATGAATCAAAACATAGTCAGTAAGAAGAGTCAGTCTTCTTGTACTAAAGTCGGCATTGTAGTTTTTCTATTAAATTCCGATGCAATTTCAGTGTTTCATCGTCAATAAGAAGGTCCAAGGGATACAGTAAACCTGGAGTGAAGCATCGGAATCTATAACTAGTGGCACAGTGATGGTTCAAATCATAGACAGTAAGAAGAGTAAGTATTCTTGTACTTAAGTCGGCATTGTGCCTTTTGTATTTAATTCCGATGCAGTTTCTGTGTTTCATTTTCAATATGAAGGTCCAAGGGTTACAGTAAACCTGAAGTGAAGCATCAGAGTCCATAACTAGTGTTACAGGAATGGTTCAAACATAGTCAGTAAGAAGAGTCAGTTTTCTTGTACATAAGTCGGCATTGTGCTTTTTGTATTTAATTCCGATGTAATTTCTTTGTTTCATCGTCAATAAGAAGGTCCAAGGGATATAGTAAACCTGAAGTGAAGCATCGGAATCTATAACTAGTGTAACAGGAATGGTTCAAAGCATAGACAGTGGGAAGAGTCAGTCTTCTTGTGCTGAAGTCGGCAGTGTGCCTTTTGTAATTAATTCCGAAGCTAGTTTTCTGTTTCATCGTCAATAAGAAGGTCCAAGGGAGACAGTAAACCTGGAGTGAAGCAACGGAATCGATAACTTGTGTCACAGGAATGAATCAAAACATAGTCAGTAAGAAGAGTCAGTCTTCTTGTACAAAAGTCGGCATTGTGCCTTTTGTATTTAATTCAGATGCAATTTCTGTGTTTCATCGTCAATAAGAAGGTCCAAGGGATACAGTAAACCAGAAGTGAAGCATCGGAATCTATAACTAGTGTAACAGGAATGGTTCAAAGCATAGACAGTGGGAAGAGTCAGTCTCCTTGTACTTAAGTCGGCATTGTGCCTTTTGTATTTAATTCCGATTAAATTTCTGTGTTTCATCGTCAATAAGAAGGTCAGAGGGATACAGTGAACCTGAAGTGAAGCATCGGAATCTATAACTAGTGTCACAGGATAGGTTCAAAACATAGACAGTAGGAAGAGACAGTCTTCTTGTACTTAAGTCGGCATTGTGCCTTTTCTATTTAATTCCTATGCAATTTCTGTTTTTCATCGTCAATAAGAAGGTCCAAGGGTGACAGTAAACCTGGAGTGAAGCAACGGAATCTATAACTAGTGTCACAGGAATGAACCAAAACATAGTCAGTAAGAAGAGTCAGTCTTCCTGTACTAAAGTCGGCATTGTAGCCTTTGTATTTAATTCCGATGCAATTTCTGTGTTTCATCGTCAATAAGAAGGTCCAAGGGAAACAGTAAACCTGGAGTTAAACAACAGAATCTATAACTAGTGACACAGGGATGGTTCAAAACCTAGACAGTAAGAAGAGTAAGTATTCTTGTACTTAAGTCGGCATTGTGCCTTTTGTATTTCATTCCGATGCTATTTCTGTGTTTCATCTTCAATATGAAGGTCCAAGGCATACAGTAAACCTGAAGTGAAGCATCAGAGTCTATAACTAGTGTCACAGGAATGGTTCAAACATAGTCAGTAAGAAGAGTTAGCCTTCTTGTACATAAGTCCGCATTGTGCCTTTTGTATTTAATTCCGATGCAATTTCTGTGTCTCTTCGTCAATAAGGAGGTCCAAGGGATACAGTAAACCTGGAGTGAAGCATCGGAATCTATAACTAGTGTAACAGGAATGGTTCAAAGCATAGACAGTGGGAAGAGTCAGTCTTCTTCTACTTAGGTCGGCATTGTGCCTTTTGTATTTAATTCCGATGCCATTTCTATGTTTCATCGTCAATAAAAAGGTCAGAGGGACACAGTAAACCTGAAGTGAAGCATCGGAATCTATAACTAGTGTCACAGGAATGGTTCAAAACATAGTCAGTAAGAAGAGTCAGTCTTCTTGTACTTAAGTCGGCATTGTAGTTTTTGTATTAAATTCCGATGCAATTTCTGTGTTTCATCGTCAATAAGAAGGTCCAAGGGATACAGTAAACCTGGAGTGAAGCATCGGAATCTATAACTAGTGTCACAGGGATGGTTCAAAACATAGACAGTAAGAAGAGTAAGTATTCTTGTTCTTACGTCGGCATTGTGCCTTTTGTATTTAATTCCGATGCAATTTCTGTGTTTCATTTTCAATTTGAAGGTCCAAGGGATACAGTAAACCTGAAGTGAAGCATCGGAATCTATAACTAGTGTAACAGGAATGGTTCAAAGCATAGACAGTGGGAAGAGTCAGTCTTCTTGTGCTGAAGTCGGCAGTGTGCCTTTTGTATTTAATTCCGATGCAATTTCTGTGTTTTATCGTCAATAAGATGGTCCAAGGTATACAGTAGACCTGGAGTGAAGCATCGGAATCTATAACTAGTGACACAGGGATGGTTCAAAACATCGACAGTAAGAAGAGTCAGTACTCTTGTACTTAAGTCGGCATTGTGCCTTTTGTATTTAATTCCGATGCAATTTCTGTGTTTCATCGTCAATTTGAAGGTCCAAGGGTTGCAGTAAACCTGAAGTGATGCACCGGTATCTATAACTAGTGTGACAGGAATGGTTCAAAGCATAGTCAGTAAGAAGAGTCAGTCTTCTTGAACTTGGCATTGTGCCTTTTGTATTTAATTCCGATGCAATTTCTATGTTTCTTCGTCAATAAGGAGGTCCAAGGGATACAGTAAACCTGGAGTGAAGCATCGGAATCTATAACTAGTGTCACAGGAATGGTTCCAAGCATAGTCAGTAAGAAGAGTCAGTCTT
This sequence comes from Schistocerca piceifrons, assembly GCF_021461385.2. Taxonomy (NCBI): domain Eukaryota; kingdom Metazoa; phylum Arthropoda; class Insecta; order Orthoptera; family Acrididae; genus Schistocerca; species Schistocerca piceifrons. Next base: position 135,752 of record NW_025727387.1, read on the forward strand.
CTTGTACTTGGCATTGTGCCTTTTGTATTTAATTCCGATGTAATTTCTGTGTTTCTTCGTCGATAAGGAGGTTTAAGGGATACAGTAAACCTGGAGTGAAGCATCGGAATCTATAACTAGTGTCACAGGAATGGTTCAAAGCATAGTCAGTAAGAAGAGTCAGTCTTCTTGAACTTAAGTCGGCATTGTGGCTTTTGTTTTTAATTCCGAAGCTAGTTTTGTGTCTCATCGTCAATAAGATGGTCCAAGGCATACAATAAACCGGGAGTGAAGCATCGGAATCTATAACTAGTGTCAAAGAAATGGCTCAAAACATAGTCAGTAAGAAGAGTCAGTCTTCTTGTACTTAAGTCGGCATTGTGCCTTTTGTATTTAATTCCGATGCAATATCTGTATTTCATCGTCAATAAGAAGGTCCAAGGGATACAGTAAACCTGGATTGAAGCATCGGAATCTAATATTAGTGTCACCGGAATGAATCAAACATAGTCAGTAAGAAGAGTCAGTCTTCTTGTACAAAAGTCGGCATTGTGCCTTTTCTATTTAATTCCTATACAATTTCTGTGTTTCATCGTCAATAAGAAGGTCCAAGGGATATAGTAAACCTGGAGTGAAGCATCGGAATCTATAACTAGTGTCACAGGAATGGTTCAACACGTCGACAGTAAGAAGAGTCAGTCTTCTTGTAATTAATTCGGCATTGTGCCTTTAGTATTTAATTCCGATGCAATTTCTGTGTTTCATCGTTAATAAGTAGGTCAAAGGGATGCAGTAAATCTGAAGTCAAGCATCGGAATCTATAACTAGTGTCACAGGAATGGTTCAAAACATAGTCAGTAAGAAGAGTCAGTCTTCTTGTACTTAAGTCGGCATTGTGCCTTTTGTATTTAATTCCGATGCAAGATCTGTGTTTCATCGTCAATAAGAAGGTCCAAGGGATACAGTAAACCTGGAGTGAAGCATCGGAATCTATAACTAGTGTCACAGGAATGGTTCAAACATAGTCAGTAAGAAGAGTCAGTCTTCTTGTACATAAGTCGGCATTGTGCTTTTGTATTTCATTCCGATGCAATTTCTGTGTTTCATCGTCAATAAGATGGTCCAAGGGATACAGCAAACCTTTAGTGAAGCATCGGAATCTATAACTAGTGTCACAGGAATGAATCAAAACATAGTAAGTAAGAAGAGTACGTCTTCCCTTACTAAAGTCTTCATTGTAGCTTTGTATTTAATTCCGATGCTATTTCTGTGTTTCATCGTCAATAAGAAGGTCCAAGAGATACAGTAAACCTGGAGTTAAACATCGGAATCTATAACTAGTGTCACAGGAATGGTTCAAACATAGTCAGTAAGAAGAGTCAGTCTTCTTGTACATAAGTCCGCATTGAGGCTTTTGTATTTAATTCCGATGCAATTTCTGTGTTTCTTCGTCAATAAGGAGGTCCAAGAGATACAGTAAACCTGGAGTGAAGCATCGGAATCTATAACTCGTGGCACAGGAATGGTTCAAAACATAGTCAGTAAGAAGAGTCAGTCTTCTTGTACTTAAGTCGGCATTGTGCCTTTTGTATTTAATTCCGATGCTATTTTTGTGTTTCATCGTCAATAAGAAGGTCCAAAGGATACAGTAAACCGGGAGTGATGCATCGGAATCTATAACTAGTGTCACAGATATGGTTCAAAACATAGTCAGTAAGAAGAGTAAGTCTTCCTGTACTTAAGTCGGCATTGTGCCATTTGTATTTAGTTGCCATGCAATTTCTGTGTTTCATCGTCAATAAGAAGGTCCAAGGGATACAGTAAACCTGGAGTGAAGCATCGGAATCTATAACTAGTGTCACAGGAATGAATCAAACATAGTCAGTAAGAAGAGTCAGTCTTCTTGTACTAAAGACGGCATTGTAGCTTTTGTATTTAATTCCGATGCAATTTCTGTGTTTCATCGCAATAAGAAGGTCCAAGGGATACAGTAAACCTGGAGTGAAGCATCGGAATCTATAACTAGTGTCACAGGGATGGTTCAAAACATAGACAGTAAGAAGAGTAAGTATTCTTGTACTTAAGTCGGCATTGTGCCTTTTGCATTTAATTCCGATGCAATTTCTGTGTTTCATTTTTAATATGAAGGTCCAAGGGATACAGTAAACCTGAAGTGAAGCATCGGAATCTATAACTAGTGTAACAGGAATGGTTCAAAGCATAGACAGTGGGAAGAGTCAGTCTTCTTGTAATTAAGTCGGCATTGTGCCTTTTGTATTTAATTCCGATGCAATTTCTATGTTTCATCGTCAATAAGAAGGTCAGAGGGATGCAGTAAACCTGAAGTGAAGCATCGGAATCTATAAGTAGTGTCACAGGAATGGTTCAAAACATAGACAGTAGGAAGAGACAGTCTTCTTGTACTTAAGTCGTCATTGTGCCTTATCTATTTAATTCCTATGCAATTTCTGTGTTTCATCGTCAATAAGAAGGTACAACGGATATCGTAAACCTGGAGTGAAGCATCGGAATCAATAACTAGTGTCACAGGAATGGTTCAAAACATAGACAGTAAGTAGGGTCAGTCTTCTTGTGCTTAAGTCGACAGTGTGCCTTTTGTATTTAATTCCGATGCAATTTCTGTGTTTCATCGTCAAAAAGAAGGTCCAAGGGATACAGTAAACCTGGAGTGAAGCATCGGAATCTATAACTAGTGACACAGGGATGGTTCAAAACATCGACAGTAAGAAGAGTCAGTCTTCTTGTACTTAAGTCGGCATTGTGCCTTTTGTATTTAATTCCGATGCAATTTCTGTGTTTCATCGTCAATAATAAGGTCCAAGGGTTGCAGTAAACCTGAAGTGAAGCACCGGAATCTATAACTAGTGTCACAGGAATGGTTCAAAGCATAATGAGTAAGAAGTGTCAGTCTTCTTGTACTTGGCATTGTGCCTTTTGTATTTAATTCCGATGCAATTTCTGTGTTTCTTCGTCAATAAGGAGGTCCAAGGGATACAGTAAACCTGGAGTGAAGCATCGGAATCTATAACTAGTGTCACAGGAATGGTTCAAAACATAGTCAGTAAGAAGAGTCAGTCTTCTTGTACTTAAGTCGGCATTGTGCCTTTTGTATTTAATTCGGAAGCTAGTTTTGTGTTTCATCGTCAATAAGAAGGTCCAAGGCATACAGTAAACCGGGAGTGAAGCATCGGAATCTATAACTAGTGTCACAGGAATGGTTCAAAACATAGACAGTAGGAAGAGACAGTCTTCTTGTACTTAAGTCGGCATTGTGCATTTCTATTTAATTCCTATGCAATTTCTGTGTTTCATCGTCAATAAGAAGGTCCAAGGGATATAGTAAACCTGGAGTGAAACATAGGAATCTATAACTAGTGTCACAGGAATGGTTCAAAACATAGTCAGTAAGAAGAGTCAGTCTTCTTGTACTTAAGTCGGCATTGTGCCTTTTGTATTTAATTCGGAAGCTAGTTTTGTGTTTCATCGTCAATAAGAAGGTCCAAGGCATACAGTAAACCGGGAGTGAAGCATCGGAATCTATAACTAGTGTCACAGAAATGGCTCAAAACAAAGTCAGAAAGAAGACTCAGTCCTCTTGTACCTAAGTCGGCATTGTGCCTTTTGTATTTAATTCCGATGCAATTTCAGTATTTCATCGTCAATAAGAAGGTCCAAGGGATACAGAAAACCTGGAGTGAAGCGTCAGAGTCTATAACTAGTGTTACAGGAATGGTTCAAACATAGTCAGTAAGAAGAGTCAGTCTTCTTGTACATAAGTCGGCATTGTGCTTTTTGTGTTTAATTCCGATGTAATTTCTTTGTTTCATCGTCAATAAGAAGGTCCAAGGGATACAGTAAACCTGAAGTGAAGCATCGGAATCTATAACTAGTGTAACAGGAATGGTTCAAACCATAGACAGTGGGAAGAGTCAGTCTTCTTGTACTTAAATCGGCATTGTGCCTTTTGTATTTAATTCCGATGCAATTTCTGTGTTTCATCGTCAATAAGTAGGTCCAAGGGATACAGTAAACCTGAAGTGAAGCATCGGAAACTATAACTAGTGTAACAGGAATGGTTCAAAACATAGACAGTAGGAAGAGACAGTCTTTTTGTACTTAAGTCGGCATTGTGCTTTTTCTATTTAATCCCTATGCAATTTCTGTGTTTCATCGTCAATAAGAAGGTCCGAGGGATATAGTAAACCTGGAGTGAAACATAGGAATCTATAACTAGTGTCACAGGAGTGGTTCAAGACATAGACAGTAAGTAGGGTCAGTCTTCTTGTATTTAAGTCGGCATTGTGCCTTTTTTATTTAATCCCGATGCAATTTCTGTGTTTCGTCGTCAATAAGAAAGTCCAAGGGTTATAGTAAACCTGGAGTGAAGCATCGGAATTTATAACTACTGTCACAGGAATGGTTCAAAACATCGACAGTAAGAAGAGTCAGTCCTCTTGTACTTAATTCGGCATTGTGCCTTTAGTATTTAATTCCGATTCAATTTCTGTGTTTCATCGTTAATAAGAAGGTCAGAGGGATACAGTAAATCTGAAATCAAGCATCGGAATCTATAACTAGAGTCACAGGAATGGTTCAAAACATAGTCAGTAAGAAGTGTCAGTCTTCTTGTTCTTATGTCGGAATTGTGCCTTATCTATTTAATTCCTATGCAATTTCTGTGTTTCATCGTCAATAAGAAGGTACAAGGGATATCGTAAACCTGGAGTGAAGCATCGGAATCAATAACTAGTGTCACAGGAATGGTTCAAAACATAGACAGTAAGTAGGGTCAGTCTTCTTGTACTTAAGTCGGCAGTGTGCCTTTTGTATTTAATTCCGATGCAATTTCTGTGTTTCATCGTCAATAAGAAGGTCCAAGGGATCCAGTAAACCTGGAGTGAAGCATCGGAATCTATAACTAGTGACACAGGGATGGTTCAAAACATCGACAGTAAGAAGAGTCAGTCTTCTTGTACTTAAGTCGGCATTGTGCCTTTTGTATTTAATTCCGATGCAATTTCTGTGTTTCATCGTCAATAAGAAGGTCCAAGGGTTGCAGTAAACCTGAAGTGAAGCACCGGAATCTATAACTAGTGTCACAGGAATGGTTCAAAGCATAGTCAATAAGAAGTTTCAGTCTTCTTGTACTTGGCATTGTGCCTTTTGTATTTAATCCCGATGCAATTTCTGTGTTTCGTCGTCAATAAGAAAGTCCAAGGGATATAGTAAACCTGGAGTGAAGCATCGGAATTTATAACTACTGTCACAGGAATGGTTCAAAACATCGACAGTAAGAAGAGTCAGTCCTCTTGTACTTAATTCGGCATTGTGCCTTTAGTATTTAATTCCGATTCAATTTCTGTGTTTCATCGTTAATAAGAAGGTCAGAGGGATACAGTAAATCTGAAATCAAGCATCGGAATCTATAACTAGAGTCACAGGAATGGTTCAAAACATAGTCAGTAAGAAGTGTCAGTCTTCTTGTTCTTATGTCGGAATTGTGCCTTATCTATTTAATTCCTATGCAATTTCTGTGTTTCATCGTCAATAAGAAGGTACAAGGGATATCGTAAACCTGGAGTGAAGCATCGGAATTTATAACTAGTGTCACAGGAATGGTTCAAAACATAGTCAGTAAGAAGAGTCAGTCTTCTTGTACTTAAGTCGGCACTACGCCTTTTGTATTTAATTCCGATGCAATTTCTGTGTTTCATCGTCAATACGAAGGTCCAAGGGATGCAGTAAACCTGGAGTGAAGCATCGGAATCTATAACTAGTGTCACAGGAATGAATCAAAACATAGTCAGTAAGAAGAGTCAGTCTTCTTGTACTAAAGTCGGCATTGTAGCCTTTGTATTTAATTCCGATGCAATTTCTGTGTTTCATCGTCAATAAGAAGGTCCAAGGGATACAGTAAACCTGGAGTTAAACAACAGAATCTATAACTAGTGACACAGGGATGGTTCAAAGCATAGACAGTAAGAAGAGTAAGTATTCTTGTACTTAAGTCGGCATTGTGCCTTTTGTATTTAAATCCGATGCTATTTCTGTCTTTCATCATCAATATGAAGGTCCAAGGCATACAGTAAACCTGAAGTGAAGCATCAGAGTCTATAACTAGTGTCACAGGAATGGTTCAAACATAGTCAGTAAGAAGAGTCAGTCTTCTTGTACATAAGTCCGCATTGTGCCTTTTGTATTTAATTCCGATGCAATTTCTGTGTTTGTTCGTCAATAAGTAGGTCCAAGGGATACAGTAAACCTGGAGTGAAGCATCGGAATCTATAACTAGTGTCACAGGAATGGTTCAAAACATAGTCAGTAAGCAGAGTTAGTCTTCTTGTACTTAAGCCGGCATTGTACCTTTAGTATGTAATTCCCATGCTATTTTTGTGTTTCATCGTCAATAAGAAGGACCAAAGGATACAGTAAACCGGGAGTGATGCATCGGAATCTATAACTAGTGTCGCAGAAATAGTTCAAAACATAGTCAGTAAGAAGAGTCAGTCTTCTTGTACTTAAGTCGGCATTGTGCCATTTGTATTTAATTCCGATGTAATTTCTTTGTTTCATCGTCAATAAGAAGGTCCAAGGGATACAGTAAACCTGAAGTGAAGCATCGGAATCTATAACTAGTGTAACAGGAATAGTTCAAAGCATAGACAGTGGCAAGAGTCAGTCTTATTGTACTTAAGTCGGCATTGTGCCTTTTGTATTTAATTCCGATGCAATTTCTATACTTCATCGTCAATAAGAAGATCAGAGGGATGCAGTAAACCTGAAGTGAAGCATCGGAATCTATAAGTAGTGTCACAGGAATGGTTCAAAACATAGACAGTAGGAAGAGACAGTCTTCTTGTTCTTAAGTCGTCATTGTGCCTTATCTATTTAATTCCTATGCAATTTCTGTGTTTCATCGTCAATAAGAAGGTACAAGGGATATCGTAAACCTGGAGTGAAGCATCGGAATCAATAACTAGTGTCACAGGAATGGTTCAAAACATGGACAGTAAGTAGGGTCAGTCTTCTTGTACTTAAGTCGGCATTGTGCCTTTTGTATTTAATTCCGATGCAATTTCTGTGTTTCATCGTCAATAAGAAGGTCCAAGGGTTGCAGTAAACCTGAAGTGAAGCACCGGAATCTATAACTAGTGTCACAGGAATGGTTCAAAGCATAGTCAGTAAGAAGTGTCAGTCTTCTTGTACTTGGCATTGTGCCTTTTGTATTTAATTCCGATGCAATTTCTGTGTTTCTTCGTCAATAAGGAGGTCCATGGGATACAGTAAACCGGGAGTGAAGCATCGGAATCTATAACTAGTGTCACAGAAATGGCTCAAAACATAGTCAGTAAGAAGACTCAGTCCTCTTGTACCTAAGTCGGCATTGTGCCTTTTGTATTTAATTCCGATGCAATTTCTGTATTTCATCGTCAATAAGTAGGTCCAAGGGATATAGTAAACCTGGAGTGAAACATAGGAATCTATAACTAGTGTCACAGGAATGGTTCAAGGCATAGACAGTAAGTAGGGTCAGTCTTCTTGTATTTAAGTCGGCATTGTGTCTTTTTTATTTAATCCCGATGCAATTTCTGTGTTTCGTCGTCAATAAGAAAGTCCGAGGGATACAGTAAACCTGGAGTGAAGCATCGGAATTTATAACTACTGTCACAGGAATGGTTCAAAACATCGACAGTAAGAAGAGTCAGTCCACTTGTACTTAATTCGGCATTGTGCCTTTAGTATTTAATTCCGATTCAATTTCTGTGTTTCATCGTTAATAAGAAGGTCAGAGGGATACAGTAAATCTGAAATCAAGCATCGGAATCTATAACTAGAGTCACAGGAATGGTTCAAAACATAGTCAGTAAGAAGTGTCAGTCTTCTTGTTCTTAAGTCGGAATTGTGCCTTATCTATTTAATTCCTATGCAATTTCTGTGTTTCATCGTCAATAAGAAGGTACAAGGGATATCGTAAACCTGGAGTGAAGCATCGGAATCAATAACTAGTGTCACAGGAATGGTTCAAAACATAGACAGTAAGTAGGGTCAGTCTTCTTGTACTTAAGTCGGCAGTGTGCCTTTTGTATTTAATTCCGATGCAATTTCTGTGTTTCATCGTCAATAAGAAGGTCCAAGGGATACAGTAAACCTGGAGTGAAGCATCGGAATCTATAACTAGTGACACAGGGATGGTTCAAAACATCGACAGTAAGAAGAGTCAGTCTTCTTGTACTTAAGTCGGCATTGTGCATTTTGTATTTAATTCCGATGCAATTTCTGTGTTTCATCGTCAATAAGAAGGTCCAAGGGTTGCAGTAAACCTGAAGTGAAGCACCGGAATCTATAACTAGTGTCACAGGAATGGTTCAAAGCATAGTCAATAAGAAGTGTCAGTCTTCTTGTACTTGGCATTGTGCCTTTTGTATTTAATTCCGATGCAATTTCTGTGTTTCTTCGTCAATAAGGAGGTCCAAGGGATACAGTAAACCTGGAGTGAAGCATCGGAATCTATAACTAGTGTCACAGGAATGGTTCAAAACATAGTCAGTAAGAAGAGTCAGTCTTCTTGTACTTAAGTCGGCATTGTGCCTTTTGTATTTAATTCGGAAGCTGGTTTTGTGTTTCATCGTCAATAAGAAGGTCCAAGGCATACAGTAAACTGGGAGTGAAGCATCGGAATCTATAACTAGTGTCACAGAAATGGCTCAAAACATAGTCAGTAAGAAGACTCAGTCCTCTTGTACCTAAGTCGGCATTGTGCCTTTTGTATTTAATTCCGATGCTATTTCTGTATTTCATCGTCAATAAGAAAGTCCAAGGGAGACAGTAAACCTGGAGTGAAGCAACGGAATCTATAACTAGTGTCACAGGAATGAATCAAAACATAGTCAGTAAGAAGAGTCAGTCTTCTTGTACAAAAGTCGGCATTGTGCCTTTTGTATTTAATTCAGATGCAATTTCTGTGTTTCATCGTCAATAAGTAGGTCCAAGGGATACAGTAAGCCTGAAGTGAAGCATCGGAAACTATAACTGGTGTAACAGGAATGGTTCAAAACATAGACAGTAGGAAGAGACAGTCTTTTTGTACTTAAGTCGGCATTGTGCTTTTTCTATTTAATCCCTATGCAATTTCTGTGTTTCATCGTCAATAAGAAGGTCCGAGGGATATAGTAAACCTGGAGTGAAACATAGGAATCTATAACTAGTGTCACAGGAATGGTTCAAGACATAGACAGTAAGTAGGGTCAGTCTTCTTGTATTTAAGTCGGCATTGTGCCTTTTTTATTTAATCCCGATGCAATTTCTGTGTTTCGTCGTCAATAAGAAAGTCCAAGGGATATAGTAAACCTGGAGTGAAGCATCGGAATTTATAACTACTGTCACAGGAATGGTTCAAAACATCGACGGTAAGAAGAGTCAGTCCTCTTGTACTTAATTCGGCATTGTGCCTTTAGTATTTAATTCCGATTCAATTTCTGTGTTTCATCGTTAATAAGAAGGTCAGAGGGATACAGTAAATCTGAAATCAAGCATCGGAATCTATAACTAGAGTCACAGGAATGGTTCAAAACATAGTCAGTAAGAAGTGTCAGTCTTCTTGTTCTTAAGTCGGAATTGTGCCTTTTGTATTTAATTCCGATGCAAGATCTGTGTTTCATCGTCAATAAGAAGGTCCAAGGGATACAGTAAACCTGGAGTGAAGCATCGGAATTTATAACTAGTGTCACAGGAATGGTTCAAAACATAGTCAGTAAGAAGAGTCAGTCTTCTTGTACTTAAGTCGGCACTATGCCTTTTGTATTTAATTCCGATGCAATTTCTGTGTTTCATCGTCAATACGAAGGTCCAAGGGATGCAGTAAACCTGGAGTGAAGCATCGGAATCTATAACTAGAGTCACAGGAATGAATCAAAACATAGTCAGTAAGAAGAGTCAGTCTTCTTGTACTAAAGTCGGCATTGTAGCCTTTGTATTTAATTCCGATGCAATTTCTGTGTTTCATCGTCAATAAGAAGGTCCAAGGGATACAGTAAACCTGGAGTTAAACAACAGAATCTATAACTAGTGACACAGGGATGGTTCAAAGCATAGACAGTAAGAAGAGTAAGTATTCTTGTACTTAAGTCGGCATTGTGCCTTTTGTATTTAAATCCGATGCTATTTCTGTCTTTCATCTTCAATATGAAGGTCCAAGGCATACAGTAAACCTGAAGTGAAGCATCAGAGTCTATAACTAGTGTCACAGGAATGGTTCAAACATAGTCAGTAAGAAGAGTCAGTCTTCTTGTACATAAGTCCGCATTGTGCCTTTTGTATTTAATTCCGATGCAATTTCTGTGTTTGTTCGTCAATAAGTATGTCCAAGGGATACAGTAAACCTGGAGTGAAGCATCGGAATCTATAACTAGTGTCACAGGAATGGTTCAAAACATAGTCAGTAAGAAGAGTTAGTCTTCTTGTACTTATGCCGGCATTGTACCTTTAGTATGTAATTCCCATGCTATTTTTGTGTTTCATCGTCAATAAGAAGGACCAAAGGATACAGTAAACCGGGAGTGATGCATCGGAATCTATAACTAGTGTCGCAGAAATAGTTCAAAACATAGTCAGTAAGAAGAGTCAGTCTTCTTGTACTTAAGTCGGCATTGTGCCATTTGTATTTAATTCCGATGTAATTTCTTTGTTTCATCGTCAATACGAAGGTACAAGGGATACAGTAAACCTGAAGTGAAGCATCGGAATCTATAACTAGTGTAACAGGAATAGTTCAAAGCATAGACAGTGGGAAGAGTCAGTCTTATTGTACTTAAGTCGGCATTGTGCCTTTTGTATTTAATTCCGATGCAATTTCTATACTTCATCGTCAATAAGAAGATCAGAGGGATGCAGTAAACCTGAAGTGAAGCATCGGAATCTATAAGTAGTGTCACAGGAATGGTTCAAAACATAGACAGTAGGAAGAGACAGTCTTCTTGTTCTTAAGTCGTCATTGTGCCTTATCTATTTAATTCCTATGCAATTTCTGTGTTTCATCGTCAATAAGAAGGTACAAGGGATATCGTAAACCTGGAGTGAAGCATCGGAATCAATAACTAGTGTCACAGGAATGGTTCAAAACATAGACAGTAAGTAGGGTCAGTCTTCTTGTACTTAAGTCGGCAGTGTGCCTTTTGTATTTAATTCCGATGCAATTTCTGTGTTTCATCGTCAATAAGAAGGTCCAAGGGATACAGTAAACCTGGAGTGAAGCATCGGAATCTATAACTAGTGACACAGGGATGGTTCAAAACATCGACAGTAAGAAGAGTCAGTCTTCTTGTACTTAAGTCGGCATTGTGCCTTTTGTATTTAATTCCGATGCAATTTCTGTGTTTCATCGTCAATAAGAAGGTCCAAGGGTTGCAGTAAACCTGAAGTGAAGCACCGGAATCTATAACTAGTGTCACAGGAATGGTTCAAAGCATAGTCAATAAGAAGTGTCAGTCTTCTTGTACTTGGCATTGTGCCTTTTGTATTTAATTCCGATGCAATTTCTGTGTTTCTTCGTCAATAAGGAGGTCCAAGGGATACAGTAAACCTGGAGTGAAGCATCGGAATCTATAACTAGTGTCACAGGAATGGTTCAAAACATAGTCAGTAAGAAGAGTCAGTCTTCTTGTACTTAAGTCGGCATTGTGCCTTTTGTATTTAATTCGGAAGCTGGTTTTGTGTTTCATCGTCAATAAGAAGGTCCAAGGGTTGCAGTAAACCTGAAGTGAAGCACCGGAATCTATAACTAGTGTCACAGGAATGGTTCAAAGCATAGTCAATAAGAAGTGTCAGTCTTCTTGTACTTGGCATTGTGCCTTTTGTATTTAATTCCGATGCAAGATCTGTGTTTCATCGTCAATAAGAAGGTCCAAGGGATACAGTAAACCTGGAGTGAAGCATCGGAATTTATAACTACTGTCACAGGAATGGTTCAAAACATCGACGGTAAGAAGAGTCAGTCCTCTTGTACTTAATTCGGCATTGTGCCTTTAGTATTTAATTCCGATTCAATTTCTGTGTTTCATCGTTAATAAGAAGGTCAGAGGGATACAGTAAATCTGAAATCAAGCATCGGAATCTATAACTAGAGTCACAGGAATGGTTCAAAACATAGTCAGTAAGAAGAGTCAGTCTTCTTGTACTAAAGTCGGCATTGTAGCCTTTGTATTTAATTCCGATGCAATTTCTGTGTTTCATCGTCAATAAGAAGGTCCAAGGGATACAGTAAACCTGGAGTTAAACAACAGAATCTATAACTAGTGACACAGGGATGGTTCAAAGCATAGACAGTAAGAAGAGTAAGTATTCTTGTACTTAAGTCGGCATTGTGCCTTTTGTATTTAAATCCGATGCTATTTCTGTCTTTCATCTTCAATATGAAGGTCCAAGGCATACAGTAAACCTGAAGTGAAGCATCAGAGTCTATAACTAGTGTCACAGGAATGGTTCAAACATAGTCAGTAAGAAGAGTCAGTCTTCTTGTACATAAGTCCGCATTGTGCCTTTTGTATTTAATTCCGATGCAATTTCTGTGTTTGTTCGTCAATAAGTATGTCCAAGGGATACAGTAAACCTGGAGTGAAGCATCGGAATCTATAACTAGTGTCACAGGAATGGTTCAAAACATAGTCAGTAAGAAGAGTTAGTCTTCTTGTACTTAAGCCGGCATTGTACCTTTAGTATGTAATTCCCATGCTATTTTTGTGTTTCATCGTCAATAAGAAGGACCAAAGGATACAGTAAACCGGGAGTGATGCATCGGAATCTATAACTAGTGTCGCAGAAATAGTTCAAAACATAGTCAGTTAGAAGAGTCAGTCTTCTTGTACTTAAGTCGGCATTGTGCCATTTGTATTTAATTCCGATGTAATTTCTTTGTTTCATCGTCAATACGAAGGTCCAAGGGATACAGTAAACCTGAAGTGAAGCATCGGAATCTATAACTAGTGTAACAGGAATAGTTCAAAGCATAGACAGTGGGAAGAGTCAGTCTTATTGTACTTAAGTCGGCATTGTGCCTTTTGTATTTAATTCCGATGCAATTTCTATACTTCATCGTCAATAAGAAGATCAGAGGGATGCAGTAAACCTGAAGTGAAGCATCGGAATCTATAAGTAGTGTCACAGGAATGGTTCAAAACATAGACAGTAGGAAGAGACAGTCTTCTTGTTCTTAAGTCGTCATTGTGCCTTATCTATTTAATTCCTATGCAATTTCTGTGTTTCATCGTCAATAAGAAGGTACAAGGGATATCGTAAACCCGGAGTGAAGCATCGGAATCAATAACTAGTGTCACAGGAATGGTTCAAAACATGGACAGTAAGTAGGGTCAGTCTTCTTGTACTTAAGTCGGCAGTGTGCCTTTTGTTTTTAATTCCGATGCAATTTCTGTGTTTCATCGTCTAAAAGAAGGTCCAAGGGATACAGTAAAGCTGGAGTGAAGCATCGGAATCTATAACTAGTGACACAGGGATGGTTCAAAACATCGACAGTAAGAAGAGTCAGTCTTCTTGTACTTAAGTCGGCATTGTGCCTTTTGTATTTAATTCCGATGCAATTTCTGTGTTTCATCGTCAATAAGAAGGTCCAAGGGTTGCAGTAAACCTGAAGTGAAGCACCGGAATCTATAACTAGTGTCACAGGAATGGTTCAAAGCATAGTCAGTAAGAAGTGTCAGTCTTCTTGTACTTGGCATTGTGCCTTTTGTATTTAATTCCGATGCAATTTCTGTGTTTCTTCGTCAATAAGGAGGTCCATGGGATACAGTAAACCGGGAGTGAAGCATCGGAATCTATAACTAGTGTCACAGAAATGGCTCAAAACATAGTCAGTAAGAAGACTCAGTCCTCTTGTACCTAAGTCGGCATTGTGCCTTTTGTACTTAATTCCGATGCAATTTCTGTATTTCATCGTCAATAAGAAGGTCCAAGGGAGACAGTAAACCTGGAGTGAAGCAACGGAATCTATAACTAGTGTCACAGGAATGAATCAAAACATAGTCAGTAAGAAGAGTCAGTCTTCTTGTACAAAAGTCGGCATTGTGCCTTTTGTATTTAATTCAGATGCAATTTCTGTGTTTCATCGTCAATAAGTAGGTCCAAGGGATATAGTAAACCTGGAGTGAAACATAGGAATCTATAACTAGTGTCACAGGAATGGTTCAAGTCATAGACAGTAAGTAGGGTCAGTCTTCTTGTATTTAAGTCGGCATTGTGTCTTTTTTATTTAATCCCGATGCAATTTCTGTGTTTCGTCGTCAATAAGAAAGTCCGAGGGATACAGTAAACCTGGAGTGAAGCATCGGAATTTATAACTACTGTCACAGGAATGGTTCAAAACATCGACAGTAAGAAGAGTCAGTCTTCTTGTACTTAATTCGGCATTGTGCCTTTAGTGTTTAATTCCGATGCAATTTCTGTGTTTCATCGTTAATAAGAAGGTCAGAGGGATACAGTAAATCTGAAGTCAAGCATCGGAATCTTTAACTAGTGTCACAGGAATGGTTCAAAACATAGTCAGTAAGAAGTGTCAGTCTTCTTGTTCTTAAGTCGGAATTGTGCCTTTTGTATTTAATTCCGATGCAATTTCTGTGTTTCATCGTCAATAAGAAGGTCAGAGGGATACAGTAAACCTGAAGTGAAGCATTGGAATCTATAACTAGTGTCACAGGAATGGTTCAAAACATAGACAGTAGGAAGAGACAGTCTTCTTGTACTTAAGTCGGCATTGTGTCTTTTCTATTTAATTCCTATGCAATTTCTGTGTTTCATCGTCAATAAGAAGGTCCAAGGGATATAGTAAACCTGGAGTGAAACATAGGAATCTATAACTAGTGTCACAGGAATGGTTCAAGGCATAGACAGTAAGTAGGGTCAGTCTTCTTGTATTTAAGTCGGCATTGTGTCTTTTTTATTTAATCCCGATGCAATTTCTGTGTTTCGTCGTCAATAAGAAAGTCCAAGGGATACAGTAAACCTGGAGTGAAGCATCGGAATTTATAACTACTGTCACAGGAATGGTTCAAAACATCGACAGTAAGAAGAGTCAGTCTTCTTGTACTTAATTCGGCATTGTGCCTTTAGTATTTAATTCCGATGCAATTTCTGTGTTTCATCGTTAATAAGAAGGTCAGAGGGATACAGTAAATCTGAAGTCAAGCATCGGAATCTTTAACTAGTGTCACAGGAATGGTTCAAAACATAGTCAGTAAGAAGTGTCAGTCTTCTTGTTCTTAAGTCGGAATTGTGCCTTTTGTATTTAATTCCGATGCAATTTCTGTGTTTCATCGTCAATAAGAAGGTCAGAGGGATACAGTAAACCTGAAGTGAAGCATTGGAATCTATAACTAGTGTCACAGGAATGGTTCAAAACATAGACAGTAGGAAGAGACAGTCTTCTTGTACTTAAGTCGGCATTGTGTCTTTTCTATTTAATTCCTATGCAATTTCTGTGTTTCATCGTCAATAAGAAGGTCCAAGGGATATAGTAAACCTGGAGTGAAACATAGGAATCTATAACTAGTGTCACAGGAATGGTTCAAGGCATAGACAGTAAGTAGGGTCAGTCTTCTTGTATTTAAGTGCGCATTGTGTCTTTTTTATTTAATCCCGATGCAATTTCTGTGTTTCGTCGTCAATAAGAAAGTCCAAGGGATACAGTAAACCTGGAGTGAAGCATCGAAATTTATAACTACTGTCACAGGAATGGTTCAAAACATCGACAGTAAGAAGAGTCAGTCTTCTTGTACTTAATTCGGCATTGTGCCTTTAGTATTTAATTCCGATGCAATTTCTGTGTTTCATCGTTAATAAGAAGGTCAGAGGGATACAGTAAATCTGAAGTCAAGCATCGGAATCTTTAACTAGTGTCACAGGAATGGTTCAAAACATAGTCAGTAAGAAGTGTCAGTCTTCTTGTTCTTAAGTCGGAATTGTGCCTTTTGTATTTAATTCCGATGCATGATCTGTGTTTCATCGTCAATAAGAAGGTCCAAGGGATACAGCAAACCTGGAGTGAAGCATCAGAATCTATAACTAGTGTCACAGGAATGGTTCAAAACATAGTCAGTAAGAAGAGTCAGTCTTCTTGTACTTAAGTCGGCACTATGCCTTTTGTATTTAATTCCGATGCAATTTCTGTGTTTCATCGTCAATAAGAAGGTCCAAGGGATACAGTAAACCTGGAGTGAAGCATCGGAATCTATAACTAGTGTCACAGGAATGAATCAAATCATAGTCAGTAAGAAGAGTCAGTCTTCTTGTACTAAAGTCGGCCTTGTAGCCTTTGTATTTAATTCCGATGCAATTTCTGTGTTTCATCGTCAATAAGAAGGTCCAAGGGATACAGTAAACCTGGAGTTAAACAACAGAATCTATAACTAGTGACACAGGGATGGTTCAAAGCATAGACAGTAAGAAGAGTAAGTATTCTTGTACTTAAGTCGGCATTGTAACTTTTGTATTTAATTCCGATGCTATTTCTGTTTTTCATCTTCAATATGAAGGTCCAAGGCATACAGTAAACCTGAAGTGAAGCAATAGAGTCTATAACTAGTGTCACAGGAATGGTTCAAACATAGTCAGTAAGAAGAGACAGTCTTCTTGTACATAAGTCCGCATTGTGCCTTTTGTATTTAATTCCGATGCAATTTCTGTGTTTCTTCGTCAATAAGGAGGTCCAAGGGATACAGTAAACCTGGAGTGAAGCATCGGAATCTATAACTAGTGTCACAGGAATGAATCAAACATAGTCAGTAAGAAGAGTCAGTCTTCTTGTACTAAAGACGGCATTGTAGCTTTTGTATTTAATTCCGATACAATTTCTGTGTTTCATCGCAATAAGAAGGTCCAAGGGATACAGTAAACCTGGAGTGAAGCATCGGAATCTATAACTAGTGTCACAGGGATGGTTCAAAACATAGACAGTAAGAAAAGTAAGTATTCTTGTACTTAAGTCGGCATTGTGCCTTTTGCATTTAATTCCGATGCAATTTCTGTGTTTCAATTTCAATATGAAGGTCCAAGGGATACAGTAAACCTGAAGTGAAGCATCAGAGTCTATAACTAGTGTTACAGGAATGGTTCAAACATAGTCAGTAAGAAGAGTCAGTCTTCTTGTACATAAGTCGGCATTGTGCTTTTTGTATTTAATTCCGATGTAATTTCTTTGTTTCATCGTCAATAAGAAGGTCCAAGGGATACAGTAAACCTGAAGTGAAGCATCGGAATCTATAAGTAGTGTCACAGGAATGGTTCAAAACATAGAGAGTAGGAAGAGACAGTCTTCTTGTACTTAAGTCGTCATTGTGCCTTATCTATTTAATTCCTATGCAATTTCTGTGTTTCATCGTCAATAAGAAGGTACAAATGATATCGTAAACCTGGAGTGAAGCATCGGAATCAATAACTAGTGTCACAGGAATGGTTCAAAACATAGACAGTAAGTAGGGTCAGTCTTCTTGTACTTAAGTCGGCAGTGTGCCTTTTGTATTTAATTCCGATGCAATTTCTGTGTTTCATCGTCAATAAGAAGGTCCAAGGGATACAGTAAACCTGGAGTGAAGCATCGGAATCTATAACTAGTGACGCAGGAATGGTTCAAAACATCGACAGTAAGAAGAGTCAGTCTTCTTGTACTTAAGTCGGCATTGTGCCTTTTGTATTTAATTCCGATGCAATTTCTGTGTTTCATCGTCAATAAGAAGGTCCAAGGGTTGCAGTAAACCTGAAGTGAAGCACCGTAATCTATAACTAGTGTCACAGGAATGGTTCAAAGCATAGTCAGTAAGAAAAGTCAGTCTTCTTGTACTTGGCATTGTGCCTTTTGTATTTAATTCCGATGCAATTTCTGTGTTTCTTCGTCAATAAGGAGGTCCAAGGGATACAGTAAACCTGGAGTGAAGCATCGGAATCTATAACTAGTGTCACAGGAATGGTTCAAAACATAGTCAGTAAGAAGAGTCAGTCTTTTTGTACTTAAGTCGGCATTGTGCCTTTTGTAATTAATTCCACAGCTAGTTTTGTGTTTCATCGTCAATAAGAAGGTCCAAGGCATACAGTAAACCGGGAGTGAAGCATCGGAATCTATAACTAGTGTCACAGAAATGGCTCAAAACATAGTCAGTAAGAAGATTCAGCCTTCTTGTACCTAAGTCGGCATTGTGCGTTTTGTATCTAATTCCGATGCAATTTCTGTATTTTATCGTCAATAAGAAGGTCCAAGGGAGACAGTAAACCTGGAGTGAAGCAACGGAATCTATAACCAGTGTCACAGGAATGAATCAAAACATAGTCAGTAAGAAGAGTCAGTCTTCTTGTACAAAAGTCGGCATTGTGCCTTTTGTATTTAATTCAGATGCAATTTCTGTGTTTCATCGTCAATAAGAAGGTCCAAGG
This sequence comes from Schistocerca piceifrons, assembly GCF_021461385.2. Classification (NCBI taxonomy): domain Eukaryota; kingdom Metazoa; phylum Arthropoda; class Insecta; order Orthoptera; family Acrididae; genus Schistocerca; species Schistocerca piceifrons. Next base: position 154,178 of record NW_025727387.1, read on the forward strand.
GATACAGTAAACCAGAAGTGAAGCATCGGAATCTATAACTAGTGTAACAGGAATGGTTCAAAGCATAGACAGTGGGAAGAGTCAGTCTTCTTGTACTTAAGTCGGCATTGTGCCTTTTGTATTTAATTCCGATGAAATTTCTGTGTTTCATCGTCAATAAGAAGGTCAGAGGGATACAGTAAACCTGAAGTGAAGCATCGGAATCTATAACTAGTGTCACAGGAATGGTTCAAAACATAGACAGTAGGAAGGGACAGCCTTCTTGTACTTAAGCCGGCATTGTGCCTTTTCTATTTAATTCCTATGCAATTTGTGTTTTTCATCGTCAATAAGAAGGTCCAAGGGAGACAGTAAACCTGGAGTGAAGCAACGGAATCTATAACTAGTGTCACAGGAATGAATCAAAACATAGTCAATAAGAAGAGTCAGTCTTCTTGTACTAAAGTCGGCATTGTGGCCTTTGTATTTAATTCCGATGCAATTTCTGTGTTTCATCTTCAATATGTAGGTCCAAGGCATACAGTAAACCTGAAGTGAAGCATCAGAGTCTATAACTAGTGTCACAGGAATGGGTCAAACATAGTCAGTAAGAAGAGTCAGCCTTCATGTACATAAGTCCGCATTGTGCCTTTTGTATTTAATTCCGATGCATTTCTGTGTCTCTTCGTCAATAAGGAGGTCCAAGGGATACAGTAAACCTGGAGTGAAGCATCGGAATCTATAACTAGTGTCACAGGAATGGTTCAAAACATAGTCAGTAAGAAGAGTCAGTCTTCTTGTACTTAAGTCGGCATTGTGCATTTTGTATTTAATTCCGATGCTATTTTTGTGTTTCATCGTCAATAAGAAGGTCCAAAGGATACAGTAAACCGGGAGTGTAGCATCGGAATCTATAATTAGTGTCACAGGAATGAATCAAAACATAGTCAGTAAGAAGAGTCAGTCTTCTTGTTCTTAAGTCGGCATTGTAGTTTTTGTATTATATTCCGATGCAATTTCTGTGTTTCATTTTCAATTTGAAGGTCCAAGGGATACAGTAAACCTGAAGTGAAGCATCGGAATCTATAACTAGTGTAACAGGAATGGTTCAAAACATAGTCAGTAAGAAGAGTCAGTCTTCTTGTACTTAAGTCGGCATTGTGCCTCTTGTATTTAATTCCGAAGCTAGTTTTGTGTTTCATCGTCAATAAGAAGGTCCAAGGCATACAGTAAACCGAGAGTGAAGCATCGGAATCTATAACTAGTGTCACAGAAATGGCTCAAATCATAGTCAGTAAGAAGAGTCAGTCTTCTTGTACTTAATTCGGCATTTTGCCTTTAGTATTTAATTCCGATGCAATTTCTTTGTTTCATCGTCAATAAGAAGCTCCAAAGGATACAGTAAACCTGAAGTGAAGCATCGGAATCTATAACTAGTATCTCAGGAATGGTTCAAAACATAGTCAGTACGAAGAGTCAGTCTTCTTGTACTTAAGTCGGCATTGTGCCTTTTGTATTTAATTCCGAAGCTAGTTTTGTGTTTCATCGTCAATAAGAAGGTCCAAGGCATACAGTAAACCGGGAGTGAAGCATCGGAATCTATAACTAGTGTCACAGAAATGGCTCAAAACATAGTCAGTAAGAAGAGTCAGTCTTCTTGTACAAAAGTCGGCATTGTGCCTTTTGTATTTAATTCAGATGCAATTTCTGTGTTTCATCGTCAATAAGAAGGTCCAAGGGATACAGTAAACCAGAAGTGAAGCATCGGAATCTATAACTAGTGTAACAGGAATGGTTCAAAGCATAGACAGTGGGAAGAGTCAGTCTTCTTGTACTTAATTCGGCATTGTGCCTTTTGTATTTAATTCCGATGCAATTTCTGTGTTTCATCGTCAATAAGAAGGTCAGAGGGATACAGTAAACCTGAAGTGAAGCATCGGAATCTATAACTAGTGTCACACGAATGGTTCAAATCATAGACTGTAGGAAGAGACAGTCTTCTTGTACTTAAGTTGGCATTGCGCCTTTTGTATTTAATTCCGATGCAATATCTGTGTTTCATCTTCAATAAGAAAGTCAGAGGGATACAGTAAACCTGAAGTGAAGCATCGGACTTTACAATTAGTGTCAGATGAATGGTTCAAAACATAGACAGTAAGAAGAGACAGTTTTCTTGTACTTAAGTTGGCATTGTTCCTTTTGTATTAAATCCGATGCAATTTCTGTGTTTCATCGTCAATAAGAAGGTCAGAGGGATACAGTAAACCTGAAGTGAAGCTTCGGAATCTATAACTAGTGTCACAGGAATGGTTCAATGCATAGACTGTATGAAGAGTCAGTTTTCTTGTACTTAAGTCGGCATTGTGCCTTTTTATTTAACTCCGATGCAATTTCTTTGTTTCATCGTCAATAAGAAGGTAAGAGGGATACAGTAAACCTGAAGTGAAGCATCGGAATCTATAACTAGTGTCACAGGAATGGTTCAAAACATAGACAGTAAGAAAAGTCAGTTTTCTTGTACTTAATTCGGCATTCTGCATTTTGTATTTAATTCCGATGCAATATCTGTGTTTCATCGTCAATAAGAAGGTCAGAGGGATACAGTAAACCTGAAGTGAAGCATCCGAATCTATAACTAGTGTCACAGGAATGGTTCATACATAGACAGTAAGAAGAGTCAGTTTTCTTGTACTTAAGTCGGCATTGTGCCTTTTGAATTTAATTCCGACGCAATTTCTGTGTTTCATCGTCAATAAGAAGGTCAGAGGGATACAGTAAACCTGAAGTGAAGCATCGGACTCTTTAACTAGTGTCACGTCAATGGTTCAAACGTAAACAGTATGAAGAGTCAGTTTTCTTGTACATAAGTCAGCATTGTGCCTTTTGTATTTAATTCCGATGCAATTTCTGTGTTTCATCGTCAATAAGAAAGTCAGAGGGATACAGTAAACCTGAAGTGAAGCATCGGACTCTATAATTAGTGTCAGAAGAATGGTTCAAAACATAGACAGTAAGAAGTGTCATTTTTCTTGTACTAAAGTGGGCATTGTGACTTTTGTATTTAATTCCGATGCAATTTCTGTGTTTCATCGTCAATACGAAGGCCATAGGGATACAGTAAACCTGAAGTTAAGCATCGGAATCTATAACTAGTGTCACATGAATGGTTCAAAACATAGACAGTAAGAAGAGTCAGATCTCTTGTATCTAAGTCGCCATTGTGCCTTTTGTATTTAATTCCGTTGCAATTTCTGTGTTTCATCGGCAATATGAAGGTCAGAGGGATACAGTAAACCTGAAGTGAAGCATCGGAATCTATAACTAGTGTCTCAGGAACGGTTTAAACATAGACAGTAAAAAGAGTCAGTTTTCTTGTACTTAAGTCGACATTGTGCCATTTGTATTTAATTCCGTTGCAATTTCAATGTTTCATCGTCAATAAGAAGGTCAGAGGGATACAGTAAACCTGAGGTGTAGTATCGGAATCTATAACTAGTGTCACAGGAATGGCTCAAAACATAGTAAGAAGAGTCAGTTTTCTTGAACTTAAGCCGGCAATGTGCCTTTTCTATTTAATTCCGATTAAATTTCTGTGTTTCATCGTCAATAAGAAGGTCAGAGGGATACAGTAAACCTAAAGTGAAGCATCGGAATCTATAACTAGTGTCACAGGAATGTTTCAAAACATAGACAGTAAGAAGAGTTATTTTTCTTGTACTTAAGTCGGCATTGTTCCTTTTCTATTTAATTCCAATGCAATTTCTATGTTGCATCGTCAATAAGAAGGTCAGAGGGATACAGTAAACCTGAAGTGAAGCATCGGAATCTATAACTAGTGTCACAGGAATGGTTCAAAACATAGACAGTAAGAAGAGTCAGTTTTCTTGTACTTCAGTCGGAATTGTGCCTTTTGTATTTACTTCCAAAGCAATTTCTGTGATTAATCGTCAATAAGAAGGTCAGAGGGATACAGTAATTCTGAAGTGAAGCATCAGAATCTATAACTAGTGTCACAGGAATGGTTCAAATCATAGACAGTAAGAAGAGTCAGTTCTCTACTACTTAAGTCAGCGTTGTGCCTTTTGTATTTAATTCCGATACAATTTCTGTGATTCATCGTCAATAAGAAGGTCAGAGGGATACCGTAAACCTGAAGTGAAGCATCGGAATCTATAACTAGTGTCACAGGAATGGTTCAAAACATAGACAGTAACAAGAGTCAGTTTTCTTTCACTTAAGTCGGCATTGTGCCTTTTGTATTTAATTCCGATGCTATTTCTGTGTCTCATCGTCAATAAGAAGGTCAGAGGGTACAGTAAACCTGACGTGAAGGATCTGAATCTATAACTAGTGTCACATTAATGGTTCAAAACATAGACAGTAAGAAGAGTCAGTTTTCTTGTAATTAAGTCGGCATTGTGCCTTTTGCATTAAATTCCGATGCAATTTCTGTGTTTCATCGTCAATAAGAAGGTGAGAGGAATACAGTAAATCTGAAGTGAAGCATCGGTATCTATAACTAGTGTCACAGGAATGGTTCAAGGCATAAACAGTAAGAAGAGTCAGTTTTCTTGTACTTAAGTCGTCATTGTGCCGTTTGTTTTTAATTCCGATGCAATATCTGTGTTTCATCGTCAATAAGAAGGTCAGAGGGATACAGTAAACCTGAAGTGAAGCATCGGAAACAATAACTAGTGTCACAGGAATGGATGAAAACATAGACTGTATGAAGAGTCAGTTTTCTTGTACTTAAGTCGGCATTGTGCCTTTTGTATTTAACTCCGATGCAATTTCTGTGTTTCATCGTCAATAAGAAGGTCAGAGGGATACAGTAAACCTGAAGTGAAGCATCGGAATCTATAACTAGTGTCACAGGAATGGTTCAAAACATAGACAGTAAGAAGAGTCAGTTCTCTTGTACTTAAGTCGGCATTGTGCTTTTTGTATTTAATTCCGATGCAATTTCTGTGATTCATCGTCAATAAGAAGGACAGAGGGATACAGTAAACCCGAATTGAAGCATCAGAATCTATAACTAGTGTCACAGGAATGGTTCAAACATAGACAATAAGAAGAGTCAGTTTTCTTGTACTTAAGTCGGCATTGTGCCTTTTAGTATTTAATTCCGATGCAATTTCTGTGTTTCATCGTCAATAAGAACGTCAGAGGGATACAGTAAACCTGAAGTGATGCATCGGAATCTATAACTAGTGTTACATGAATGGTTCAAACGTAAACAGTAAGAAGAGTCAGTTTCCATGTACATAAGTCGGCATTGTGCCTTTTGTATATAATTCCGATGCAATTTCTGTGTTTCATCGTCAATAAGAAGGTCAGATGGATACAGTAAACCCGAATTGAAGCATCGGTTTCTATAACTAGTGTCACATGAATGGTTCAAACATAAACAGTAAGAAGAGTCAGTTTTCTTGTACATAAGTCGGCATTGTGCCTTTTGTATTTAATTCCGATGCAATATCTGTGTTTCATCGTCAATAAGGAGGTCAGAGGGATACAGTAAACCTGAAGTGAAGCATTTGACTCTATAATTAGTGTCAGATGAATGGTTCAAATCATAGACAGTAAGAAGAGTCAAATTTCTTGTACTTAAGTCGGCATTGTGCCTTTTGTATTTAATTCCGATGCAATTTCTGTGTTTCATCGTCAATAAGAAGGTCAGAGGGATACAGTAAACCTGAAGTGAAGCATCGGAATCTATAACAAGTGTCTCAGGAATGGTTCAAACCATAGACAGTAAGAAGAGTCAGTTTTCTTGTACTTAAGTCGACATTGTGCCATTTGTATATAATTCGGTTGCAATTTCAGTGTTTCATCGTCAATAAGAAGGTCAGAGGGATACAGTAAACCTGAAGTGAAGCATCGGAATATATAACTGGTGTCACAGGAATGGTTCAAAACATAGACAGTTGCAAGAGTCAGTTCTCTTGTACTTAAGTCGGCATTGTGCCTTTTGTAATTAATTCCGATGAAATTTCTGTGTTTCATCGTCAATAAGAAGGTCTGAGGGATACAGAAAAACCTGAAGTGAACCATCGAATGTATAACTAGTGTCACAGGAGTGGTTCAAAGCATAGACAGTAAGAAGAGTAAGTTTTCTTGTACTGAATTCGGCATTGTGCCTTTTCCATCTAATTCCGATGCAATTTCTGTGTTTCATCGTCAATAAGAAAGTCAGAGCGATACAGTAAAAATGAAGCGAAGCATCGGAATCTATAACTAGTGTCACAGGAATGGTTCAAAACATAGACAGTAAGAAGAGTCAGTTTTCTTGTACTTAAGGCGGCATTTTGCCTTTGTATTTAACTCCGATGCAATTTCTGTGTTTCATCGTCAATAAGAAGGTCAGAGGGATACAGTAAACCTGAAGTGAAGCATCGGAATCTATAACTAGTGTCACAGGAATGATTCAAAACATAGGCAGTAAGAAAAGTCAGTTTTCTTGTACTTAAGTCGGCATTCTGCCTTTTGTATTTAATTCCGATGCAATATCTGTGTTTCATCGTCAATAAGAAGCTCAGAGGGATACAGTAAACCTGAAGTGAAGCATCGGAATCTATAGCTAGTGTCACAGGAATGGTTCAATCATAGACAGTAAGAAGAGTCAGTTTTCTTGTACTTAAGTCGGCATTGTGACTTTTGTATTTAATTCCGATGCAATATCTGTGTTTCATCGTCAATAAGAAGGTCAGAGGGATACAGTAAACCTGAGGTGAAGTTTCGGAATCTATAACTAGTGTCACAGAAATGGTTCAAAACATAGACAGTAAGAAGCGTCAGTTTTCTTGTACTTAAGTCGGCATTGTGCCTTTCTTATTTAATTCCGATGCAGTTTCTGTGTTCCATCATCAATAAGAAGGTCGGAGGGATACAGTAAACCTGAAGTGAAGCATCAGAATCTATTACTAGTGTCACAGGAATGGTTCAAAATATAGACAGTAAGAAGAGTCAGTTTTCTTGTACTTAAGTCAGCATTGTGCCTTTTGTAATCAATTCCGATGAAATTTCTGTGTTTCATCGTCAATAAGAAGGTCTGAGGGATACAGTAAACCTGAAGTGAAGCATCGAATGTATAACTAGTGTCACAGGAGTGGTTCAAAGCATAGACAGTAAGAAGAGTCAGTTTTCTTGTACTGAAGTCGGCATTGTGCCTTTTCCATCTAATTCCGATGCAATTTCTGTGTTTCATCGTCAATAAGAAAGTCAGAGGGATACAGTAAAAATGAAGCGAAGCATCGGAATCTATTACTAGTGTCACAGGAATGGTTCAAAACATAGACAGTAAGAAGAGTCAGTTTTCTTGTACTTAAGTCGGCATTTTGCCTTTTGTATTTAACTCCGATGCAATTTCTGTGTTTCATCGTCAATAAGAAGGTCAGAGGGATAAAGTAAACCTGAAGTGAAGCATCGGAATCTATAACTAGTGTCACAGGAATGGTTCAAACATAGGCAGTAAGAAAAGTCAGTTTTCTTGTACTTAAGTCGGCATTCTGCCTTTCTTATTTAATTCCGATGCAATTTCTGTGTTTCATCATCAATAAGAAGGTCGGAGGGATACAGTAAACCTGAAGTGAAGCATCAGAATCTATTACTAGTGTCACAGGAATGGTTCAAAATATAGACAGTAAGAAGAGTCAGTTTTCTTGTACTTCAGTCGGCATTGTGCCTTTTGTATTTAATTCCGATGAAATATCTGTGTCTCATCGTCAATAAGAAGGTCAGATTGATACAGAAAACCTGAAGTGAACCATCGAATCTATAACTAGTGTCACAGGAATGGTTCAAAGCATAGACAGTAAGAAGAGTCAGTTTTCTTGTACTTAAGTCGGCGTTGTGCCTTTTCTATTTACTTCCGGTGCAATTTATGTGTTTAATCGTCAATAAGAAAGTCAGAGGGATACAGTAAAAATGAAGTGAAGCATCGGAATCTATAACTAGTGTCACAGGAATGGTTCAAAACATAGACAGTAAGAAGAGTCAGTTTTCTTGTTCTTAAGTCGGCATTGTGCCTTTTGTATTTAATTACGATGAAATTTCTGTGTTTCATCGTCAATAAGAAGGTCAGAGGGATACAGTAATCTTGAAGTGAAGCATCGAATCTATAACTAGTGTCACAGGAATGGTTCAAAACATAGACAGTAAGAAGAGTCAGTTTTCTTGTACTTAAGTCGGCATTGTGCCTTTTCTATTTAATTCCGATGCAATTTCTGTGTTTCATCGTCAATAAGAAAGTCAGAGGGATACAGTAAAAATGAAGTGAAGCATCGGAATCTATAACTAGTGTCACATGAATGGTTCAAAACGTAGACAGTAAGAAGAGTCAGTTTTCTTGTACTTAAGTCGGCATTGTGCCTTTTGTATTTAACTCCGATGCAATTTCTGTGTTTCATCGTCAATAAGAAGGTCAGAGGGATACTGTAAACCTGAAGTGAAGCAACGGAATTGAAAACTAGTGTCACGGGAATGGTTCAAAACATAGGCAGTAAGAAGAGTCAGTTTTCTTGTACTTAAGTCGGCATTGTGCCTTTTGTATGTAATTCCGAAGCAATTTCTGTGTTTAATCGTCAATAAGAAGGTCAGAGGGATACAGTAATCCTGAAGTGAAGCATCGAATCTATAACTAGTGTCACAGGAATGGTTCAAAGCATAGACAGTAAGAAGAGTCAGTTTTCTTGTACTTAAGTCGGCATTGTGCCTTTTCTATTTAATTCCGATGCCATTTCTGTGTTTCATCGTCAATAAGAAAGTCGGAGGGATACAGTAAAAATGAAGTGAAGCATCGGAATCTATAACTAGTGTCACAGGAATGGTTCAAAGCATAGGCAGTAATAAGAGTCAGTTTTCTTGTACTTCAGTCGGCATTGTGCCTTTTGTATTTAATTCCGATGCAATTTCTGTGTTTCATCGTCAATAAGAAGGTCAGAGGGATACAGTAAACCTGAAGTGAAGCATCGGAATCTATAGCTAGTGTCACAGGAATGGTTCAATCATAGACAGTAAGAAGAGTCAGTTTTCTTGTACTTAAGTCGGCATTGTGACTTTTGTATTTAATTCCGATGCAATTTCTGTGTTTCATCGTCAATAAGAAGGTCAGAGGGATACAGTAAACCTGAGGTGAAGTTTCGGAATCTATAACTAGTGTCACACGAATGGTTCAAAACATAGACAGTAACAAGAGTCAGTTTTCTTGTACTTAAGTCGGCATTGTGCCTTTCTTATTTAATTCCAATGCAATTTCTGTGTTCCATCGTCAATAAGAAGGTCGGAGGGATACAGTAAACCTGAAGTGAAGCATCAGAATCTATAACTAGTGTCACAGGAATGGTTCAAAACATAGACAGTAAGAAGAGTCTGTTTTCTTGTACTTAAGTCGGCATTGTGCCTTTTGTATTTAATTCCGATGAAATATCTGTGTTTCATCGTCAATAAGAAGGTCAGAGGGATACAGTAATCCTGAAGTGAAGCATCGAATCTATAACTAGTGTCACAGGAATGGTTCAAAGCATAGACAGTAAGAAGAGTCAGTTTTCTTGTACTTAAGTCGGCATTGTTCCTTTTCTATTTAATTCCGATGCAATTTCTGTGTTTCATCGTCAATAAGAAAGTCAGAGGGATACAGTAAAAATGAAGTGAAGCATCGGAATCTATAACTAGTGTCACATGAATGGTTCAAAACGTAGACAGTAAGAAGAGTCAGTTTTCTTGTACTTAAGTCGGCATTGTGCCTTTTGTATTTAACTCCGATGCAATTTCTGTGTTTCATCGTCAATAAGAAGGTCAGAGGGATACTGTAAACCTGAAGTGAAGCAACGGAATTGATAACTAGTGTCACAGGAATGGTTCAAAACATAGGCAGTAAGAAGAGTCAGTTTTCTTGTACTTAAGTCGGCATTGTGCCTTTTGTATTTAATTCCGAAGCAATTTCTGTGTTTCATCGTCAATAAGAAGGTCAGAGGGATACAGTAATCCTGAAGTGAAGCATCGAATCTATAACTTGTGTCACAGGATGGTTCAAAGCATAGACACTAAGAAGAGTCAGTTTTCTTGTACTTAAGTCGGCATTGTGCCTATTCTATTTAATTCCGATGCCATTTCTGTGTTTCATCGTCAATAAGAAAGTCGGAGGGATACAGTAAAATTGAAGTGAAGCATCGGAATCTATAACTAGTCTCACAGGAATGGTTCAAAGCATAGGCAGTAATAAGAGTCAGTTTTCTTGTACTTCAGTCGGCATTGTGCCTTTTGTATTTAATTCCGATGCAATTTCTGTGTTTCATCGTCAATAAGAAGGTCAGAGGGATTCAGTAAACCTGAAGTGAAGCATCGGAATCTATAGCTAGTGTCACAGGAATGGTTCAATCATAGACAGTAAGAAGAGTCAGTTTTCTTGTACTTAAGTCGGCATTGTGACTTTTGTATTTAATTCCGATGCAATTTCTGTGTTTCATCGTCAATAAGAAAGTCAGAGGGATACAGTAAAAATGAAGTGAAGCTTCGGAATCTATAACTAGTGTCACAGGGATGGTTCAAAACATAGACAGAAAGAAGAGTCAGTTTTCTTGTACTTAAGTCGGCATTGTGCCTTTTGTATTTAACTCCGATGCAATTTCTGTGTTTCATCGTCAATGAGAAGGTCGGAGGGATACTGTAAACGTGAAGTGAAGCAACGGAATTGATAACTAGTGTCACAGGAATGGTTCAAAACAAAGGCAGTAAGAAGAGTCAGTTTTCTTGTACTTAAGTCGGCATTGTGCCTTTTGTATTTAATTCCAATGCAATTTCTGTGTTTCATCGTCAATAAGAAGGTCAGAGGGATACAGTAATCCTGAAGTGAAGCATCGAATCTATAACTAGTGTCACAGGAATGGTTCAAAGCATAGACAGTAAGAAGAGTCAGTTTTCTTGTACTTAAGTCGGCATTGTGCCTTTTCTATTTAATTCCGATGCCATTTCTGTGTTTCATCGTCAATAAGAAAGTCGGAGGGATACAGTAAAAATGAAGTGAAGCATCGGAATCTATAACTAGTGTCACAGGAATGGTTCAAAACATAGGCAGTAAGAAGAGTCAGTTTTCTTGTACATCAGTCGGCATTGTGCCTTTTGTATTTAATTCCGATGCAATTTCTGTGTTTCATCGTCAATAAGAAAGTCAGAGGGATACAGCAAACCTGAAGTGATGCATCGGAATCTATAACTAGTGTCACAGGAATGGTTCAATCATAGACAGTAAGAAGAGTCAGTTTTCTTGTACTTAAGTCGGCAATGTGACTTTTGTCTTTAATACCGATGCAATTTCTGTGTTTCATCGTCAATAAGAAGGTCAGAGGGATACAGTAAACCTGAGGTGAAGATTCGGTAACTATAACTAGTGTCACAGGAATGGTTCAAAACATAGACAGTAAGAAGAGTCAGTTTTCTTGTACAAAAGTCGGCATTGTGCCTTTCCTATTTAATTCCGAAGCAATTTCTGTATTTCATCGTCAATAAGAAGGTCAGAATGATACAGTAAAACTGACGTGAAGCATCGGAATCTATAACAAGTGTCACAGGAATGGTTCAAAACATAGACAGTAAGAAGTGTCAGTTTTCTTGTACTTAAGTCGGCATTGTGCCTTTTGTATTTAACTCCTATGCAATTTCTGTGTTTCATCGTCAATTAGAAGGTCAGAGGGATACAGTAACCCTGAGGTGCAGCATCGGAATCTATAACTAGTGTCACAGGAATGGTTAAAACATAGGCAGTAAGAAGAGTCAGTTTTCTTGTACTTAAGTCGGCATTGTGCCTTTTGTATTTAATTCCGATGCAATTTCTGTGTTTCATCGTCAATAAGAAGGTCAGAGGGATACAGTAAACCTGAAGTGAAGCATCGGAATCTATAGCTAGTATCACAGGAATGGTTCAATCATAGACAGTAAGAAAAGTCAGATTTCTTTTACTTAAGTCGGCATTGTGACTTTTGTATTTAATTCCGATGCAATTTCTGTGTTTCAGCGTCAATATGAAGGTCAGAGGGATACAGTAAACCTGAAGTGAAGCATCGGAATCTATAACTAGTATCACAGAAATGGTTCAAAACATAGACAGTAAGAAGAGTAAGTTTTCTTGTACTTAAGTCGGCATTGTGCCTTTTGTATTTAATTCCGATTTAATATCTGTTTTTCATCGTCAATAAGAAGGTCAGAGGGATACAGTAAACCTGAAGTGAAGCATCGAATCTATAACTAGTGTCACATGAATGGTTCAAAGCATAGACATTAAGAAGAGTTAGTTTTCTTGTACTTAAGTCGGCGTTGTGATTTTTCAATTTAATTCCGATGCAATTTTTGTGTTTAATCGTCAATAAGATAGTCAGAGGGATACAGTAAAAATGAAGTGAAGCATCGGGATCTATAACTTGTGTCACAGGAATGGTTCAAAACATAGACAGTAAGAAGAGTCAGTTTCGTTGTACTTAAGACGGCATTGTGCCTTTTGTATTTAATTCCAATGAAATTTCTGTGTTTCATCGTCAATAAGAAGGTCAGAGGGATACAGAAAACCTGAAGTGAAGCATCGAATCTAAAACTAGTGTCACAGGAATGGTTCAAAGCATAGACAGTAAGAAGATTCAGTTTTCTTGTACTTAAGTCGGCATTGTGCATTTTCTATTTAATTCCGATGCAATTTCTGTGTTTCATCGTCAATAAGAAAGTCAGAGGGATACAGTAAAAATGAAGTGAAGCATCCGAATCTATAACTAGTGTCACATGAATTGTTCAAAACATAGACAGTAAGAAGAGTCAGTTTTCTTGTACTTAAGTCGGCATTGTGCCTTTTGTATTTAATTCCGATGCAATTTCTGTGTTTCATCGTCAGTAAGATGGTCAGAGGGATGCACTAAACCTGAAGTGAAGCATCGAATCTATAACTAGTGTCACAGGAATGGTTCAAAACATAGACAGTAAGAAGAGTCAGTTTTCTTGTACTTAAGTCGGCATTGTGCCTTTTCTATTTAATTCCGATGCAATTTCTGTGTTTCATCGTCAATAAGAAAGTCAGAGGGATACAGTAGAAATGAAGTGAAGCATCGGAATCTATAACTAGTGTCACATGAAGTGTTCAAAACGTAGACAGTAAGAAGAGTCAGTTTTCTTGTACTTAAGTCGCATTGTGCCTTTTGTATTTAACTCCGATGCAATTTCTGTGTTTCATCGTCAATAAGAAGGTCAGAGGGATACTGTAAACCTGAAGTGAAGCAACGGAATTGATAACTAGTGTCACATGAATGGTTCAAAACATAGGCAGTAAGAAGAGTCAGTTTTCTTGTACTTAAGTCGGCATTGTGCCTTTTGTATTTAATTCCGATGCAATTTCTGTCTTTCATCGTCAATAAGGTCAGAGGGATACAGTAATCCTGAATTGAAGCATCGAATCTATAACTAGTGTCACAGGAATGGTTCAAAGCATAGACAGTAAGAAGAGTCAGTTTTCTTGTACTTAAGTCGGCATTGTGCCTTTTCTATTTAATTCCGATGCCATTTCTGTGTTTCATCGTCAATAAGAAAGTCGGAGGGATGCAGTAAAAATGAAGTGAAGCATCGGAATCTATAACTAGTGTCACTGGAATGGTTCAAACATAGGCAGTAAGAAGAGTCAGTTTTCTTGTACTTCAGTCGGCACTGTGCCATTTGTATTTAATTTTGATGCAATTTCTGTGTTTCATCGTCAATAAGAAGGTCAGAGGGATACAGTAAACCTGAGGTGAAGTATCGGTAACTATAACTAGTGTCACAGGAATGGTTCAAAACATAGACAGTAAGAAGAGTCAGTTTTCTTGTTCTTAAGTCGGCATTGTGCCTTTTGTATTTAATTACGATGAAATTTCTGTGTTTCATCGTCAATAAGAAAGTCAGAGGGATACAGTAATCCTGAAGTGAAGCATCGAATCTATAACTAGTGTCACAGGTATGGTTCAAACCATAGACAGTAAGAAGAGTCAGTTTTCTTGTACTTAAGTCGGCATTGTGCCTTTCCTATTTAATTCCGATGCAATTTCTGTGTTTCATCGTCAATCAGAAAGTCAGAGTGATACAGTAAAAATGAAGTGATGCATCGGAATCTATAACTAGTGTCACATGAATGGTTCAAAACGTAGACAGTAAGAAGAGTCAGCTTTCTTGTACTTAAGTCGGCATTGTGCCTTTTGTATTTAACTCCGATGCAATTTCTGTGTTTCATCGTCAAGAAAAAGGTCAGAGGGATACAGTAATCCTGAAGTGAAGCATCGAATCTATAACTAGTGTCACAGGAATGGTTCAAAGCATAGCCAGTAAGAAGAGTCAGTTTTCTTGTACTTAAGTCGGCATTGTGCCTTTTCTATTTAATTCCGATGCCATTTCTGTGTTTCATCGTCAATAAGAAAGTCGGAGGGATACAGTAAAAATGAAGTGAAGCATCGGAATCTATAACTAGTGTCACAGGAATGCTTCAAAACATAGGCAGTAATAAGAGTCAGTTTTCTTGTACTTCAGTCGGCATTGTGCCTTTTGTATTTAATTCCGATGCAATTTCTGTGTTTCATCGTCAATAAGAAGGTCAGAGGGATACAGTAAACCTGAAGTGAAGCATCGGAATCTATAGCTAGTGTCACAGGAATGGTTCAATCATAGACAGTAAGAAGAGTCAGTTTTCTTGTACTTAAGTCGGCATTGTGACTTTTGTATTTAATTCCGATGCAATCTCTGTGTTTCATCGTCAATACGAATGTCAGAGGGATACAGTAAACCTGAGGTGAAGTTTCGGAATCTATAACTAGTGTCACAGGAATGGTTCAAAACATAGACAGTAAGAAGAGTCAGTTTTCTTGTACTTAAGTCGGCATTGTGCCTTTGTTATTTAATTCCAATGCAATTTCTGTGTTTCATCGTCAATAAGAAGGTCGGAGGGATACAGTAAACCTGAAGTGAAGCATCAGAATCTATAACTAGTGTCACAGGAATGGTTCAAAACATAGACAGTAAGAAGAGTCAGTTTTCTTGTACTTTAGTCGGCATCGTGCCTTTTGTATTTAATTCCGATGAAATATCTGTGTTTCATCGTCAATAAGAAGGTCAGAGGGATACAGTAAACCTGAAGTGAACCATCGAATCTATAAGTAGTGTCAAAGGAATGGTTCTAAGCATAGACAGTAAGAAGAGTCAGTTTTCTTGTACTTAAGTCGGCGTTGTGCCTTTTCTATTTATTTCCGATGCTATTTATGTGTTTCATCGTCAATAAGAAAGTCAGAGGGATACAGTAAAAATGAAGTGAAGCTTCGGAATCTATAACTAGTGTCACAGGGATGGTTCAAAACATAGACAGAAAGAAGAGTCAGTTTTCTTGTACTTAAGTCGGCATTGTGCCTTTTGTATTTAACTCCGATGCAATTTCTGTGTTTCATCGTCAATGAGAAGGTCGGAGGGATACTGTAAACCTGAAGTGAAGCAACGGAATTGATAACTAGTGTCACAGGAATGGTTCAAAACAAAGGCAGTAAGAAGAGTCAGTTTTCTTGTACTTAAGTCGGCATTGTGCCTTTTGTATTTAATTCCAATGCAATTTCTGTGTTTCATCGTCAATAAGAAGGTCAGAGGGATACAGTAATCCTGAAGTGAAGCATCGAATCTATAACTAGTGTCACAGGAATGGTTCTAAGCATAGACAGTAAGAAGAGTCAGTTTTCTTGTACTTAAGTCGGCATTGTACCTTTTCTATTTAATTCCGATGCCATTTCTGTGTTTCATCGTCAATAAGAAAGTCGGAGGGATACAGTAAAAATGAAGTGAAGCATCGGAATCTATAACTAGTGTCACAGGAATGGTTCAAAACATAGGCAGTAAGAAGAGTCAGTTTTCTTGTACATCAGTCGGCATTGTGCCTTTTGTATTTAATTCCGATGCAATTTCTGTGTTTCATCGTCAATACGAAAGTCAGAGGGATACAGTAAACCTGAAGTGATGCATCGGAATCTATAACTAGTGTCACAGGAATGGTTCAATCATAGACAGTAAGAAGAGTCAGTTTTCTTGTACTTAAGTCGGCATTGTGACTTTTGTATTTAATACCGATGCAATTTCTGTGTTTCATCGTCAATAAGAAGGTCAGAGGGATACAGTAAACCTGAGGTGAAGATTCGGTAACTATAACCAGTGTCACAGGAATGGTTCAAAACATAGACAGTAAGAAGAGTCAGTTTTCTTGTACAAAAGTCGGCATTGTGCCTTTCCTATTTAATTCCGAAGCAATTTCTGTATTTCATCGTCAATAAGAAGGTCAGAGGGATACAGTAAACCTGAAGTGAAGCATCGGAATCTATAACTGGTGTCACAGAAATGGTTCAAAACATAGACAGTAAGAAGAGTAAGTTTTCTTGTACTTAAGTCGGCATTGTGCCTTTTGTATTTAATTCCGATTTAATATCTGTTTTTCATCGTCAATAAGAAGGTCAGAGGGATACAGTAAACCTGAAGTGAAGCATCGAATCTATAACTAGTGTCACATGAATGGTTCAAAGCATAGACATTAAGAAGAGTTAGTTTTCTTGTACTTAAGTCGGCGTTGTGATTTTTCAATTTAATTCCGATGCAATTTTTGTGTTTAATCGTCAATAAGATAGTCAGAAGGATACAGTAAAAATGAAGTGAAGCATCGGGATCTATAACTTGTGTCACAGGAATGGTTCAAAACATAGACAGTAAGAAGAGTCAGTTTCGTTGTTCTTAAGACGGCATTGTGCCTTTTGTATTTAATTCCAATGAAATTTCTGTGTTTCATCGTCAATAAGAAGGTCAGAGGGATACAGAAAACCTGAAGTGAAGCATCGAATCTAAAACTAGTGTCACAGGAATGGTTCAAAGCATAGACAGTAAGAAGATTCAGTTTTCTTGTACTTAAGTCGGCATTGTGCATTTTCTATTTAATTCCGATGCAATTTCTGTGTTTCATCGTCAATAAGAAAGTCAGAGGGATACAGTAAAAATGAAGTGAAGCATCGGAATCTATAACTAGTGTCACATGAATTGTTCAAAACATAGACAGTAAGAAGAGTCAGTTTTCTTGTACTTAAGTCGGCATTGTGCCTTTTGTATTTAATTCCGATGCAATTTCTGTGTTTCATCGTCAGTAAGATGGTCAGAGGGATGCAGTAAACCTGAAGTGAAGCATCGAATCTATAACTAGTGTCACAGGAATGGTTCAAAACATAGACAGTAAGAAGAGTCAGTTTTCTTGTACTTAAGTCGGCATTGTGCCTTTTCTATTTAATTCCGATGCAATTTCTGTGTTTCATCGTCAATAAGAAAGTCAGAGGGATACAGTAGAAATGAAGTGAAGCATCGGAATCTATAACTAGTGTCACATGAAGTGTTCAAAACGTAGACAGTAAGAAGAGTCAGTTTTCTTGTACTTAAGTCGGCATTGTGCCTTTTGTATTTAACTCCGATGCAATTTCTGTGTTTCATCGTCAATTATAAGGTCAGAGGGATACAGTAAACCTGAAGTGAACCATCGAATCTATAACTAGTGTCACAGGAATGGTTCAAAGCATAGACAGTAAGAAGAGTCAGTTTTCTTGTACTTAAGTCGGCGTTGTGCCTTTTCTATTTATTTCCGATGCAATTTATGTGTTTAATCGTCAATAAGAAAGTCAGAGGGATACAGTAAAAATGAAGTGAAGCATCGGAATCTATAACTAGTGTCACAGGAATGGTTCAAAACATAGACAGTAAGAAGAGTCAGTTTTCTTGTTCCTAAGTCGGCATTGTGCCTTTTGTATTTAATTACGATGAAATTTCTGTGTTTCATCGTCAATGAGAAAGTCAGAGGGATACAGTAATCCTGAAGTGAAGCATCGAATCTATAACTAGTGTCACAGGTATGGTTCAAAGCATAGACAGTAAGAAGAGTCAGTTTTCTTGTACTTAAGTCGCCATTGTGCCTTTCCTATTTAATTCCGATGCAATTTCTGTGTTTCATCGTCAATCAGAAAGTCAGAGTGATACAGTAAAAATGAAGTGAAGCATCGGAATCTATAACTAGTGTCACATGAATGGTTCAAAACGTAGACAGTAAGAAGAGTCAGCTTTCTTGTACTTAAGTCGGCATTGTGCCTTTTGTATTTAACTCCGATGCAATTTCTGTGTTTCATCGTCAAGAAAAAGGTCAGAGGGATACAGTAATCCTGAAGTGAAGCATCGAATCTATAACTAGTGTCACAGGAATGGTTCAAAGCATAGCCAGTAAGAAGAGTCAGTTTTCTTGTACTTAAGTTGGCATTGTGCCTTTTCTATTTAATTCCGATGCCATTTCTGTGTTTCATCGTCAATAAGAAAGTCGGAGGGATACAGTAAAAATGAAGTGAAGCATCGGAATCTATAACTAGTGTCACAGGAATGGTTCAAAGCATAGGCAGTAATAAGAGTCAGTTTTCTTGTACTTCAGTCGGCATTGTGCCTTTTGTATTTAATTCCGATGCAATTTCTGTGTTTCATCGTCAATAAGAAGGTCAGAGGGATACAGTAAACCTGAAGTGAAGCATCGGAATCTATAGCTAGTGTCACAGGAATGGTTCAATCATAGACAGTAAGAAGAGTCAGTTTTCTTGTACTTAAGTCGGCATTGTGACTTTTGTATTTAATTCCGATGCAATCTCTGTGTTTCATCGTCAATAAGAATGTCAGAGGGATACAGTAAACCTGAGGTGAAGTTTCGGAATCTATAACTAGTGTCACAGGAATGGTTCAAAACATAGACAGTAAGAAGAGTCAGTTTTCTTGTACTTAAGTCGGCATTGTGCCTTTCTTATTTAATTCCAATGCAATTTCTGTGTTTCATCGTCAATAAGAAGGTCGGAGGGATACAGTAAACCTGAAGTGAAGCATCAGAATCTATAACTAGTGTCACAGGAATGGTTCAAAACATAGACAGTAAGAAGAGTCAGTTTTCTTGTACTTTAGTCGGCATCGTGCCTTTTGTATTTAATTCCGATGAAATATCTGTGTTTCATCGTCAATAAGAAGGTCAGAGGGATACAGTAAACCTGAAGTGAACCATCGAATCTATAAGTAGTGTCAAAGGAATGGTTCTAAGCATAGACAGTAAGAAGAGTCAGTTTTCTTGTACTTAAGTCGGCGTTGTGCCTTTTCTATTTATTTCCGATGCTATTTATGTGTTTAATCGTCAATAAGAAAGTCAGAGGGATACAGTAAAAATGAAGTGAAGCTTCGGAATCTATAACTAGTGTCACAGGAATGGTTCAAAACATAGACAGTAAGGAGAGTCAGTTTTCTAGTACTTAAGTCGGCATTGTGCCTTTTGTATTTAACTCCGATGCTTTTTCTGTGTTTCATCGTCAATAAGAAGATCGGAGGGATACTGTAAACCTGAAGTGAAGCAACGGAATTGATAACTAGTGTCACAGGAATGGTTCAAAACATAGGCAGTAAGTAGAGTCAGTTTTCTTGTACTTAAGTCGGCATTGTGCCTTTTGTATTTAATTCCGATGCAATTTCTGTGTTTCATCGTCAGTAAGATGGTCAGAGGGATACAGTAATCCTGATGTGAAGCATCGAATCTATAACTAGTGTCACAGGAATGGTTCAAAGCATACACAGTAAGAAGAGTCAGTTTTCTTGTACTTAAGTCGGCTTTGTGCCTTTTCTATTTAATTCCGATGCCATTTCTGTGTTTCATAGTCAATAAGAAAGTCGGAGGGATACAGTAAAAATGAAGTGAAGCATCGGAATCTATAACTAGTGTCACAGGAATGGTTCAAAACATAGGCAGTAAGAAGAGTCAGTTTTCTTGTACAACAGTCGGCATTGTGCCTTTTGTATTTAATTCCGATGCAATTTCTGTGTTTCATCGTCAATAAGAAAGTCAGAGGGATACAGTAAACCTGAAGTGATGCATCGGAATCTATAACTAGTGTTACAGGAATGGTTCAATCATAGACAGTAAGAAGAGTCAGTTTTCTTGTACTTAAGTCGGCATTGTGACTTTTGTATTTAATTCCGATGCAATTTCTGTGTTTCATCGTCAATACGAAAGTCAGAGGGATACAGTAAAAACGAAGTGAAGCATCGGAATATATAACTAGTGTCACAGGAATGGTTCAAAACATAGACAGTAAGAAGAGTCAGTTTTCTTGTTCTTAAGTCGGCATTGTGCCTTTTGTATTTAATTACGATGATATTTCTGTGTTTCATCGTCAATAAGAAAGTCAGAGGGATACAGTAATCCTGCAGTGAAGCATCGAATCTATAAGTAGTGTCACAGGTATGGTTCAAAGCATAGACAGTAAGAAGAGTCAGTTTTCTTGTACTTAAGTCGGCATTGTGCCTTTCCTATTTAATTCCGATGCAATTTCTGTGTTTCATCGTCAATCAGAAAGTCAGAGTGATACAGTAAAAATGAAGTGAAGCATCGGAATCTATAACTAGTGTCACATGAATGGTTCAAAACATAGACAGTAAGAAGAGTAAGTTTTCTTGTACTTAAGTCGGCATTGTGCCTTTTGTATTTAATTCCGATTTAATATCTGTTTTTCATCGTCAATAAGAATGTCAGAGGGATACAGTAAACCTGAAGTGAAGCATCGAGTCTATAACTAGTGTCACATGAATGGTTCAAAGCATAGACATTAAGAAGAGTTAGTTTTCTTGTACTTAAGTCTGCGTTGTGCCTTTTCAATTTATTTCAGATGAAATTTTTGTGTTTAATCGTCAATAAGAAAGTCAGAGGGATACAGTAAAAATGAAGTGAAGCATCGGAATCTATAACTTGTGTCACAGGAATGGTTCAAAACAGAGACAGTAAGAAGAGTCAGTTTCGTTGTTCTTAAGACGGCATTGTGCCTTTTGTATTTAATTCCAATGAAATTTCTGTGTTTCATTGTCAATAAGAAGGTCAGAGGGATACAGTAAACCTGAAGTGAAGCATCGAATCTAAAACTAGTGTCACAGGAATGGTTCAAAGCATAGACAGTAAGAAGATTCAGTTTTCTTGTACTTAAGTCGGCATTGTGCATTTTCTATTTAGTTCCGATGCAATTTCTGTGTTTCATCGTCAATAAGAAAGTCAGAGGGATACAGTAAAAATGAAGTGAAGCATCGGAATCTATAACTAGTGTCACATGAATTGTTCAAAACATAGACAGTAAGAAGAGTCAGTTTTCTTGTACTTAAGTCGGCATTGTGCCTTTTGTATTTAATTCCGATGCAATTTCTGTGTTTCATCGTCAATAAGAAGGTCAGAGGGATACAGTAAACCTGAAGTGAAGCATCGAATCTATAACTAGTGTCACAGGAATGGTTCAAAACATAGACAGTAAGAAGAGTCAGTTTTCTTGTACTTAAGTCGGCATTGTGCCTTTTCTATTTAATTCCGATGCAATTTCTGTGTTTCATCGTCAATAAGAAAATCAGGGGGATACAGTAGAAATGAAGTGAAGAATCGGAATCTATAACTAGTGTCACATGAAGTGTTCAAAACGTAGACAGTAAGAAGAGTCAGTTTTCTTGTACTTAAGTCGGCATTGTGCCTTTTGAATTTAACTCCGATGCAATTTCTGTGTTTCATCGTCAATAAGAAGGTCAGAGGGATACTGTAAACCTGAAGTGAAGCAACGGAATTGATAACTAGTGTCACATGAATGGTTCAAAACATAGGCAGTAAGAAGAGTCAGTTTTCTTGTACTTAAGTCGGCATTGTGCCTTTTGTATTTAATTCCGATGCAATTTCTGTCTTTCATCGTCAATAAGGTCAGAGGGATACAGTAATCCTGAAGTGAAGCATCGAATCTATAACTAGTGTCACAGGAATGGTTCAAAGCATAGACAGTAAGAAGAGTCAGTTTTCTTGTACTTAAGTCGGCATAGTGCCTTTTCTATTTAATTCCGATGCCATTTCTGTGTTTCATCGTCAATAAGAAAGTCGGAGGGATGCAGTAAAAATGAAGTGAAGCATCGGAATCTATAACTAGTGTCACAGGAATGGTTCAAAACATAGGCAGTAAGAAGAGTCAGTTTTCTTGTACTTCAGTCGGCACTGTGCCTTTTGCATTTAATTCCGATGCAATTTCTGTGTTTCATCGTCAATAAGAAGGTCAGAGGGATACAGTAAACCTGAAGTGATGCATCGGAATCTATCACTAGTGACACAGGAATGGTTCAATCATATACAGTAAGAAGAGTCAGTTTTCTTGTACTTAAGTCGGCATTGTGACTTTTGTATTTAATTCCGATGCAATTTCTGTGTTTCATCGTCAATAAGAAGGTCAGAGGGATACAGTAAACCTGAGGTGAAGTATCGGTAACTATAACTAGTGTCACAGGAATGGTTCAAAACATAGACAGTAAGAAGAGTCATATTTCTTGTACATAAGTCGGCATTGTGCCTTTCCTATTTAATTCCGAAGCAATTTCTGTATTTCATCGTCAATAAGAAGGTCAGAGGGATACAGTAAAACTGAAGTGAAGCATCGGAATCTATAGCTAGTGTCACAGGAATGGTTCAAAACATAGACAGTAAGAAGTGTCAGTTTTCTTGTACTTAAGTCGGCATTGCGCCATTTGTATTTAACTCCGATGCAATTTCTGTGTTTCATCGTCAATTAGAAGGTCAGAGTCATACAGTAATCCTGAAGTGAAGCATCGAATCTATAACTAGTTTCACAGGAATGGTTCAAAGCATAGACAGTAAGAAGAGTCAGTTTTCTTGTACTTAAGTCGGCATTGTGCCTTTTCTATTTAATTCCGATGCCATTTCTGTGTTTCATCGTCAATAAGAAAGTCGGAGGGATACAGTAAAAATGAAGTGAAGCTTCCGAATCTATAACTAGTGTCACAATAATGGTTCAAAACATAGACAGTAAGAAGAGTCAGTTTTCTTGTACTTAAGTCGGCATTGTGCCTTTTGTATTTAACTCCGATGCAATTTCTGTGTTTCATCGTCAATAAGAAGGTCGGAGGGATACTGTAAACCTGAAGTGAAGCAACGGAATTGATAACTAGTGTCACAGGAATGGTTCAAAGCATAGGCAGTAAGAAGAGTCAGTTTTCTTGTACTTAAGTCGGCATTGTGCCTTTTGTATTTAATTCCGATGCAATTTCTGTGTTTCATCGTCAATAAGAAGGTCAGAGGGATACAGTAATCCTGAAGTGAAGCATCGAATCTATAACTAGTGTCACAGGAATGGTTCAAAGCATAGACAGTAAGAAGAGTCAGTTTTCTTGTACTTAAGTCGGCATTGTGCCTTTTCTATTTAATTCCGATGCCATTTCTGTGTTTCATCGTCAATAAGAAAGTCGGAGGGATACAGTAAGAATGAAGTGAAGCAACGGAATCTATAACTAGTGTCACTGGAATGGTTCAAAACATAGGCAGTAAGAAGAGTCAGTTTTCTTGTACATCAGTCGGCATTGTGCCTTTTGTTTTTAATTCCGATGCAATTTCTGTGTTTCATCGTCAATAAGAAAGTCAGAGGGATACAGTAAAACAGAAGTGATGCATCGGAATCTATAACTAGTGTCACAGGAATGGTTCAATCATAGACAGTAAGAAGAGTCAGATTTCTTTTACTTAAGTCGGCATTGTGACTTTTATATTTAATTCCGATGCAATTTCTGTGTTTCATCGTCAATAAGAAGGTCAGAGGGATACAGTAAACCTGAGGTGAAGTGTCGGTAACTATAACTAGTGTCACAGGAATGGTTCAAAACTTAGACAGTAATAAGAGTCAGTTTTCTTGTACATAAGTCGGCATTGTTCCTTTCCTATTTAATTCCGAAGCAATTTCTGTATTTCATCGTCAATAAGAAGGTCAGAGGGATACAGTAAACCTGAGGTGCAGCATCGGAATCTATAACTAGTGTCACAGGAATGGTTAAAACATAGGCAGTAAGAAGAGTCAGTTTTCTTGTACTTAAGTCGGCATTGTGCCTTTTGTATTTAATTCCGATGCAATTTCTGTGTTTCATCGTCAATAAGAAGGTCAGAGGGATACAGTAAACCTGAAGTGAAGCATCGGAATCTATAGCTAGTGTCACAGGAATGGTTCAATCATAGACAGTAAGAAGAGTCAGATTTCTTTTACTTAAGTCGGCATTGTGCCTTTCCTATTTAATTCAGATGCAATTTCTGTGTTTCAGCGTCAATATGAAGGTCAGAGGGATACAGTAAACCTGAAATGAAGCATCGGAATCTATAACTAGTGTCACAGAAATGGTTCAAAACATAGACAGTAAGAAGAGTAAGTTTTCTTGTACTTAAGTCGGCATTGTGCCTTTTGTATTTAATTCCGATTTAATATCTCTTTTTTCATCGTCAATAAGAAGGTCAGAGGGATACAGTAAACCTGAAGTGAAGCATCGAATCTATAACTAGTGTCACATGAATGGTTCAAAGCATAGACATTAAGAAGAGTTAGTTTTCTTGTACTTAAGTCGGCGTTGTGCCTTTTCAATTTATTTCCGATGCAATTTTTGTGTTTAATCGTCAATAAGAAAGTCAGAGGGATACAGTAAAAATGAAGTGAAGCATCGGAATCTATAACTTGTGTCACAGGAATGGTTCAAAACATAGACAGTAAGAAGAGTTAGTTTCGTTGTTCTTAAGACGGCATTGTGCATTTTGTACTTAATTCCAATGAAATTTCTGTGTTTCATCGTCAATAAGAAGGAGAGAGGGATACAGTAAACCTGAAGTGAAGCATCGAATCTAAAACTAGTGTCACAGGAATGGTTCAAAGCATAGACAATAAGAAGATTCAGTTTTCTTGTACTTAAGTCGGCATTGTGCATTTTCTATTTAATTCCGATGCAATTTCTGTGTTTCATCGTCAATAAGAAAGTCAGAGGGATACAGTAAAAATGAAGTGAAGCATCGGAATCTATAACTAGTGTCACATGAATCGTTCAAAACATAGACAGTAAGAAGAGTCAGTTTTCTTGTACTTATGTCGGCATTGTGCCTTTTGTATTTAATTCCGATGCAATTTCTGTGTTTCATCGTCAATAAGAAGGTCAGAGGGATACAGTAAACCTGAAGTGAAGCATCGAATCTATAACTAGTGTCACAGGAATGGTTCAAAACATAGACAGTAAGAAGAGTCAGTTTTCTTGTACTTAAGTCGGCGTTGTGCCTTTTCTATTTAATTCCGATGCAATTTCTGTGTTTCATCGTCAACAAGAAAGTCAGAGGGATACAGTAGAAATGAAGTGAAGCATCGGAATCTATAACTAGTGTCACATGAAGTGTTCAAAACGTAGACAGTAAGAAGAGTCAGTTTTCTTGTACTTAAGTCGGCATTGTGCCTTTTGTATTTAACTCCGATGCAATTTCTGTGTTTCATCGTCAATAAGAAGGTCAGAGGGATACTGTAAACCTGAAGTGAAGCAACGGAATTGATAACTAGTGTCACATGAATGGTTCAAAACATAGGCAGTAAGAAGAGTCAGTTTTCTTGTACTTAAGACGGCATTGTGCCTTTTGTATTTAATTCCGATGCAATTTATGTCTTTCATCGTCATTAAGGTCAGAGGGATACAGTAATCCTGAAGTGAAGCATCGAATCTATAACTAGTGTCACAGGAATGGTTCAAAGCATAGACAGTAAGAAGAGTCAGTTTTCTTGTACTTAAGTCGGCATTGTGCCTTTTCTATTTAATTCCGATGCCATTTCTGTGTTTCATCGTCAATAAGAAAGTCGGAGGGATGCAGTAAAAATGAAGTGAAGCATCGGAATCTATAACTAGTGTCACAGGAATGGTTCAAATCATAGGCAGTAAGAAGAGTCAGTTTTCTTCTACTTCAGTCGGCACTGTGCCTTTTGTATTTAATTCCGATGCAATTTCTGTGTTTCATCGTCAATAAGAAGGTCAGAGGGATACAGTAAACCTGAAGTGATGCATCGGAATCTATAACTAGTGACACAGGAATGGTTCAATCATATACAGTAAGAAGAGCCAGTTTTCTTGTACTTAAGTCGGCATTGTGACTTTTGTATTTAATTCCGATGCAATTTCTGTGTTTCATCGTCAATAAGAAGGTCAGAGGGATACAGTATACCTGAGGTGAAGTATCGGTAACTATGACTAGTGTCACAGGAATGGTTCAAGACATAGACAGTAAGAAGAGTCATATTTCTTGTACATAAGTCGGCATTGTGCCTTTCATATTTAATTCCGAAGCAATTTCTGTATTTCATCGCCAATAAGAAAGTCAGAGGGATACAGTAAAACTGAAGTGAAGCATCGGAATCTATAACTAGTGTCACAGGAATGGTTCAAAACATAGACAGTAAGAAGTGTCAGTTTTCTTGTACTTAAGTCGGCATTGTGCCATTTGTATTTAACTCCGATGCAATTTCTGTGTTTCACTGTCAATTAGAAGGTCAGAGGGATACAGTAAACCTGAAGTGAAGCATCGAATCTAAAACTAGTGTCACAGGAATGGTTCAAAGCATAGACAATAAGAAGATTCAGTTTTCTTGTACTTAAGTCGGCATTGTGCATTTTCTATTTATTTCCGATGCAATTTATGTGTTTAATCGTCAATAAGAAAGTCAGAGCGATACAGTAATAATGAAGTGAAGCATCGGAATCTATAACTAGTGTCACAGGAATGGTTCAAAACATAGACACTAAGAAGAGTCAGTTTTTTTGTTCTTAAGTCGGCATTGTGCCTTTTGTATTTAATTACGATGAAATTTCTGTGTTTCATCGTCAATAAGAAAGTCAGAGGGATACAGTAATCCTGAAGTGAAGCATCGAATCTATAACCAGTGTCACAGGTATGGTTCAAAGCATAGACAGTAAGAAGAGTCAGTTTTCTTGTACTTAAGTCGGCATTGTGCCTTTCCTATTTAATTCCGATGCAATTTCTGTGTT
Organism: Schistocerca piceifrons; assembly: GCF_021461385.2. Lineage (NCBI taxonomy): Eukaryota > Metazoa > Arthropoda > Insecta > Orthoptera > Acrididae > Schistocerca > Schistocerca piceifrons. Next base: position 181,079 of record NW_025727387.1, read on the forward strand.
TCATCGTCAATCAGAAAGTCAGAGGGATACAGTAAAACTGAAGTGATGCATCGGAATCTATAACTAGTGTCACAGGAATGGTTCAATCATAGACAGTAAGAAGAGTCAGATTTCTTTTACTTAAGTCGGCATTGTGACTTTTGTATTTAATTCCGATGCAATTTCTGTGTTTCATCGTCAATAAGAAGGTCAGAGGGATACAGTAAACCTGAGGTGAAGTATCGGTAACTATAACTAGTGTCACAGGAATGGTTCAAAACATAGACAGTAAGAAGAGTCAGTTTTCTTGTACATAAGTCGGCATTGTGCCTTTCCTATTTAATTCCTAAGCAATTTCTGTATTTCATCGTCAATAAGAAGGTCAGAGGGATACAGTAAACCTGAGGTGCAGCATCGGAATCTATAACTAGTGTCACAGGAATGGTTAAAACATAGGCAGTAAGAAGAGTCAGTTTCCTTGTACTTAAGTCGGCATTGTGCCTTTTGTATTTAATTCCGATGCAATTTCTGTGTATCATCGTCAATAAGAAGGTCAGAGGGATACAGTAAACCTGAAGTGAAGCATCGGAATCTATAGCTAGTGTCACAGGAATGGTTCAATCATAGACAGTAAGAAGAGTCAGACTTCTTTTACTTAAGTCGGCATTGTGACTTTTGTATTTAATTCCGATGCAATTTCTGTGTTTCAGCGTCAATATGAAGGTCAGAGGGATACAGTAAACCTGAAGTGAAGCATCGGAATCTATAACTAGTGTCACAGAAATGGTTCAAAACATAGACAGTAAGAAGAGTAAGTTTTCTTGTACTTAAGTCGGCATTGTGCCTTTTGTATTTAATTCCGATTTAATATCTCTTTTTTCATCGTCAATAAGAAGGTCAGAGGGATACAGTAAACCTGAAGTGAAGCATCGAATCTATAACTAGTGTCACAGGAATGGTTCAAAACATAGACAGTAAGAAGAGTCAGTTTTCTTGTACTTAAGTCGGCGTTGTGCCTTTTCTATTTAATTCCGATGCAATTTCTGTGTTTCATCGTCAACAAGAAAGTCAGAGGGATACAGTAGAAATGAAGTGAAGCATCGGAATCTATAACTAGTGTCACATGAAGTGTTCAAAACGTAGACAGTAAGAAGAGTCAGTTTTCTTGTACTTAAGTCGGCATTGTGCCTTTTGTATTTAACTCCGATGCAATTTCTGTGTTTCATCGTCAATAAGAAAGTCAGAGGGATACTGTAAACCTGAAGTGAAGCAACGGAATTGATAACTAGTGTCACATGAATGGTTCAAAACATAGGCAGTAAGAAGAGTCAGTTTTCTTGTACTTAAGACGGCATTGTGCCTTTAGTATTTAATTCCGATGCAATTTCTGTCTTTCATCGTCAATAAGGTCAGAGATATACAGTAATCCTGAAGTGAAGCAACGAATCTATAACTAGTGTCACAGGAATGGTTCAAAGCATAGACAGTAAGAAGAGTCAGTTTTCTTGTACTTAAGTCGGCATTGTGCCTTTTCTATTTCATTCCGATGCCATTTCTGTGTTTCATCGTCAATAAGAAAGTCGGAGGGATGCAGTAAAAATGAAGTGAAGCATCAGAATCTATAACTAGTGTCACAGGAATGGTTCAAATCATAGGCAGTAAGAAGAGTCAGTTTTCTTGTACTTCAGTCGGCACTGTGCCTTTTGTATTTAATTCCGATGCAATTTCTGTGTTTCATCGTCAATAAGAAGGTCAGAGGGATACAGTAAACCTGAAGTGATGCATCGGATTCTATAACTAGTGACACAGGAATGGTTCAATCATATACAGTAAGAAGAGTCAGTTTTCTTGTACTTAAGTCGGCATTGTGACTTTTGTATTTAATTCCGATGCAATTTCTGTGTTTCATCGTCAATAAGAAGGTCAGAGGGATACAGTATACCTGAGGTGAAGTATCGGTAACTATAACTAGTGTCACAGGAATGGTTCAAGACATAGACAGTAAGAAGAGTCATATTTCTTGTACATAAGTCGGCATTGTGCCTTTCCTATTTAATTCCGAAGCAATTTCTGTATTTCATCGTCAATAAGAAAGTCAGAGGGATACAGTAAAACTGAAGTGAAGCATCGGAATCTATAACTAGTGTAACAGGAATGGTTCAAAACATAGACAGTAAGAAGTGTCAGTTTTCTTGTACTTAAGTCGGCATTGTGCCATTTGTATTTAACTCCGATGCAATTTCTGTGTTTCACTGTCAATTAGAAGGTCAGAGGGATACAGTAAACCTGAAGTGAACCATCGAATCTATAACTAGTGTCACAGGAATGGTTCAATGCATAGACAGTAAGAAGAGTCAGTTTTCTTGTACTTAAGTCGGCGTTGTGCCTATTCTATTTATTTCCGATGCAATTTATGTGTTTAATCGTCAATAAGAAAGTCAGAGGGATACAGTAATAATGAAGTGAAGCATCGGAATCTATAACTAGTGTCACAGGAATGGTTCAAAACATAGACACTAAGAAGAGTCAGTTTTCTTGTTCTTAAGTCGGCATTGTGCCTTTTGTATTTAATTACGATGAAATTTCTGTGTTTCATCGTCAATGAGAAAGTCAGAGGGATACAGTAATCCTGAAGTGAAGCATCGAATCTATAACTAGTGTCACAGGTATGGTTCAAAGCATAGACAGTAAGAAGAGTCAGTTTTCTTGTACTGAAGTCGGCATTGTGCCTTTCCTATTTAATTCCGATGCAATTTCTGTGTTTCATCGTCAATCAGAAAGTCAAAGTGATACAGTAAAATTGAAGTGAAGCATCGGAATCTATAACTAGTTTCACATGAATGGTTCAAAACGTAGACAGTAAGAAGAGTCAGCTTTCTTGTACTTAAGTCGGCATTGTGCCTTTTGTATTTAACTCCGATGCAATTTCTGTGTTTCATCGTCAATAAGAAGGTCAGAGGGATACTGTGAACTTGAAGTGAAGCAACGGAATTGATAACTAGTGTCACAGGAATGGTTCAAAACATAGGCAGTAAGAAGAGTCAGTTTTCTTGTACTTAAGTCGGCATTGTGCCTTTTGTATTTAATTCCGATGCAATTTCTGTGTTTCATCGTCAATAAGAAGGTCGGAGGGATACAGTAAACCTGAAGTGATGCATCGGAATCTCTAACTAGTGTCACAGGAATGGTTCAATCATAGTCAGTAAGAAGAGTCAGTTTTCTTGTACTTAAGTCGGCATTGTGACTTTTGTATTTAATTCCGATGCAATTTCAGTGTTTCATCGTCAATAAGAAGGTCAGAGGGATACAGTAAACCTGAGGTGAAGTATCGGTAACTATAACTAGTGTCACAGGAATGGTTCAAAACATAGACAGTAAGAAGAGTCAGTTTTCTTGTACATAAGTCGGCATTGTGCCTTTCCTATTTAATTCCGAAGCAATTTCTGTATTTCATCGTCAATAAGAAGGTCAGAGGGATACAGTAAAACTGAAGTGAAGCATCGGAATCTGTAACTAGTGTCACAGGAATGGTTCAAAACATAGACAGTAAGAAGTGTCAGTTTTCTTGTACTTAAGTCGGCATTGTGCCTTTTGTATTTAACTCCTATGCAATTTCTGTGTTTCATCGTCAATTAGAAGGTCAGAGGGATACAGTAAACCTGAGGTGCAGCATCGGAATCTATAACTAGTGTCACAGGAATGATTAAAACATAGGCAATAAGAAGAGTCAGTTTTCTTGTACTTAAGTCGGCATTGTGCCTTTTGTATTTAATTCCGATGCAATTTCTGTGTTTCATCGTCAATAAGAAGGTCAGAGGGATACAGTAAACCTGAAGTGAAGCATCGGAATCTATAACTAGTGTCACAGGAATGGTTCAATCATAGACAGTAAGAAGAGTCCGATTTCTTTTACTTAAGTCGCCATTGTGACTTTTGTATTTAATTCCGATGCAATTTCTGTGTTTCATCGTCAATAAGAAGGTCAGAGGGATACAGTAAACCTGAGGTGAAGTATCGAAATCTATAACTAGTGTCACAGGAATGGTTGAAAACATAGAGTGTAAGAAGAGTCAGTTTTCTTGTACTTAAGTCGGCATTGTGCCTTTCCTATTTAATTCAGATGCAATTTCTGTGTTTCATCGTCAATATGAAGGTCAGAGGGATACAGTAAACCTGAAGTGAAGCATCGGAATCTATAACTAGTGTCACAGAAATGGTTCAAACCATAGACAGTAAGAAGAGTAAGTTTTCTTGTACTTATGTCGGCATTGTGCCTTTTGTATTTAATTCCGATGAAATATCTGTTTTTCATCGTCAATAAGAAGGTCAGAGGGATACAGTAAACCTGAAGTTAAGCATCGAATCTATAACTAGTGTCACAGGAATGGTTCAAAGCATAGACATTAAGAAGAGTTAGTTTTCTTGTACTTAAGTCGGCGTTGTGCCGTTTCAATTTATTTCCGATGCATTTTTTGTGTTTAATCGTCAATAAGAAAGTCAGAGGGATACAGTAAAAATGAAGTGAAGCATCGGAATCTATAACTTGTGTCACAGGAATGGTTCAAAACATAGACAATAAGAAGAGTCAGTTTCCTTGTTCTTAAGACGGCATTGTGCCTTTTGTATTTAATTCCAATGAAATTTCTGTGTTTCATCGTCAATAAGAAGGTCAGAGGGATACAGTAAACCTGAAGTGAAGCATCGAATCTATAACTAGTGTCACAGGAATGGTTCAAAGCATAGACAGTAAGAAGAGTCAGTTTTCTTGTACTTAAGTCGGCATTGTGCCTTTTCTATTTAATTCCGATGCAATTTCTGTGTTTCATCGTCAATAACAAAGTCAGAGGGATACAGTAAAAATGAAGTGAAGCATCGGAATCTATAACTAGTGTCACATGAATTGTTCAAAACATAGACAGTAAGAAGAGTCAGTTTTCTTGTACTTAAGTCGGCATTGTGACTTTTGTATTTAATTCCGATGAAATTTCTGTGTTTCATCGTCAATAAGAAAGTCAGAGGGATACAGTAAACCTGAAGTGAAGCATCGAATCTATAACTAGTGTCACAGGAATGGTTCAAAGCATAGACAGTAAGAAGAGTCAGTTTTCTTGTACTTAAGTCGGCATTGTGCCTTTTCTATTTAATTCCGATGCAATTTCTGTGTTTCATCGTCAATAAGAAAGTCAGAGGGATACAGTAAAAATGAAGTGAAGCATCGGAATCTATAACTAGTGTCACATGAATGGTTCAAAACGTATACAGTAAGGAGAGTCAGTTTCCTTGTACTTAAGTCGGCATTGTGCCTTTTGTATTTAACTCCGATGCAATTTCTGTGTTTCATCGTCAATAAGAAGGTCAGAGGGATACTGTAAACCTGAAGTGAAAAAACGGAATTGATAACTAGTGTCACATGAATGGTTCAAAACATAGGCAGTAAGAAGAGTCAGTTTTCTTGTACTTAAGGCGGCATTGTGCCTTTTGTATTTAATTCCGATGCAATTTCTGTGTTACATCGTCAATAAGGTCGGAGGGATACAGTAATCCTGAAGTGAAGCATCGAATCAATAACTAGTGTCGCAGGAATGGTTCAAAGCATAGACAGTAAGAAGGGTCAGTTTTCTTGTACTTAAGTCGGCATTGTGCCTTTTCTATTTAATTCCGATGCCATTTCTGTGTTTCATCGTCAATAAGAAAGTCGGAGGGATGCAGTAAAAATGAAGTGAAGCATCGGAATCTATAACTAGTGTCACAGGAATGGTTCAAAACATAGGCAGTAAGAAGAGTCAGTTTTCTTGTACTTCAGTCGGCACTGTGCCTTTTGTATTTAATTCCGATGCAATTTCTGTGTTTCATCGTCAATAAGAAGGTCAGAGGGATACAGTAAACCTGAAGTGATGCATCGGAATCTAAAACTAGTGACACAGGAACGGTTCAATCATAGACAGTAAGAAGAGTCAGTTTTCTTGTACTTAAGTCGGCATTGTGACTTTTGTATTTAATTCCGATGCAATTTCTGTGTTTCATCGTCAATAAGTAGGTCAGAGGGATACAGTAAACCTGAGGTGAAGTATCCGTAACTATAACTAGTGTCACTGGAATGGTTCAAAACATAGACAGTTAGAAGAGTCAGTTTTCTTGTACATAAGTCGGCATTGTGCCTTTCCTATTTAATTCCGAAGCAATTTCTGTATTTCATCGTCAATAAGAAGGTCAGAGGGATACAGTAAAACTGAGGTGAAGCATCGGAATCTATAACTAGTGTCACAGGAATGGTTCAAAACATAGACAGTAAGAAGTGTCAGTTTTCTTGTACTTAAGTCGGCATTGTGCCATTTGTATTTAACTCCGATGCAATTTCTGTGTTTCATCGTCAATTAGAAGGTCAGAGGGATACAGTAAACCTGAAGTGAACCATCGAATCTATAACTAGTGTCACAGGAATGGTTCAAAGCATAGACGGTAAGAAGAGTCAGTTTTCTTGTACTTAAGTCGGCGTTGTGCCTTTTCTATTTATTTCCTATCAATTTATGTGTTTAATCGTGAATAAGAAAGTCAGAGGGATACAGTAAAAATGAAGTGAAGCATCGGAATCTATAACTAGTGTCACAGGAATGGTTCAAAACATAGACAGTAAGAAGAGTCAGTTTTCTTGTTCATAAGTCGGCATTGTGCCTTTTGTATTTAATTACGATGAAATTTCTGTGTTTCATCGTCAATAAGAAGGTCAGAGGGATACAGTAATCCTGAAGTGAAGCATCGAATCTATAATTAGTGTCACAGGTATGGTTCAAAGCATAGACAGTAAGAAGAGTCAGTTTTCTTGTACTTAAGTCGGCATTGTGCCTTTTCTATTTAATTCCGATGCAATTTCTGTGTTTCATCGTCAGTAAGAAAGTCAGAGTGATACAGTAAAAATGAAGTGAGGCATCGGAATCTATAACTAGTGTCACATGAATGGTTCAAAACGTAGACAGTAAGAAGAGTCAGCTTTCTTGTACTTAAGTCGGCATTGTGCCTTTAGTATTTAATTCCGATGCAATTTCTGTGTTTCATCGTCAATAAGAAGGTCAGAGGGATACAGTAATCCTGAAGTGAAGCATTGAATCTATAACTAGTGTCACAGGAATGGTTCACAGCATAGACAGTAAGAAGAGTCAGTTTTCTTGTACTTAAGTCGGCATTGTGCCTTTTCTATTTAATTCCGATGCCATATCTGTGTTTCATCGTCAATAAGAAAGTCGGAGGGATACAGTAAAAATGAAGTGAAGCATCGGAATCTATAACTAGTGTCACAGGAATGGTTCAAAACATTGGCAGTAAGAAGAGTCAGTTTTCTTGTACTTCAGTCGGCATTGTGCCTTTTGTATTTAATTCCGATGCAATTTCTGTGTTTCATCGTCAATAAGAAGGTCAGAGGGATACAGTAAACCTGAAGTGATGCATCGGAATCTATTACTAGTGTCACAGGAATGGTTCAATCATAGACAGTAAGAAGAGTCAGTTTTCTTGTACTTAAGTCGGCATTGTGACTTTTGTATTTAATTCCGATGCAATTTCTGTGTTTCATCGTCAATAAGAAGGTCAGAGGGATACAGTAAACCTGAGGTGAAGTATCGGTAACTATAACTAGTGTCACAAGAATGGTTCAAAACATAGACAGTAAGCAGAGTCAGTTTTCTTGTACACAAGTCGGCATTGTGCCTTTCCTATTTAATTCCGAAGCAATTTCTGTATTTCATCGTCAATAAGAAGGTCAGAGGGATACAGTAAAACTGAAGTGAAGAATCGGAATCTATAACTAGTGTCACAGGAATGGTTCAAAACATAGACAGTTTGAAGTGTCAGTTTTCTTGTACTGAAGTCGGCATTGTGCCTTTTGTATTTAACTCCTATGCAATTTCTGTGTTCATCGTCAATTAGAAGGTCAGAGGGATACAGTAAACCTGAGGTGCAGCATCGGAATCTATAACTAGTGTCACAGGAATGGTTAAAACATAGGGAGTAAGAAGAGTCAGTTTTCTTGTACTTAAGTCGGCATTGTGCCTTTTGTATTTAATTCCGATGCAATTTCTGTGTTTCATCGTCAATAAGAAGGTCAGAGGGATACAGTAAACCTGAGGTGAAGTATCGGAATCTATAACTAGTGTCACAGGAATGGTTCAAAACATAGACTGTAAGAAGAGTCAGTTTTCTTGTACTTAAGTCGGCATTGTGCCTTTCCTATTTAATTCAGATGCAATTTCTGTGTTTCATCGTCAATATGATGGTCAGAGGGATACAGTAAACCTGAAGTGAAGCATCGGAATCTATAACTAGTGTCACAGAAATGGTTCAAAACATAGACAGTAAGAAGAGTAAGTTTTCTTGTACTTAAGTCGGCATTGTGCGTTTTGTATTTAATTCCGATGAAATATCTGTTTCTCATCGTCAATAAGAAGGTCAGAGGGATACAGTAAACCTGAAGTGAAGCATCGAATCTATAACTAGTGTCACAGGAATGGTTCAAAGCATAGACATTAAGAAGAGTTAGTTTTCTTGTACTTAAGTCGGCGTTGTGTCTTTTCAATTTATTTCCGATGCAGTTTTTGTGTTTAATCGTCAATAAGAAAGTCAGAGGGATACAGTAAAAATGAAGAGAAGCATCGGAATCTATAACCTGTGTCACAGGAATGGTTCAAAACATAGACAGTAAGAAGAGTCAGTTTTCTTGTTCCTAAGTCGGCATTGTGCCTTTTGTATTTAATTACGATGAAATTTCTGTGTTTCATCGTCAATAAGAAGGTCAGAGGGATACAGTAATCCTGAAGTGAAGCATCGAATCTATAACTAGTGTCACAGGTATGGTTCAAAGCATAGACAGTAAGAAGAGTCAGTTTTCTTGTACTTAAGTCGGCATTGTGCCTTTTCTATTTAATTCCGATGCCTTTTCTGTGTTTCATCGTCAATAAGAAAGTCGGAGGGATACAGTAAAAATGAAGTGAAGCATCGGAATCTATAACTAGTATAACAGGAATGGTTCAAAACATAGGCACTAAGAAGTGTCAGTTTTCTTGTACTTCAGTCGGCATTGTGCCTTTTGTATTTAATTCCGATGCAATTTCTGTGTTTCATCGGCAATAAGAAGGTCAGAGGGATACAGTAAACCTGAAGTGATGCATCGGAATCTATAACTAGTGTCACAGGAATGGTTCAATCATAGACAGTAAGAAGTGTCAGTTTTCTTGTACTTAAGTCGGCATTGTGACTTTTGTAATTAATTCCGATGCAATTTCTGTGTTTCATCGTCAATAAGAAGGTCAGAGGGATACAGTAAACCTGAGGAGAAGTATCGGTAACTATAACTAGTGTCACAGGAATGGTTCAAAACATAGACAGTAAGCAGAGTCAGTTTTCTTGTACATAAGTCGGCATTGTGCCTTTCCTATTTAATTCCGAAGCAATTTCTGTATTTCATCGTCAATAAGAAGGTCAGAGGGATACAGTAAAACTGAAGTGAAGAATCGGAATCTATAACTAGTGTCACAGGAATGGTTCAAAACATAGACAGTTTGAAGTGTCAGTTTTCTTGTACTTAAGTCGGCATTGTGCCTTTTGTATTTAACTCCTATGCAATTTCTGTGTTTCATCGTCAATTAGAAGGTCAGAGGGATACAGTAAACCTGAGGTGCAGCATCGGAATCTATAACTAGTGTCACAGGAATGGTTAAAACATATGGAGTGAGAAGATTCAGTTTTCTTGTACTTAAGTCGGCATTGTGCCTTTTGTATTTAATTCCGATGCAATTTCTGTGTTTCATCGTCAATAAGAAGGTCAGAGGGATACAGTAAACCTGAGGTGAAGTATCGGAATCTATAACTAGTGTCACAGGAATGGTTCAAAACATAGACTGTAAGAAGAGTCAGTTATCTTGTACTTAAGTCGGCATTGTGCCTTTCCTATTTAATTCAGATGCAATTTCTGTGTTTCATCGTCAATATGAAGGTCAGAGGGATACAGTAAACCTGAAGTGAAGCATCGGAATCTATAACTAGTGTCACACAAATGGTTCAAAACATAGACAGTAAGAAGAGTAAGTTTTCTTGTACTTAAGTCGGCATTGTGCGTTTTGTATTTAATTCCGATGAAATATCTGTTTCTCATCGTCAATAAGAAGGTCAGAGGGATACAGTAAACCTGAAGTGAAGCATCGAATCTATAACTAGTGTCACAGGAATGGTTCAAAGCATAGACATTAAGAAGAGTTAGTTTTCTTGTACTTAAGTCGGCGTTGTGTCTTTTCAATTTATTTCCGATGCAATTTTTGTGTTTAATCGTCAATAAGAAAGTCAGAGGGATACAGTAAAAATGAAGAGAAGCATCGGAATCTATAACCTGTGTCACAGGAATGGTTCAAAACATAGACAGTAAGAAGAGTCAGTTTTCTTGTTCCTAAGTCGGCATTGTGCCTTTTGTATTTAATTACGATGAAATTTCTGTGTTTCATCGTCAATAAAAAGGTCAGAGGGATACAGTAATCCTGAAGTGAAGCATCGAATCTATAACTAGTGTCACAGGTATGGTTCAAAGCATAGACAGTAAGAAGAGTCAGTTTTCTTGTACTTAAGTCGGCATTGTGCCTTTTCTATTTAATTCCGATGCCTTTTCTGTGTTTCATCGTCAATAAGAAAGTCGGAGGGATACAGTAAAAATGAAGTGAAGCATCGGAATCTATAACTAGTATCACAGGAATGGTTCAAAACATAGGCAGTAAGAAGTGTCAGTTTTCTTGTACTTAAGTCGGCATTGTGCCTTTTGTATTTAATTCCGATGCAATTTCTGTGTTTCTTCGGCAATAAGAAGGTCAGAGGGATACAGTAAACCTGAAGTGATGCATCGGAATCTATAACTAGTGTCACAGGAATGGTTCAATCATAGACAGTAAGAAGTGTCAGTTTTCTTGTACTTAAGTCGGCATTGTGACTTTTGTATTTAATTCCGATGCAATTTCTGTGTTTCATCGTCAATAAGAAGGTCAGAGGGATACAGTAAACCTGAGGAGAAGTATCGGTAACTATAACTAGTGTCACAGGAATGGTTCAAAACATAGACAGTAAGAAGAGTCAGTTTTCTTGTACATAAGTCGGCATTGTGCCTTTCCTATTTAATTCCGAAGCAATTGCTGTATATCATCGTCAATAAGAAGGTCAGAGGGATACAGTAAAACTGACGTGAAGCATCGGAATCTATAACTAGTGTCACAGGAATGGTTCAAAACATAGACAGTAAGAAGTGTCAGTTTTCTTGTACTTAAGTCGGCATTGTGCCTTTTGTATTTAATTCCGAAGCAATTTCTGTGTTTCATCGTCAATAAGAAGGTCAGAGTGATACAGTAAACCTGAAGTGAAGCATCGGAATCTATAGCTAGTGTCACAGGAATGGTTCAATCATAGACAGTAAGAAGAGTCAGTTTTCTTGTACTTAAGTCGGCATTGTGACTTTTGTATTTAATTCCGATGCAATTTCTGTGTTTCATCGTCAATAAGTAGGTCAGAGGGATACAGTAAACCTGAGGTGAAGTATCGGTAACTATAACTAGTGTCACTGGAATGGTTCAAAACATAGACAGTTAGAAGAGTCAGTTTTCTTGTACATAAGTCGGCATTGTGCCTTTCCTATTTAATTCCGAAGCAATTTCTGTATTTCATCGTCAATAAGAAGGTCAGAGGGATACAGTAAAACTGAAGTGAAGCATCGGAATTTATAACTAGTGTCACAGGAATGGTTCAAAACATAGACAGTAAGAAGTGTCAGTTTTCTTGTACTTAAGTCGGCATTGTGCCATTTGTATTTAACTCCGATGCAATTTCTGTGTTTCATCGTCAATTAGAAGGGCAGAGGGATACAGTAAACCTGAAGTGAACCATCGAATCTATAACTAGTGTCACAGGAATGGTTCAAAGCATAGACAGTAAGAAGAGTCAGTTTTCTTGTACTTAAGTCGGCGTTGTGCCTTTTCTATTTATTTCCGATGCAATTTATGTGTTTAATCGTCAATAAGAAAGTCAGAGGGATACAGTAAAAATGAAGTGAAGCATCGGAATCTATAACTAGTGTCACAGGAATGGTTCAAAACATAGACAGTAAGAAGAGTCAGTTTTCTTGTTCTTAAGTCGGCATTGTGCCTTTTGTATTTAATTACGATGAAATTTCTGTGTTTCATCGTCAATAAGAAGGTCAGAGGGATACAGTAATCCTGAAGTGAAGCATCGAATCTATAATTAGTGTCACAGGTATGGTTCAAAGCATAGACAGTAAGAAGAGTCAGTTTTCTTGTACTTAAGTCGGCATTGTGCCTTTTCTATTTACTTCCGATGCAATTTCTGTGTTTCATCGTCAATAAGAAAGTCAGAGTGATACAGTAAAAATGAAGTGAAGTATCGGAATCTATAACTAGTGTCACAGGAATGGTTCAAAACATAGACTGTAAGAAGAGTCAGTTTTCTTGTACTTAAGTCGGCATTGTGCCTTTCCTATTTAATTCAGATGCAATTTCTGTGTTTCATCGTCAATATGAAGGTCAGAGGGATACAGTAAACCTGAAGTGAAGCATCGGAATCTATAACTAGTGTCACAGAAATGGTTCAAAACATAGACAGTAAGAAGAGTAAGTTTTCTTGTTCCTAAGTCGGCATTGTGCCTTTTGTATTTCATTACGATGAAATTTCTGTGTTTCATCGTCAATAAGAAGGACAGAGGGATACAGTAAACCTGAGGAGAAGTATCGGTAACTATAACTAGTGTCACAGGAATGGTTCAAAACATAGACAGTAAGAAGAGTCAGTTTTCTTGTACATAAGTCGGCATTGTGCCTTTCCTATTTAATTCCGAAGCAATTGCTGTATATCATCGTCAATAAGAAGGTCAGAGGGATACAGTAAAACTGACGTGAAGCATCGGAATCTATAACTAGTGTGACAGGAATGGTTCAAAACATAGACAGTAAGAAGTGTCAGTTTTCTTGTACTTAAGTCGGCATTGTGCCTTTTGTATTTAACTCCTATGCAATTTCTGTGTTTCATCGTCAATTAGAAGGTCAGTGGGATACAGTAAACCTGAGGTGCAGCATCGGAATCTATAACTAGCGACACAGGAACGGTTCAATCATAGACAGTAAGAAGAGTCAGTTTTCTTGTACTTAAGTCGGCATTGTGACTTTTGTATTTAATTCCGATGCAATTTCTGTGTTTCATCGTCAATAAGAAGGTCAGAGGGATACAGTAACCCTAAGGTGAAGTATCGGAATCTATAACTAGTGTCACAGGAATGGTTCAAAACATAGACAGTAATAAGAGTCAGTTTTCTTGTACCTAAGTCGGCATTGTGCCTTTCCTATTTAATTCCGAAGCAATTTCTGTGTTTCGTCGTCAATAAGAAGGTCAGAGGGATACAGAAAACCTGAAGAGAAGCATCGGAATCTATAACTAGTGTCACAGGAATGGTTCAATTCATAGACAGTAAGAAGAGTCAGTTTTCTTGTACTTAAGTCGGCATTGTGCCTTTTGTATATAATTCCAATGAAATATCTGTGTTTTATCGTCAATAAGATGGTCAGAGGGATACAGTAAACCTGAAGTGAAGCATCTACTCTATAACTAGTGTCACAGGAATGGTTTAAAGCATAGACAGTAAGAAGTGTCAGTTCTCTTGTACTTAAGTCGGCGTAGTGCCTTTTCTATCTATTTCCGATGCAATTTCTGTGTTTAATCGTCAATAATAAGGTCAGAGGGATACAGTAAACAAGAGTTGAAGCATCGGAATGTATAACTATTGTCACAGGAATGGTTCAAAACATAGACAGTAACAAGAGTAAGTTTTTTTGTACTTAAGTAGGCATTTTGCCTTTTGTATGTAAATCCAATGCAATATCTGTGTTTCATCATCAATAAGAAGGTCAGAGGGATACAGTAAACCTGAAGTGAAGCATCGGAATCTATAACTAGTGTCACTTGAATGGTTCAAACATAGACAGTAAGAAGAGTCAGTTTTCTTGTACTTATGTCGGCATTGTGCCTTTTGTATTTAATTCCGATGAAATTTCTGTGTTTCATCGTCAATAAGGAGGTCAGAGGGATACAGTAAACCTGAAGTGAAGCATCGGAATCTATAAGTAAGGTCACAGGAATGATTCAAATCATAGACAGTAAGAAGAGTTAGTTTTCTTGTACTTAAGTCGGCATTGTGCCATTTGTATTTAACTCCGATGCAATTTCTGTGTTTCATCGTCAATTAGAAGGTCAGAGGGATACAGTAAACCTGAAGTGAACCATCGAATCTATAACTAGTGTCACAGGAATGGTTCACAGCATAGACAGTAAGAAGAGTCAGTTTTCTTGTACTTAAGACGGCGTTGTGCCTTTTCTATTTATTTCCGATGCAATATATGTGTTTAATCGTCAATAAGAAAGTCAGAGGGATACAGTAAACCTGAGGTGAAGTATCGGAATCTATAACTAGTGTCACAGGAATGGTTAAAACATAGGCAGTAAGAAGAGTCAGTTTTCTTGTACTTAAGTCGGCATTGTGACTTTTGTATTTAATTCCGATGCAATTTCTGTGGTTCATCGTCAATAAGAAGGTCAGAGGGATACAGTAAACCTGAGGTGAAGTATCGGAATCTATAACTAGTGTCACAGGAATGGTTCAAAACATAGACTGTAAGAAGAGTCAGTTTTCTTGTACTTAAGTAGGCATTGTGCCTTTCCTATTTAATTCAGATGCAATTTCTGTGTTTCATCGTCAATATGAAGGTCAGAGGGATACAGTAAACCTGAAGTGAAGCATCGGAATCTATAACTAGTGTCACAGAAATGGTTCAAAACATAGACAGTAAGAAGAGTCAGTTTTCTTGTACTTAAGTCGGCATTGTGCCTTTTGTATTTAATTCCGATGAAATTTCTGTGTTTCATCGTCAATAAGAGGGTCAGAGGGATACAGTAAACCTGAAGTGAAGCATCGAATCTATAACTAGTGTCACAGGAATGGTTCAAAGCATAACAGTAAGAAGAGTCAGTTTTCTTGTACTTAAGTCGGCATTGTGCCTTTTCTATTTAATTCCGATGCAATTTCTGTGTTTCATCATCATTAAGAAAGTCAGAGGGATACAGTAAAAATGAAGTGAAGCATCGAAATCTATAACTAGTGTCACATAAATGCTTCAAAACGTAGACAGTAAGAAGAGTCAGTTTTCTTGTACTTAAGTCGGCATTGTGCCTTTGTATTTAACTCCGGTGCAATTTTTGTGTTTCATCGTCAATAAGAAGGTCAGAGGGATACTGTAAACCTGAAGTGAAGCAACGGAATTGATAACTAGTGTCACAGGAATGGTTCAAAACATAGGCAGTACGAAGAGTCAGTTTTCTTGGACTTAAGTCGGCATTGTGCCTATTGTATTTAATTCCGATGCAATTTCTGTGTTTCATCGTCAATAAGGTCAGAGGGATACAGTAATCCTAAAGTGAAGCATCGAATCTATAACTAGTGTCAGAGGCATGGTTCAAAGCATAGACAGTAGGAAGAGTCAGTTTTCTTGTAATTAAGTCGGCATTGTGCCTTTTCTATTTAATTCCGATGCAATTTCTGTGTTTAATCGTCAATAAGAAAGTCAGAGGGATACAGTAAAAATGAAGTGAAGCATCGGAATCTATAACTAGTGTCACAGGAATGGTTCAAAACATAGACAGTAAGAAGAGTCAGTTTTCTTGTTCTTAAATCGGCATTGTGCCTTTTGTATTTAATTCGAATGAAATTTCTGTGTTTCATCGTCAATAAGAAGTTCAGAGGGATACAGTAAACCCGAAGTGAAGCATCGAATCTATAACTAGTGTCACAGGAATGGTTCATAGCATAGACAGTAGGAAGAGTCAGTTTTCTTGTACTTAACTCGGCATTGTGCCTTTTCTATTTAATTCCGATGCAATTTCTGTGTTTCAATGTCAATAAGAAAGTCAGAGGGATACAGTAAAAATGAAGTGAAGCATCGTAATCTATAACTAGTGTCACAGGAATTGTTCAAAACATAGGCAGTAAGAAGAGTCAGTTTTCTTGTACTTACGTCGGCATTGTGTCTTTTGTATTTAATTCCGATGCAATTTCTGTGTTTCATCGTCAATAAGAAGGTCAGAGGGGTACAGTAAACCTGAAGTGAAGCATCGGAATCTATAACTAGTGTCACAGGAGTGGTTCAATCGTAGACAGTAAGGAGAGTCAGTTTTCTTGTACTTAAGTCGGCATTGTGACTTTTGTATTTAATTCCGATGCAATTTCTGTGTTTCATCGTCAATAAGAAGGTCAGAGGGATACAGTAACCCTAAGGTGAAGTATCGGAAACTATAACTAGTGTCACAGGAATGGTTCAAAACATAGACAGTAATAAGAGTCAGTTTTCTTGTACCTAAGTCGGCATTGTGCCTTTCCTATTTAATTCCGAAGCAATTTCTGTGTTTCGTCGTCAATAAGAAGGTCAGAGGGATACAGAAAACCTGAAGAGAAGCATCGGAATCTATAACTAGTGTCACAGGAATGGTTCAAATCATAGACAGTAAGAAGAGTCAGTTTTCTTGTACTTAAGTCGGCATTGTGCCTTTTGTATATAATTCCAATGAAATATCTGTGTTTTATCGTCAATAAGATGGTCAGAGGGATACAGTAAACCTGAAGTGAAGCATCGACTCTATAACTAGTGTCACAGGAATGGTTTAAAGCATAGACAGTAAGAAGTGTCAGTTCTCTTGTACTTAAGTCGGCGTAGTGCCTTTTCTATTTATTTCCGATGCAATTTCTGTGTTTAATCGTCAATAATAAGGTCAGAGGGATACAGTAAACAAGAGATGAAGCATCGGAATCTATAACTATTGTCACAGGAATGGTTCAAAACATAGACAGTATCAAGAGTAAATTTTTTTGTACTTAAGTAGGCATTTTGCCTTTTGTATGTAATTCCAATGCAATATCTGTGTTTCATCATCAATAAGAAGGTCAGAGGGATACAGTAAACCTGAAGTGAAGCATCGGAATCTATAACTAGTGTCACTTGAATGGTTCTAACATAGACAGTAAGAAGAGTCAGTTTTCTTGTACTTATGTCGGCATTGTGCCTTTTGTATTTAATTCCGATGAAATTTCTGTGTTTCATCGTCAATAAGGAGGTCAGAGGGATACAGTAAACCTGAAGTGAAGCATCGGAATCTATAACTAAGGTCACAGGAATGATTCAAATCATAGACAGTAAGAAGAGTTAGTTTTCTTGTACTTAAGTCGGCATTGTGCATTTTGTATTTAATTCCGATGCGATTTCTGCGTTTTATCGTCAAATAGAAGGTCAGACAGATTCAGTAAACCTGAAGTGAAGCATCGGAATCTATATCTAGTGTCACAGGAATGGTTCAAAACATAGACAGTAAGAAGAGTTAGTTTCCTTGTACTTAAGTCGGCATTGTGCCTTTTGTATTTAATTCCGATGCAATTTCTGTGTTTCATCGTCAATAAGGAGGTCAGAGGGATACAGTAGACCTGAAGTGAAGCATCGGAATTTATAACTAGTGTCACATGAATGGTTCAAAACATAGACAGTAAGAAGAGTCAGTTTTCTTGTACTTAGGTCGGCATGCGACTTTTCTATTTAATTCAGATTCAATTTCTGTTTTCATCGTCAATAAGAAAGTCAGAGGTATACCGTAAAAATGAAGTGAAGCATCGGAATCTATAACTAGTGTCACATGAATGGTTCAAAGCATAGACAGTAAGAAGAGTCAGTTCTCTTGTACTTAAGTCGGCGTTGTGCCTTTTCTATTTATTTCCGATGCAATTTCTGTGTTTAATCGTGAATAAGAAAGTCAGAGGAATACAGTAAAAATGAAGTGAAGCATCGGAATCCATAATTAGTGTCACAGGAATGGTTCAAATCATAGACAGTAAGAAGAGTTAGTTTTCTTGTACTTAAGTCAGCATTGTGCCTTTTGTATTTAATTCCGATGCAATTTCTGTGTTTCATCGTCAATAAGGAGGTCAGAGGGATACAGTAGACCTGAAGTGAAGCATCGGAATCTATAACTAGTGTCACATGAATGGTTCAAAACATAGACAGTGAGAAGAGTCAGTTTTCTTGTACTTAAGTCAGCATTGTGCCTTTTGTATTTAAATCCGATACAATTTCTGTGTTTCATCGTCAATAAAAAGGTCAGTGGGATACAGTAAACCTGAAGTGAAGCATCGGAATGTATAACTAGTCTCACAGGAATGGTTCAAAACATAGACAGTAAGAAGCGTCAGTTTTCTTGCACTTAAGTCGGCATTGTGCGTTATGTATTTAATTCCGATGCAATATCTGTGTTTCATCGTCAATAAGAAGGTCAGAGGGATACAGTAAACCTGAAGTGAAGCATCGGAATCTATAACTAGTGTCACAGGAATGGTTCAAAACATAGACAGTAAGAAGAGTCAGTTTCCTTGTAATTAAGTCGGCATTGTGCCTTTTGTATTTAATTCCGAAGCAATTTTTGTGTTTCATCGTCAATGAGAAGGTCAGAGGGATAAAGTAAACCTGAAGTAAAGCATCGGAATCTATAACGAGTGTCATATTAATGGTTCAAAACATAGACAGTAAGAAGACTCAGTTTTCTTGTACTTAAGTCGGCATTGTGCTTTTTGTATTCAGTTCCGATGCAATTTCTGTGTCTCATCGTCAATAAGGAGGTCAGAGGGATACAGGAAACATGAAGTGAAGCATCAGAATCTATAACTAGTGTCACAGGAATGGTTCAAAACATAGACATTAAGAAGAGTCAGTTTTCTTGTACATAAGTCGGCAGGGTGCCTTTTGTATTTAATTCCGATGCAATTTCTGAGTTTCATCGTCAATAAGAAGGTCAGATGGATACAGTAAACCTGAAGTGAAGCATCGGAAGCTGTAACTAGTGTCACATGAATGGTTCAAAACATAGACAGTAAGAAGAGTCTGTTTTCCTGTACTTAAGTCGGCATTGTGCCTTTTGTATTTAATTCCGAAGCAATTTCTGTGTTTCATCGTCAATAAGAAGGTCAGAGGGATACAGTAAACAAGAAGTGAAGCATCAGGATCTATAACTAGTGTCACAGGAATGGTTCAAAACATAGACAGTAAGAAGAGTCAGTTTTTTTGTACTTAAGTAGGCATTGTGCTTTTTGTATTTAATTCCGATGCAATATCTGTGTTTCATCAACAGTAAGAAGGTCAGAGGGATACAGTAAACCTGAAGTTAAGCATCGGAATCTATAACTAGTGTCACATGAATGGTTCAAACATAGACAGTAAGATGAGTCGGTTTTCTTGTACTTAAGTCAGCATTGTCCTTTTGTATTTAATTCCGATGCGATTTCTGCGCTTTATCGTCAATAAGAAGGTCAGAGGGATACAGTAAACCTGAAGTGAAGCATCGGAATCTATATCTAGTGTCACAGGAATGGTTCAAAACATAGACAGTAAGAAGAGTCAGTTTTCTTGTACTTAAGTCGGCATTGTGCCTTTTCTATTTAATTCCGAAGCAATTTCTGTGTTTCACCGTCAACAAGAAGGTCAGAGGGATACAGTAAACCCGAAGTGAAGCATCGGAATCTACAACTAGTGTCACAGGAATGGTTCATAACATAGACAGTAAGAAGAGTGAGGTTTTTGTACTTAAGTAGGCACTGTGCTTTTTGTATTTAATTCCGATGCAATATCTGTGTTTCATCAACAGTAAGAAGGTCAGAGGGATACAGTAAACCTGAAGTTAAGCATTGGAATCTATAACTAGTGTCACATGAATGGTTCAAACATAGACAGTAAGAAGAGTCAGATTTCTTGTACTTAAGTCGATATTGTGACTTTTGTATTTAATTCCGATGCAATTTTTGTGTTTCATCGTCAATAAGAAGGTCAGAGGGATACAGTAAACCTGAGGTGAAGTATCGGTAACTATAACTAGTGTCACAGGAATGGTTCAAAACATAGACAGTAAGAAGAGTCAGTTTTCTTGTACATAAGTCGGCATTGTGGCTTTCCTATTTAATTCCGAAGCAATTTCTGTATTTCATCGTCAATAAGAAGGTCAGAGGGATACAGTAAAACTGAAGTGAAGCATCGGAATCTATAACTAGTGTCACAGGAATGGTTCAAAACATAGACAGTATGAATTGTCAGTTTTCTTGTACTTAAGTCGGCAGTGTGCCTTTTGTATTTAACTCCTATGCAATTTCTGTGTTTCATCGTCAATTAGAAGGTCAGAGGGACACAGTAAACCTGAGGTGCAGCATCGGAATCTATAACTAGTGTCACAGGAATGGTTAAAACATAGGCAGTAAGAAGAGTCAGTTTTCTTGTACTTAAGTCGGCATTGT
The DNA here is from genome assembly GCF_021461385.2 of Schistocerca piceifrons. Classification (NCBI taxonomy): domain Eukaryota; kingdom Metazoa; phylum Arthropoda; class Insecta; order Orthoptera; family Acrididae; genus Schistocerca; species Schistocerca piceifrons. The sequence goes on from NW_025727387.1 coordinate 201,450, forward strand.
GCCTTTTGTATTTAATTCCGATGCAATTTCTGTGTTTCATCGTCAATAAGAAGGTCAGAGGGATACAGTAAACCTGAAGTGAAGCATCGGAATCTATAACTAGTGTCACAGGAATGGTTCAATCATAGACAGTAAGAAGAGTCAGATTTCTTTTACTTAAGACGGCATTGTGACTTTTGTATTTAATTCCGATGCAATTTCTGTGTTTCATCGTCAATAAGAAGGTCAGAGGGATACAGTAAACCTGAGGTGAAGAATCGGAATCTATAACTAGTGTCACAGGAATGGTTCAAAACATAGACAGTAAGAAGCGTCAGTTTTCTTGCACTTAAGTCGGCATTGTGCGTTATGTATTTAATTCCGATGCAATATCTGTGTTTCATCGTCAATAAGAAGATCAGAGGGATACTGTAAACCTGAAGTGAAGCATCAGAATCTATAACTAGTGTCACAGGAATGTTTCAAAGCATAGACAGTAAGAAGAGTCAGTTTTCTTGTACTTAATTCGGCATTGTGCCTTTTATATTTTTATTCCGATGCAATTTCTGTGTTTCATCGTCAATAACAAGGTCAGAGGGATAAAGTAAACCTGAAGTAAAGCATCGGAATCTATAACGAGTGTCACATTAATGGTTCAAAACATAGACAGTAAGAAGAGTCTGTTTTCTTGTACTTAATTCGGCATTGTGCCTTTTGTATTTAATTCCGAGGCAATTTTTGTGTTTCATCGTCAATAAGAAGGTCAGAGGGATAAAGTAAACCTGAAGTAAAGCATCGGAATCTATAACGAGTGTCACATTAATGGTTCAAAGCATAGACAGTAAGAAGAGTCAGTTTTCTTGTACTTATGTCGGCATTGTGCATTTTGTATTCAGTTCCGATGCAATTTCTGTGTCTCATCGTCAATAAGGAGGTCAGAGGGATACAGGAAACCTGAAGTGAAGCATCAGAATCTATAACTAGTGTCACAGGAATGGTTCAAAACATAGACAGTAAGAAGAGTCAGTTTTCTTGTACATAAGTCGGAAGGGTGCCTTTTGTATTTAATTCCGATGCAATTTCTGAGTTTCATCGTCAATAAGAAGGTCAGATGGATACAGTAAACCTGAAGTGAAGCATCGGAAGCTGTAACTAGTGTCACATGAATGGTTCAAAACATAGACAGTAAGAAGAGTCTTTTTTCTTGTACTTAAGTCGGCATTGTGCCTTTTGTATTTAATTCCGAAGCAATTTCTGTGTTTCATCGTCAATAAGAAGGTCAGAGGGATACAGTAAACAAGAAGTGAAGCATCAGGATCTATAACTAGTGTCACAGGAATGGTTCAAAACATAGACAGTAAGAAGAGTCAGTTTTTTTGTACTTAAGTAGGCATTGTGCTTTTTGTATTTAATTCCGATGCAATATCTGTGTTTCATCAACAGTAAGAAGGTCAGAGGGATACAGTAAACCTGAAGTTAAGCATCGGAATCTATAACTAGTGTCACATGAATGGTTCAAACATAGACAGTAAGAAGAGTCGGTTTTCTTGTACTTAAGTCAGCATTGTCCTTTTGTATTTAATTCCGATGCGATTTCTGCGCTTTATCGTCAATAAGAAGGTCAGAGGGATACAGTAAACCTGAAGTGAAGCATCGGAATCTATATCTAGTGTCACAGGAATTGTTCAAAACATAGACAGTAAGAAGAGTCAGTTTTCTTGTACTTAAGTCGGCATTGTGCCTTTTCTATTTAATTCCGAAGCAATTTCTGTGTTTCACCGTCAACAAGAAGGTCAGAGGGATACAGTAAACCCGAAGTGAAGCATCGGAATCTATAACTAGTGTCACAGGAATGGTTCAAAACATAGACAGTAAGAAGAGTCAGGTTTTTGTACTTAAGTAGGCACTGTGCTTTTTGTATTTAATTCCGATGCAATATCTGTGTTTCATCAACAGTAAGAAGGTCAGAGGGATACAGTAAACCTGAAGTTAAGCATTGGAATCTATAACTAGTGTCACATGAATGGTTCAAACATAGACAGTAAGAAGAGTCAGATTTCTTGTACTTAAGTCGATATTGTGACTTTTGTATTTAATTCCGATGCAATTTCTGTGTTTCATCGTCAATAAGAAGGTCAGAGGGATACAGTAAACCTGAGGTGAAGTATCGGTAACTATAACTAGTGTCACAGGAATGGTTCAAAACATAGACAGTAAGAAGAGTCAGTTTTCTTGTACATAAGTCGGCATTGTGGCTTTCCTATTTAATTCCGAAGCAATTTCTGTATTTCGTCGTCAATAAGAAGGTCAGAGGGATACACTAAAACTGAAGTGAAGCGTCGGAATCTATAACTAGTGTCACAGGAATGGTTCAAAACATAGACAGTATGAAGTGTCAGTTTTCTTGTACTTAAGTCGGCAGTGTGCCTTTTGTATTTAACTCCTATGCAATTTCTGTGATTCATCGTCAATTAGAAGGTCAGAGGGATACAGTAAACCTGAGGTGCAGCATCGGAATCTATAACTAGTGTCACAGGCATGGTTAAAACATAGGCAGTAAGAAGAGTCAGTTTTCTTGTACTTAAGTCGGCATTGTGCCTTTTGTATCTAATTCCGATGCAATTTCTGTGTTTCATCGTCAATAAGAAGGTCAGAGGGATACAGTAAACCTGAAGTGAAGCATCGGAATCTATAACTAGTGTCACAGGAATGGTTCAATCATAGACAGTAAGAAGAGTCAGATTTCTTTTACTTAAGACGGCATTGTGACTTTTGTATTTAATTCCGATGCAATTTCTGTGTTTCATCGTCAATAAGAAGGTCAGAGGGATACAGTAAACCTGAGGTGAAGAATCGGAATCTATAACTAGTGTCACAGGAATGGTTCAAAACATAGACTGTAAGAAGAGTCAGTTTTCTTGTACTTAAGTCGGCATTGTGCCTTTTGTATTTAATTCCGATGACATTTCTGTGTTTCATCGTCAATAAGAAGGTCAGAGGGATACAGTAAACCAGAAGTGAAGCATCGAATCTATAACTAGTGTCTCAGGAATGGTTCAAAGCATAGCAGTAAGAAGAGTCAGTTTTCTTGTACTTAAGTCGGCATTGTGCCTTTTCTATTTAATTCCGATGCAATTTCTGTGTTTAATCGTCAATAAGAAAGTCAGAGGGATACAGTAAAAATGAAGTGAAGCATCGGAATCTATAACCTGTGTCACAGGAATGGTTCAAAACATAGACAGTAAGAAGAGTCAGTTTTCTTGTTCTTAAGTCGGCATTGTGCCTTTTGTATTTAATTCCAATGAAATTTCTGTGTTTCATCGTCAATAAGAAGATCAGAGGGATACAGTAAACCTGAAGTGAAGCATCGAATCTATAACTAGTGTCACAGGAATGGTTCAAAGCATAGACAGTAAGAAGAGTCAGTTTTCTTGTACTTAAGTCGGCATTGTGACTTTTGTATTTAATTCCGATGCAATTTCTGTGCTTCATCGTCAATAAGAAGGTCAGAGGGATACAGTAAACCTGAGGTGAAGTATCGGTAACTATAACTAGTGTCACAGGAATGGTTCAAAACATAGACAGTAAGAAGAGTCAGTTTTCTTGTACATAAGTCGGCATTGTGCCTTTCCTATTTAATTCCGAAGCAATTTCTGTATTTCATCGTCAATAAGAAGGTCAGAGGGATACAGTAAAACTGAAGTGAAGCATCGGAATCTGTAACTAGTGTCACAGGAATGTTTCAAAACATAGACAGTAAGAAGTGTCAGTTTTCTTGTACTTAAGTCGGCATTGTGCCATTTGCGGTTAACTCCGATGCAATTTCTGTGTTTCATCGTCAATTAGAAGGTCAGAGGGTTACAGTAAACCTGAGGTGCAGCATCGGAGTCTATAACTAGTGTCACAGGAATGGTTAAAACATAGGCAGTAAGAAGAGTCAGTTTTCTTGTACTTAAGTCGGCATTGTGCCTTTTGTATTTAATTCCGATGCAATTTCTGAGTTTCATCGTCAATAAGAAGGTCAGAGGGATACAGTAAAACCGAAGTGAAGCATCGGAATCTATAACTAGTGTCACAGGGATGGTTCAATCATAGACAGTAAGAAGAGTCAGATTTCTTGTACTTAAGACGGCATTGTGACTTTTGTATTTAATTCCTATGCAATTTCTGTGTTTCATCGTCAATAAGAAGGTCAGAGGGATACAGTAAACCTGAGGTGAAGTATCGGAATCCATGACTAGTGTCACAGGAATGGTTCAAAACATAAACTGTAAGAAGAGTCAGTTTCCTTGTACTTAAGTCGGCATTGTGCCTTTCCTATTTAATTCAGATGCAATTTCTGTGTTTCATCGTCAATATGAAGGTCAGAGGGAAACAGTAAAACCAAAGTGAAGACTCGGAATCTATAACTAGTGTCACAGAAATGGTTCAAAGCATAGACAGTAAGAAGAGTAAGTTTTCTTGTACTTAAGTCGGCATTGTGCCTTTTGTATTTAATTCCGATGAAATATCTGTTTTTCATCGTCAATAAGAAGGTCACAGGGATACAGTAAACCTGAAGTGAAGCATCGAATCTATAACTAGTGTCACAGGAATGGTTCAAAGCATAGACATTAAGAAGAGTTAGTTTTCTTGTACTTAAGTCGGCGTTGTGCCTTTTCAAATTATTTCTGATGCAATTTTTGTGTTTAATCGTCAATAAGAAAGTCAGAGGGATTCAGTAAAAATGAAGTGAAGCATCGGAATCTATAACTTGTGTCACAGGAATGGTTCAAAACATAGACAGTAAGAAGAGTCAGTTTTCTTGTTCTTAACTCGGCATTGTGCCTTTTGTATTTGATTCGAATGAAATTTCTGTGTTTCATCGTCAATAAGAAGTTCAAAGGGATACAGTAAACCCGAAGTAAAGCATCGAATCTATAACTAGTGTCACAGGAATGGTTCATAGCATAGACAGTAGGAAGAGTCAGTTTTCTTGTACTTAACTCGGCATTGTGCCTTTTCTATTTAATTCCGATGCAATTTCTGTGTTTCATCGTCAATAAGAAAGTCAGAGGGATACAGTAAAAATGAAGTGAAGCATCGGAATCTATAACTAGTGTCACATGAATGGTTCAAAACGTAGACAGTAAGAAGAGTCAGTTTTCTTGTACTTAAGTGGGCATTGTGCCTTTTGTATTTAACTCCGATGCAATTTCTGTGTTTCATCGTCAATAAGAAGGTCAGAGGGATACAGTAAACCTGAAGTGAAGCATCGGAATTGATAACTAGTGTCACAGGAATTGTTCAAAACATAGGCAGTAAGAAGAGTCAGTTTTCTTGTACTTACGTTAGCATTGTGTCTTTTGTATTTAATTCCGATGCAATTTCTGTGTTTCATCGTCAATAAGAAGGTCAGAGGGATACAGTAACCATAACGTGAAGTATCGGAATCTATAACTAGTGTCACAGGAATGGTTCAAAACATAGACAGTAAGAAGAGTCAGTTTTCTTGTACCTAAGTCGGCATTGTGCCTTTCCTATTTAAATCCGAAGCAATTTCTGTGTTTCAACGTCAATAAGAAGGTCAGAGGGATACAGAAAACCTGAAGTGAAGCATCGGAATCTATAACTAGTGTCACAGGAATGGTTCAAATCATAGACAGTAAGAAGAGTCAGTTTTCTTGTACTTAAGTCGGCATTGTGCCTTTTGCATTTAATTCCAATGAAATATCTGTGTTTCATCGTCAATAAGATGGTCAGAGGGATACAGTAAACCTGAAGTGAAGCATCGAATCTATAACTAGTGTCACAGGAATGGTTCAAAGCATAGACAGTAAAAAGAGTCAGTTCTCTTGTACTTAAGTCGGCGTAGTGCCTTTTCTATTTATTTTCGATGCAATTTCTGTGTTTAATTGTCAATAAGAAAGTCAGAGGGATACAGTAAAAATGAAGTGAAGCACCGGAATCTATAACTAGTGTCACAGGAATGGTTCAAAACATAGATAGTAAGAAGAGTCAGTTTTCTTGTACGTACGTCGGCATTGTGCCTCTTGTATTTAACTCCGATGCAATTTCTGTGTTTCACCGTCAATATGAAGGTCAGAGGGATACAGTAAACCTGAAGTGAAGCATCGGAATCTATAACTAGTGTCACAGGAATGGTTCAAACCATAGACAGTAAGAAGATTCAGTTTTCTTGTACTTATGTCGGCATTGTGCCTTTTGTATTTAATTTCGATGCAATTTCTGTGTTTCATCGTCAATAAGAAGGTCAGAGGGATACAGTCAACCTGAAGTGAAGCATCGGAATCTATAACTAGTGTCACATGAATGGTTGAAACATAGACAGTAAGAAGAGTCAGTTTTCTTGTACATAAGTCGGCATTGTGCCTTTTGTATTTAATTCCGATGCAATTTCTGAGTTTCATCGTCAATAATAAGGTCAGAGGGATACAGTAAACCTGAAGTGAAGCATGGAATTTATAACTAGTGTCACAGGAATGGGTCAAAGCATAGACAGTAAGAAGAGTCAGTTCTCTTGTACTTAAGTCGGCGTAGTGCCTTTTCTATTTATTTCCGATGCAATTTCTGTGTTTAATCGTCAATAAGAAAGTCAGAGGAAAACAGTAAAAATGAAGTGAAGCATCGGAATCTATAACTAGTGTCACAGGAATGGTTCAATTCATAGACAGTAAGAAGAGTCAGTTTTCTTGTACTTAAGTCGGCAGTGTGCCTTTTGTATTTAATTCCGATGCTATTTCTGTGTTTCATCGTCAATAAGGAGGTCAGAGGGATACAGTAAACCTGAAGTGAAGCATCAGAATCTATAACTAGTGTCACAGGAATGGTTCAAAACATAGGCAGTAAGAAGATTCAGTTTTCTTGTGCTTAAGTCGGCATTGCGCCTTTTGTATTTAATTCCGATGCAATTTCTGTGTATCATCGTCAGTAAGAAGGTCAGAGGGATACAGTAGACCTGAAGTGAAGCATCGGAATCCACAACTAGTGTCACATAAATGGTTCAAAACATAGACAGTAAGAAGAGTCAGTTTCCTTGTAATTAAGTCGGCATTGTGCCTTTTGTATTTAATTCCGATGCAATTTCTGTGTTTCATCGTCAATAAGTAGGTCAGAGGGATACAGTAAACATGAAGTGAAGCATCGGAATCTATAACTAGTGTCACAGGAATGTTTCAAAGCATAGACAGTAAGAAGAGTCAGTTTTCTTGTACTTAATTCGGCATTGTGCCTTTTATATTTAATTCCGATGCAATTTCTGTGTTTCATCGTCAATAAGAAGGTCAGAAAGATAAAGTAAACCTGAAGTAAAGCATCGGAATCTATAACGAGTGTCACATTAATGTTTCAAAGCATAGACAGTAAGAAGAGTCACTTTTCTTGTACTTAAGTCGGCATTGTGCTTTTTGTATTCAGTTCCGATGCAAAATCTGTGTCTCATCGTCAATAAGGAGGTCAGAGGGATACAGGAAACCTGAAGTGAAGCATCAAAATCTATAACTAGTGTCACAGGAATGGTTCAAATCAGAGACAGTAAGAAGAGTCAGTTTTCTTGTACATAAGTCGGCAGGGTGCCTTTTGTATTTAATTCCGATGCAATTTCTGAGTTTCATCGTCAATAAGAAGGTCGGATGCATACAGTAAACCTGAAGTGAAGCATCGGAAGCTGTAACTAGTGTCACATGAATGGTTCAAAACATAGACAGTAAGAAGAGTCTGTTTTCTTGTACTTAAGTCGGCATTGTGCCTTTTGTATTTAATTCCGATGCAATTTCTGTGTTTCATCGTCAATAAGAAGGTCAGAGGGATACAGTAAACAAGAAGTGAAGCATCGGAATCTATAACTAGTGTCACAGGAATGGTTCAAAGCATAGACAGTAAAAAGAGTCAGTTTTCTTGTACTTAAGTCGGCATTGTGACTTTTGTATTTAATTCCGATGCAATTTCTGAGTTTCATCGTCAATAAGAAGGTCAGAGGGATACAGTAAACCCGAAGTGAAGCATCGGAATCTATAACTAGTGTCACAGGGATGGTTCAATCATAGACAGTAAGAAGAGTCAGATTTCTTGTACTTAAGACGGCATTGTGACTTTTGTATTTAATTCCTATGCAATTTCTGTGTTTCATCGTCAATAAGAAGGTCAGAGGGATACAGTAAACCTGAGGTGAAGTATCGGAATCCATGACTAGTGTCACAGGAATGGTTCAAAACATAAACTGTAAGAAGAGTCAGTTTCCTTGTACTTAAGTCGGCATTGTGCCTTTCCTATTTAATTCAGATGCAATTTCTGTGTTTCATCGTCAATATGAAGGTCAGAGGGAAACAGTAAAACCAAAGTGAAGACTCGGAATCTATAACTAGTGTCACAGAAATGGTTCAAAGCATAGACAGTAAGAAGAGTAAGTTTTCTTGTACTTAAGTCGGCATTGTGCCTTTTGTATTTAATTCCGATGAAATATCTGTTTTTCATCGTCAATAAGAAGGTCACAGGGATACAGTAAACCTGAAGTGAAGCATCGAATCTATAACTAGTGTCACAGGAATGGTTCAAAGCATAGACATTAAGAAGAGTTAGTTTTCTTGTACTTAAGTCGGCGTTGTGCCTTTTCAAATTATTTCTGATGCAATTTTTGTGTTTAATCGTCAATAAGATAGTCAGAGGGATTCAGTAAAAATGAAGTGAAGCATCGGAATCTATAACTTGTGTCACAGGAATGGTTCAAAACATAGACAGTAAGAAGAGTCAGTTTTCTTGTTCTTAACTCGGCATTGTGCCTTTTGTATTTGATTCGAATGAAATTTCTGTGTTTCATCGTCAATAAGAAGTTCAAAGGGATACAGTAAACCCGAAGTAAAGCATCGAATCTATAACTAGTGTCACAGGAATGGTTCATAGCATAGACAGTAGGAAGAGTCAGTTTTCTTGTACTTAACTCGGCATTGTGCCTTTTCTATTTAATTCCGATGCAATTTCTGTGTTTCATCGTCAATAAGAAAGTCAGAGGGATACAGTAAAAATGAAGTGAAGCATCGGAATCTATAACTAGTGTCACATGAATGGTTCAAAACGTAGACAGTAAGAAGAGTCAGTTTTCTTGTACTTAAGTGGGCATTGTGCCTTTTGTATTTAACTCCGATGCAATTTCTGTGTTTCATCGTCAATAAGAAGGTCAGAGGGATACAGTAAACCTGAAGTGAAGCATCGGAATTGATAACTAGTGTCACAGGAATTGTTCAAAACATAGGCAGTAAGAAGAGTCAGTTTTCTTGTACTTACGTTGGCATTGTGTCTTTTGTATTTAATTCCGATGCAATTTCTGTGTTTCATCGTCAATAAGAAGGTCAGAGGGATACAGTAACCATAACGTGAAGTATCGGAATCTATAACTAGTGTCACAGGAATGGTTCAAAACATAGACAGTAAGAAGAGTCAGTTTTCTTGTACCTAAGTCGGCATTGTGCCTTTCCTATTTAAATCCGAAGCAATTTCTGTGTTTCAACGTCAATAAGAAGGTCAGAGGGATACAGAAAACCTGAAGTGAAGCATCGGAATCTATAACTAGTGTCACAGGAATGGTTCAAATCATAGACAGTAAGAAGAGTCAGTTTTCTTGTACTTAAGTCGGCATTGTGCCTTTTGCATTTAATTCCAATGAAATATCTGTGTTTCATCGTCAATAAGATGGTCAGAGGGATACAGTAAACCTGAAGTGAAGCATCGAATCTATAACTAGTGTCACAGGAATGGTTCAAAGCATAGACAGTAAAAAGAGTCAGTTCTCTTGTACTTAAGTCGGCGTAGTGCCTTTTCTATTTATTTTCGATGCAATTTCTGTGTTTAATTGTCAATAAGAAAGTCAGAGGGATACAGTAAAAATGAAGTGAAGCACCGGAATCTATAACTAGTGTCACAGGAATGGTTCAAAACATAGATAGTAAGAAGAGTCAGTTTTCTTGTACGTACGTCGGCATTGTGCCTCTTGTATTTAACTCCGATGCAATTTCTGTGTTTCACCGTCAATATGAAGGTCAGAGGGATACAGTAAACCTGAAGTGAAGCATCGGAATCTATAACTAGTGTCACAGGAATGGTTCAAACCATAGACAGTAAGAAGATTCAGTTTTCTTGTACTTATGTCGGCATTGTGCCTTTTGTATTTAATTCCGATGCAATTTCTGTGTTTCATCGTCAATAAGAAGGTCAGAGGGATACAGTCAACCTGAAGTGAAGCATCGGAATCTATAACTAGTGTCACATGAATGGTTGAAACATAGACAGTAAGAAGAGTCAGTTTTCTTGTACATAAGTCGGCATTGTGCCTTTTGTATTTAATTCCGATGCAATTTCTGAGTTTCATCGTCAATAATAAGGTCAGAGGGATACAGTAAACCTGAAGTGAAGCATGGAATTTATAACTAGTGTCACAGGAATGGGTCAAAGCATAGACAGTAAGAAGAGTCAGTTCTCTTGTACTTAAGTCGGCGTAGTGCCTTTTCTATTTATTTCCGATGCAATTTCTGTGTTTAATCGTCAATAAGAAAGTCAGAGGAAAACAGTAAAAATGAAGTGAAGCATCGGAATCTATAACTAGTGTCACAGGAATGGTTCAATTCATAGACAGTAAGAAGAGTCAGTTTTCTTGTACTTAAGTCGGCAGTGTGCCTTTTGTATTTAATTCCGATGCTATTTCTGTGTTTCATCGTCAATAAGGAGGTCAGAGGGATACAGTAAACCTGAAGTGAAGCATCAGAATCTATAACTAGTGTCACAGGAATGGTTCAAAACATAGGCAGTAAGAAGATTCAGTTTTCTTGTGCTTAAGTCGGCATTGCGCCTTTTGTATTTAATTCCGATGCAATTTCTGTGTATCATCGTCAGTAAGAAGGTCAGAGGGATACAGTAGACCTGAAGTGAAGCATCGGAATCCACAACTAGTGTCACATAAATGGTTCAAAACATAGACAGTAAGAAGAGTCAGTTTCCTTGTAATTAAGTCGGCATTGTGCCTTTTGTATTTAATTCCGATGCAATTTCTGTGTTTCATCGTCAATAAGTAGGTCAGAGGGATACAGTAAACATGAAGTGAAGCATCGGAATCTATAACTAGTGTCACAGGAATGTTTCAAAGCATAGACAGTAAGAAGAGTCAGTTTTCTTGTACTTAATTCGGCATTGTGCCTTTTATATTTAATTCCGATGCAATTTCTGTGTTTCATCGTCAATAAGAAGGTCAGAAAGATAAAGTAAACCTGAAGTAAAGCATCGGAATCTATAACGAGTGTCACATTAATGTTTCAAAGCATAGACAGTAAGAAGAGTCACTTTTCTTGTACTTAAGTCGGCATTGTGCTTTTTGTATTCAGTTCCGATGCAAAATCTGTGTCTCATCGTCAATAAGGAGGTCAGAGGGATACAGGAAACCTGAAGTGAAGCATCAAAATCTATAACTAGTGTCACAGGAATGGTTCAAATCAGAGACAGTAAGAAGAGTCAGTTTTCTTGTACATAAGTCGGCAGGGTGCCTTTTGTATTTAATTCCGATGCAATTTCTGAGTTTCATCGTCAATAAGAAGGTCGGATGCATACAGTAAACCTGAAGTGAAGCATCGGAAGCTGTAACTAGTGTCACATGAATGGTTCAAAACATAGACAGTAAGAAGAGTCTGTTTTCTTGTACTTAAGTCGGCATTGTGCCTTTTGTATTTAATTCCGATGCAATTTCTGTGTTTCATCGTCAATAAGAAGGTCAGAGGGATACAGTAAACAAGAAGTGAAGCATCGGAATCTATAACTAGTGTCACAGGAATGGTTCAAAACATAGACAGTAAGAAGAGTCAGTTTTTTTGTACTTAAGTAGGCATTGTGCTTTTTGTATTTAATTCCGATGAAATATCTGTGTTTCATCAACAGTAAGAAGGTCAGAGGGATACAGTAAACCTGAAGTTAAGCAGCGGAATCTATAACTAGTGTCACATGAATGGTTCAAACATAGAAAGTAAGAAGAGTCAGTTTTCTTGTACGTAAGTCGGCATTGTGATTTTGTATTTAATTCCGATGCGATTTCTGCGCATTATCGTCAATAAGAAGGTCAGAGGGATACAGTAAACCTGAAGTGAAGCATCGGAATCTATATCTAGTGTCACATGAATGGTTCATACATAGACAGTAACAAGAGTCAGGTTTCTTGTACTTAAGTCGGCATTGTGACTTTTGTATTTAATTCCGATGCAATTTCTGTGTTTCATCGTCAATAAGAAGGTCAGAGGGATACAGTAAACCTGAGGTGAAGTATCGGAATCTATAACTAGTGTCACAGGAATGGTTAAAAGCATAGACTGTAAGAAGAGTCAGTTTTCTTGTACTTAAGTCGGCATTGTGCATTTCCTATTTAATTCAGATGCAATTTTTGTGTTTTTTCGTCAATAAGAAAGTCAGAGGGATACAGTAAAAATGAAGTGAAGCATCGGAATCTATAACTTGTGTCACAGGAATGGTTCAAAGCATAGACAGTAAGAAGAGTCAGTTTTCATGTACTTAATTCGGCATTGTGCCTTTTATATTTAATTCCGATGCAATTTCTGTGTTTCATCGTCAATAAGAAGGTCAGAGGGATAAAGTAAACCTGAAGTAAAGCATCGGAATCTATAACGAGTTTCACATTAATGGTTCAAAACATAGGCAGTAAGAAGAGTCTGTTTTCTTGTACTTAATTCGGCATTGTGCCTTTTGTATTTAATTCCGAAGCAATTTCTGTGTTTCATCGTCAATAAGATGGTCAGAGGGATAAAGTAAACCTGAAGTAAAGCATCGGAATCTATACCGGGTGTCACATTAATGGTTCAAATCATAGACAGTAAGAAGAGTCAGTTTTCTTGTACTTAAGTCGGCATTGTGCTTTTTGTATTTAATTCCGATGCGATTTCTGCGTTTTATCGTCAAATAGAAGGTCAGACAGATACAGTAAATCTGAAGTGAAGCATCGGAATCTATAACTAGTGTCACAGGAATGGTTCAAAGCATAGACAGTAAGAAGCGTCAGTTTTCTTGCACTTAAGTCGGCATTGTGCGTTTTGTATTTAATTCCGATGCAATATCTGTGTTTCATCGTCAATAAGAAGGTCAGAGGGATACAGTAAACATGAAGTGAAGCATCGGAATCTATAACTAGTGTCACAGGAATGGTTCAAAACATAGACAGTAAGAAGAGTCAGTTTCCTTGTAATTAAGTCGGCATTGAGCCTTTTGTATTTAATTCCGATGCAATTTCTGTGTTTCATCGTCAATAAGTAGGTACGAGGGATACAGTAAACCTGAAGTGAAGCATCAGAATCTATAACTAGTGTCACATTAATGGTTCAAAACATAGACAGTAAGAAGAGTCAGTTTTCTTGTACTTAAGTCGGCATTGTGCTTTTGTATTCAGTTCCGATGCAATTTCTGTGTCTCATCGTCAATAAGGAGGTCAGAGGGATACAGTAAACCTGAAGTGAAGCATCAGAATCTATAACTAGTGTCACAGGAATGGTTCAAAACATAGACAGTAAGAAGAGTCAGTTTTCTTGTACATAAGTCGGCAGGGTGCCTTTTGTATTTAATTCCGATTCAATTTCTGAGTTTCATCTTCAATAAGAAGGTCAGATGGATACAGTAAACCTGAAGTGAAGCATCGGAAGCTGTAACTAGTGTCACATGATTGGTTCAAAACATAGACAGTAAGAAGAGTCAGTTTTCTTGTACTTAAGTCGGCATTGTGGCTTTTGTATTTAATTCCGATGCAATTTCTGTGTTTCATCGTCAATAAGAAGGTCAGAGGGATACAGTAAACAAGAAGTGAAGCATCGGAATCTATAACTAGTGTCACAGGAATGGTTCAAAACATAGACAGTAAGAAGAGTCAGTTTTTTTGGACTTAAGTAGGCATTGTGCTTTTTGTATTTAATTTCGATGCAATATCTGTTTTTCATCAACAGTAAGAAGGTCAGAGGGATACAGTAAACCTGAAGTTAAGCATCCGAATATATAACTAGTGTCACATGAATGGTTCAAACATAGACAGTAAGAAGAGTCAGTTTTCTTGTACTTAAGTCGGCATTGTGCTTTTGTATTTAATTCCGATGCGATTTCTGCGCTTTATCGTCAATAAGAAGGTCAGAGAGATACAGTAAACCTGAAGTGAAGCATCGGAATCTATATCTAGTGTCACAGGAATGGTTCAAAACATAGACAGTAAGAAGAGTCAGTTTTCTTGTACTTAAGTCGGCATTGTGCCTTTTGTATTTAATTCCGAAGCAATTTCTGTGTTTCACCGTCAACAAGAAGGTCAGATGGATACAGTAAACCCGAAGTGAAGCATCGGAATCTATAACTAGTGTCACAGGAATGGTTCAAAACATAGACAGTAAGAAGAGTCAGCTTTCTTGTACTTAAGTCGGCATTGTGCCTTTTGTATTTAATTCCGATGCAATTTCTGTGTTTCATCGTCAATAAGAAGGTCTGAGGGATACAGTGGACCCAAAATGAAGCATCGGAATCTATAACTAGTGTCACAGGAATGGTTCAAAACATAGACGGTACGAAGAGTCAGTTTTCTTGTCCTTAAGTCTGCATTGTGCCTTTTGTATTTAATTCAGATGCAATTTCTGTGTTTCATCGTCAATAAGAATGTCAGAGGGATACAGTAAACCTGAAGTGAAGCATCGGAATCTATAACTAGTGTCACAGGAATGGTTCAAGACATAGACAGTAAGAAGAGTCAGTTTTCTTGTACTTAAGTCGGCATTGTGCCTATTGTATATAATTCCGATGCAACTTCTGTGTTTCATCGTCAATACGAAGGTCAGAGGGATACAGTAAGCTTGAAGTGAAACATCGGAATCTATAACTAGTGTCACAGGAATGGTTCAAAGCATAGACAGTAAGAAGATTGAGTTTTCTTGTACTTAAGTTGACATTGTGCCTTTGTATTTAACTCCGATGCAATTTCTGTGTTTTATCGTCAATAAGAATGTCAGAGGGATACAGTAAACCTGAAGTGAAGCATAGGAATGTGTAACTAGTGTCACAGGAATGGTTCAAAACATAGACAGTAAGAAGAGTCAGGTTTATTATACTTAAGTAGGCATTGTGCCTTTTGTATTTACTTCCGATGCAATTTCTGTGTTTCACCGTCAACAAGAAGGTCAGAGGGATACAACATACTGAAGTGAAGCATCGGAATCTATAACTAGTGTCACAGGAATGGTTCAAACATAGACTGTAAGAAGAGTCAGTTTTCTTGTACTTAAGTCGGCATTGTGCCTTTTGTATTTAATTCCGATGCAATATCTGTGTTTCATCGTCAATAAGAATGTCAGAGGGATACAGTAAACCTGAAGTGAAGCATAGGAATCTATAACTAGTGTCACAGGAATGATTCCAAACTTAGACAGTAAGAAGAGTCAGTTTTCTTGTACTTAAGTCGGCAATGTGCCTTTTGTATTTAATTCCGATGCAATTTCTGTGTTTCATCGTCAATACGAACTTCAGAAGGATACAGTAGACCTGAAGTGAAGCATCGGAATCTATAACTAGTGTAACAGGAATTATTCGAACTTAGAAAGTTAGAAGAGTTAGTTTTCTTGTACTTAAGTCGGCATTGTGCCATTTGTATTTAATACCGATGCAATATCTGTGTTTCACCGTCAATAAGAAGGTCAGACGGATACAGTAAACCTGAAGTGAAGCATCGGAAACTATAACTAGTGTCACAGGAATGGTTCAAAACATAGACAGTAAGAAGATTCAGTTTTCTTGTACTTATGTCAGCATTGTGCCTTTTGTATTTAATTCCGATGCAATTTCTGTGTTTCATCGTCAATAAGAAGGTCAGAGGGATACAGGAAACCTAAAGTGAAGCATCGGAATCTATAACTAGTGTCCCATGAATGGTTGAAACATAGACAGTAGGAAGAGTCAGTTTTCTTGTACTTAAGTCGGCATTGTGTCTTTTGTATTTAATTCCGATGCAATTTCTGAGTTTCATCGTCAATAATAAGGTCAGATGGATACAGTAAACCTGAAGTGAAGCATCGGAAGCTATAACTAGTGTCACATGAATGGTTCAAAACATAGACAGTAAGAAGAGTCTGTTTTCTTGTACTTAAGTAGGCATTGTGCCTTTTGTATTTAATTCCGATGCAATTTCTGTGTTTCATCGTCAATAGGAAGGTCAGAGGGATACAGTAAACAAGAAGTAAAGCATCGGAATCTATAACTATTGTCACAGGAAAGGTTCAAAACATAGACAGTACGAAGAGTAAGTTCTTTTGTACTTAAGTAGGCATTGTGCCTTTTGTATTTAATTCCAATGCAATATCTGTGTTTCATCATCAATAAGAAGGTCAGAGGGATACAGTAAACCTGAAGTGAAGCATCGGAATCTATAAGTACTGTCACTTGAATGGTTCAAACATAGACAGTAAGAAGAGTCAGTTTTCTTGTACTTAAGTCGGCATTGTGCCTTTTGTATTTAATTCCGATGAAATTTCTGTGTTTCATTGTCAATAAGAAGGTCAGTGGGATACAGTAAACCTGAAGTGAAGCATCGGAATCTATAACTAGTGTCACAGGAATGGTTCAAAGCATAGGCAGTAAGAAGAGTCAGCTTTCTTGTACTTAAGTCGACATGTGCCTTTTCTATTTAATTCAGATGCAATTTCTGTGTTTCGTCGTCAATAAGAAAGTCAGAGGGATACAGTAAAAATGAAGTGAAGCATCGGAATCTATAACTAGTTTCACAGGAGTGGTTCAATCGTAGACAGTAAGAAGAGTCAGTTTTCTTGTACTTAAGTCGGCATTGTGACTTTTGTATTTAACTCCGATGCAATTTCTGTGTTTCATCGACAATAAGAAGGTCTGAGAGATACAGCAAACCTGAAGTGAAGCATCGAAATTGATAACTAGTGTCACAGGAATGGTTTAAAACATAGGCAGTAACAAGAGTCAGGTTTCTTGTACTTAAGACGGCATTGTGCCTTTTGTATTTAATTCCGATGCAATTTCTGTGTTTCAGCGTCAATAAGATGGTCAGAGGGATACAGTAAACCTGAAGTGAAGCATCGGAATCTATAACTAGTGTCACAGGAGTGGTTCAATCGTAGACAGTAAGAAGAGTCAGTTTTCTTGTACTTAAGTCGGCGTTTTGCCTTTTGTATTTAATTCCGATGAAATATCTGTGTTTCATCGTCAATAAGATGGTCAGAGGGATACAGTAAACCTGAAGTGAAGCATCGGAATCTATATCTAGTGTTACAAGTATGGTTAAAAACATAGACAGTAAGAAGAGTCAGTTTCCTTGCACTTAAGCCGGCATTGGCCTTTTGTATTTCATTCCGATGAAATTTCTGTGTTTCATCGTCAATAAGATGGTCAGGGGGATACTGTAATCCTGAAGTGAAGCATCGAATCTATAACTAGTGTCACAAGTATGGTTAAAAACATAGACAGTAAGAAGAGTCAGTTTCCTTGTACTTAAGTCGGCATTGGCCTTTTGTATTTCATTCCGATGAAATTTCTGTGTTTCATCGTCAATAAGATGGTCAGGGGGATACTGTAATCCGGAAGTGAAGCATCGAATCTATAACTAGTGTCACAGGAATGGTTCAAAGCATAGACAGTAAGAAGAGTCAGCTTTCTTGTACTTAAGTCGGCATGTGCCTTTTCTATTTAATTCAGATGCAATTTCTGTGTTTCATCGTCAATAAGAAAGTCAGAGGGATACAGTAAAAATGAAGTGAAGCATCGGAATCTATAACTAGTGTCACATGAATGTTTCAAAACATAGACAGTAAGAAGAGTCAGTTTTCTTGTACTTAAGTCGGCATTGTGCCTTTTGTATTTAACTCCGATGCAATTTCTGTGTTTCATCGTCAATAAGAAGGTCTGAGGGATACAGTAAACCTGAAGTGAAGCATCGAAATTGATAACTAGTGTCACAGGAATGGTTCAAAACATAGGCAGTAAGAAGAGTCAGGTTTCTTGTACTTAAGTTGGCATTGAGCCTTTTGTATTTAATTCCGATGCAATTTCTGTGTTTCATCGTCAATAAGATGGTCAGAGGGATACAGTAAACCTGAAGTGAAGCATCGGAATCTATAACTAGTGTCACAGGAGTGGTTCAAAACATAGACATTAAGAAGAGTCAGTTTTCTTGTACATAAGTCGGCAGGGTGCCTTTTGTATTTAATTCCGATGCAATTTCTGAGTTTCATCGTCAATAAGAAAGTCAGAGGGATACAGTAAACCTGAGGTGAAGTATCGGAATCTATAACTAGTGTCACACTAATGGTTCAAAGCATAGACAGTTAGAAGAGTCAGTTTTCTTGTACTTAAGTCGGCATTGTGCCTTTCCTATTTAATTCCGAAGGAATTTCTGTGTTTCATCGTCAATAAGAAGGTCAGAGGGATACAGTAACCCTGAAGTCAATCATCGGAATCTATAACTAGTGTCACAGGAATGGTTCAAATCATAGACTGTAAGAAGAGTCAGTTTTCTTGTACTTAAGTCGGCATTGTGCCTTTTGTATTTAATTCCGATGAAATATCTGTGTTTCATCGGTAATAAGATGCTCAGAGGGATACAGTAAACCTGAAGTGAAGCATCGAATCTATAACTAGTGTCACAGGAATGGTTCAAAGCATAGGCAGTAAGAAGAGCCAGTTTTCTTGTACTTAAGTTGGCATTGTGCCTTTTGTATTTAATTCCGATGCATTTTCTGTGTTTCATCGTCAATAAGAAGGTCAGAGAGATACAGTGGACCTGAAATGAAGCATCGGTATCCATAACTAGTGTCACAGGAATGGTTCAAAACATAGACGGTACGAAGAGTCAGTTTTCTTGTACTTAAGACGGCATTGTGCCTTTTGTATTTAATTCAGATGCAATTTCTGTGTTTCATCGTCAATAAGAAAGTCAGAGGGATACAGTAAACCTGAAGTGAAGCATCGGAATCTATAACTAGCGTCACAGGAATGGTTCAAGACATAGACAGTAAGAAGAGTCAGTTTTCTTGTACTTAAGTCGGCATTGTGCCTATTGTATTTAATTCCGATGCAACTTCTGTGTTTCATCGTCAATACGAATGTCAGAGGGATACAGTAAACCTGAAGTGAAACATTGGAATCTATAACTAGTGTCACAGGAATGGTTTAAAGCATAGACAGTAAGAAGAGTCAGTTTTCTTGTACTTAAGTTGGCATTGTGCCTTTGTATTTAACTCCGATGCAATTTCTGTGTGACATCGTCAATAAGAGGGTCAGAGGGATACAGTAAACCTGAAGTGAAGCTTCGGAATGTATAACTAGTGTCACAGGAATGGTTCAAAACATAGACAGAAAGAAGAGTCAGTTTTATTGTACTTAAGTAGGCATTGTGCCTTTTGTATTTAATTCCGATGCAATTTCTGTGTTTCACCGTCAACAAGAAGGTCAGAGGGATACAGCATACTGAAGTGAAGCATCGGAATCTATAACTAGTGTCACAGGAATGGTTCAAACATAGACAGTAAGAAGAGTCAGTTTTCTTGTACTTAAGTCGGCATTGTGCCTTTCGTATTTAATTCCGATGCAATTTCTGTGTTTCATCGTCAATAAGAAGGTCAGAGGGATACAGTAAACCTGAAGTGAAGCATAGGAATCTATAACTAGTGTCACAGAAATGATTCCAAACTTAGACAGTAAGAAGAGTCAGTTTTCTTGTACTTAAGTCGGCATTATGAATTTTGTATTTAATTCCGATGCAATTTCTGTGTTTCATCGTCAATAAGAACTTCAGAAGGATACAGTAGACCTGAAGTGAAGCATCGGGATCTATAACTAGTGTAAGAGGAATGGTTCGAACTTAGAAAGTTAGAAGAGTTTGTTTTCTTGTACTTAAGTCGGCATTGTTCCTTTTGCATTTAATTCCGATGCAATTTCTGAGTTTCATCGTCAATAATAAGGTCAGATGGATACAGTAAACCTGAAGTGAAGCATCGGAAGCTATAACTAGTGTCACATGAATGGTTCAAAACATAGACAGTAAGAAGAGTCTGTTTTCTTGTACTTAAGTCGGCATTGTGCCTTTTGTATTTAATTCCGATGCAATTTTCTGTGTTTCATCGTCAATAGGAAGGTCAGAGGGATACAGTAAACAAGAAGTGAAGCATCGGAATCTATAACTATTGTCACAGGAATGGTTCAAAACATAGACAGTAAGAAGAGTAAGTTTTTTTGCACTTAAGTAGGCATTGTGCCTTTTGTTTTTAATTCCAATGCAATATCTGTGTTTCATCATCAATAAGAAGGTCAGAGGGATACAGTAAACCTGAAGTGAAGCATCGGAATCTATAACTACTGTCACTTGAATGGTTCAAACATAGACAGTAAGAAGAGTCAGTATTCTTGTACTTAAGTCGGCATTGTGCCTTTTGTATTTAATTCCGATGAAATTTCTGTGTTTCATCGTCAATAAGAAGGTCAGAGGGATACAGTAAACCTGTAGTGAAGCATCGGAATCTATAACTAAGGTCATAGGAATGATTCAAATCATAGACAGTAAGAAGAGTTAGTTTTCTTGTACTTAAGTCGGCATTGTGCCTTTTGTATTTAATTCCGATGCGATTTCTGCGTTTTATCGTCAAATAGAAGGTCAGACAGATACAGTAAACCTGAAGTGAAGCATCGGAATCTATATCTAGTGTCACAAGTATGGTTAAAAACATAGACAGTAAGAAGAGTCAGTTTCCTTGTACTTAAGTCGGCATTGGCCTTTTGTATTTCATTCCGATGAAATTTCTGTGTTTCATCGTCAATAAGATGGTCAGGGGGATACTGTAATCCTGAAGTGAAGCATCGAATCTATAACTAGTGTCACAAGTATGGTTAAAAACATAGACAGTAAGAAGAGTCAGTTTCCTTGTACTTAAGTCGGCATTGGCCTTTTGTATTTCATTCCGATGAAATTTCTGTGTTTCATCGTCAATAAGATGGTCAGGGGGATACTGTAATCCTGAAGTGAAGCATCGAATCTATAACTAGTGTCACAGGAATGGTTCAAAGCATAGACAGTAAGAAGAGTCAGCTTTCTTGTACTTAAGTCGGCATGTGCCCTTTCTATTTAATTCTGATGCAATTTCTGTGTTTCATCGTCAATAAGAAAGTCAGAGGGATACAGTAAAAATGAAGTGAAGCATCGGAATCTATAACTAGTGTCACATGAATGTTTCAAAACATAGACAGTAAGAAGAGTCAGTTTTCTTGTACTTAAGTCGGCATTGTGCCTTTTGTATTTAACTCCGATGCAATTTCTGTGTTTCATCGTCAATAAGAAGGTCTGAGGGATACAGTAAACCTGAAGTGAAGCATCGAAATTGATAACTAGTGTCACAGGAATGGTTCAAAACATAGGCAGTAAGAAGAGTCAGGTTTCTTGTACTTAAGTTGGCATTGAGCCTTTTGTATTTAATTCCGATGCAATTTCTGTGTTTCATCGTCAATAAGAATGTCAGAGGGATACAGGAAACCTGAAGTGAAGCATCGGAATCTATAACTAGTGTCACATGAATGGTTGAAACATAGACAGTAAGAAGAGTCAGTTTTTATGTACATAAGTCGGCATTGTGCCTTTTGTATTTAATTCCGATGCAATTTCTGAGTTTCATCGTCAATAATAAGGTCAGATGGATACAGTAAACCTGAAGTGAAGCATCGGAAGCTATAAATAGTGTCATATGAATGGTTCCAAACATAGACAGTAAGAAGAGTCTGTTTTCTTGTACTTAAGTCGGCATTGTGCCTTTTGTATTTAATTCCGATGCAATTTTCTGTGTTTCATCGTCAATAGGAAGGTCAGAGGGATACAGTAAACAAGAAGTGAAGCATCGGAATCTATAACTATTGTCACAGGAATGGTTCAAAACATAGACAGTAAGAAGAGTAAGTTTTTTTGCACTTAAGTAGGCATTGTGCCTTTTGTTTTTAATTCCAATGCAATATCTGTGTTTCATCATCAATAAGAAGGTCAGAGGGATACAGTAAACCTGAAGTGAAGCATCGGAATCTATAACTACTGTCACTTGAATGGTTCAAACATAGACAGTAAGAAGAGTCAGTATTCTTGTACTTAAGTCGGCATTGTGCCTTTTGTATTTAATTCCGATGAAATTTCTGTGTTTCATCGTCAATAAGAAGGTCAGAGGGATACAGTAAACCTGTAGTGAAGCATCGGAATCTATAACTAAGGTCATAGGAATGATTCAAATCATAGACAGTAAGAAGAGTTAGTTTTCTTGTACTTAAGTCGGCATTGTGCCTTTTGTATTTAATTCCGATGCGATTTCTGCGTTTTATCGTCAAATAGAAGGTCAGACAGATACAGTAAACCTGAAGTGAAGCATCGGAATCTATATCTAGTGTTACAATTATGGTTAAAAACATAGACAGTAAGAAGAGTCAGTTTCCTTGTACTTAAGTCGGCATTGGCCTTTTGTATATCATTCCGATGAAATTTCTGTGTTTCATCGTCAATAAGATGGTCAGGGGGATACTGTAATCCTGAAGTGAAGCATCGAATCTATAACTAGTGTCACAAGTATGGTTAAAAACATAGACAGTAAGAAGAGTCAGTTTCCTTGTACTTAAGTCGGCATTGGCCTTTTGTATTTCATTCCGATGAAATTTCTGTGTTTCATCGTCAATAAGATGGTCAGGGGGATACTGTAATCCTGAAGTGAAGCATCGAATCTATAACTAGTGTCACAGGAATGGTTCAAAGCATAGACAGTAAGAAGAGTCAGCTTTCTTGTACTTAAGTCGGCATGTGCCTTTTCTATTTAATTCAGATGCAATTTCTGTGTTTCATCGTCAATAAGAAAGTCAGAGGGATACAGTAAAAATGAAGTGAAGCATCGGAATCTATAACTAGTGTCACATGAATGTTTCAAAACATAGACAGTAAGAAGAGTCAGTTTTCTTGTACTTAAGTCGGCATTGTGACTTTTGTATTTAAACCGATGCAATGTCTGTGTTTCATCGTCAATAAGAAGGTCAGAGGGATACAGTAAACCTGAGGTGAAGTATCGGAATCTATAACTAGTGTCACAGGAATGGTTCAAAGCATAGACAGTTAGAAGAGTCAGTTTTCTTGTACTTAAGTCGGCATTGTGCCTTTCCTATTTAACTCCGAAGGAATTTCTGTGTTTCATCGTCAATAAGAAGGTCAGAGGGATACAGTAACCCTGAAGTGAATCATCGGAATCTATAACTAGAGTCTCAGGAATGGTTCAAATCATAGACTGTAAGAAGAGTCAGTTTTCTTGCACTTAAGTCGGCATTGTGCCTTTTGTATTTAATTCCGATGAAATATCTGTGTTTCATCGGTAATAAGATGGTCAGAGAAATACAGTAAACCTGAAGTGAAGCATCGAATCTATAACTAGTGTCACAGGAATGGTGCAAAGCATAGGCAGTAAGAAGAGTCAGTTTTCTTGTACTTAAGTTGGCATTGTGCCTTTTGTATTTAATTCCGATGCAATTTCTGTGTTTCATCGTCAATAAGAAGGTCAGAGAGATACAGTGGACCTGAAATGAAGCATCGGTATCCATAACTAGTGTCACAGGAATGGTTCAATACATAGACGGTACGAAGAGTCAGTTTTCTTGTACTTAAGTCGGCATTGTGCCTTTTGTATTTAATTCAGATGCAATTTCTGTGTTTCATCGTCAATAAGAAAGTCAGAGGGATACAGTAAACCTGAAGTGAAGCATCGGAATCTATAACTAGCGTCACAGGAATGGTTCAAGACATAGACAGTAAGAAGAGTCAGTTTTCTAGTACTTAAGTCGGCATTGTGCCTATTGTATTTAATTCCGATGCAACTTCTGTGTTTCATCGTCAATACGAATGTCCGAGGGATACAGTAAACCTGAAGTGAAACATTGGAATCTATAACTAGTGTCACAGGAATGGTTCAAAACATAGACAGTAAGAAGAGTCAGTTTTCTTGTACTTAAGTTGGCATTGTGCCTTTGTATTTAACTCCGATGCAATTTCTGTGTTACATCGTCAATAAGAAGGTCAGAGGGATACAGTAAACCTGAAGTGAAGCTTCGGAATGTATAACTAGTGTCACAGGAATGGTTCAAAACATAGACAGTAAGAAGAGTCAGTTTTATTGTACTTAAGTAGGCATTGTGCCTTTTGTATTTAATTCCGATGCAATTTCTGTGTTTCACCGTCAACAAGAAGGTCAGAGGGATACAGCATACTGAAGTGAAGCATCGGAATCTATAACTAGTGTCACAGGAATGGTTCAAACATAGACAGTAAGAAGAGTCAGTTTTCTTGTACTTAAGTCGGCATTGTGCCTTTCGTATTTAAATCCGATGCAATTTCTGTGTTTCATCGTCAATAAGAAGGTCAGAGGGATACAGTAAACCTAAAGTGAAGCATTGGAATCTATAACTAGTGTCACAGAAATGATTCCAAACTTAGACAGTAAGAAGAGTCAGTTTTCTTGTACTTAAGTCGGAATTATGCCTTTTGTATTTAATTCCGATGCAATTTCTGTGTTTCATCGTCAATAAGAACTTCAGAAGGATACAGTAGACCTGAAGTGAAGCATCGGAATCTATAACTAGTGTAACAGGAATGGTTCGAACTTAGAAAGTTAGAAGAGTTAGTTTTCTTGTACTTCAGTCGGCATTGTGCCTTTTGTATTTAATTCCGATGCAATATCTGTGTTTCATCGTCAATAAGAAGGTCAGAGGGATACAGTAAACCTGAAGTGAAGCATCGGAATCTATAACTAGTGTCACAGGAATGGTTCAAAACATAGACAGTAAGAAGATTCAGTTTTCTTGTACTTATGTCAGCATTGTGCCTATTGTATTTAATTCCGATGCAATTTCTGTGTTTCATCGTCAATAAGAAGGTCAGAGGGATACAGGAAACCTGAAGTGAAGCATCGGAATCTATAACTAGTGTCACATGAATGGTTGAAACATAGACAGTAAGAAGAGTCAGTTTTCTTGTACATAAGTCGGCATTGTGCCTTTTGTATTTAATTCCGATGCAATTTCTGAGTTTCATCGTCAATAATAAGGTCAGATGGATACAGTAAACCTGAAGTGAAGCATCGGAAGCTATAAATAGTGTCACATGAATGGTTCAAAACATAGACAGTAAGAAGAGTCTGTTTTCTTGTACTTAAGTCGGCATTGTGCCTTTTGTATTTAATTCCGATGCAATTTCTGTGTTTCATCGTCAATAGGAAGGTCAGAGGGATACAGTAAACAAGAAGTGAAGCATCGGAATCTATAACTATAGTAACAGGAATGGTTCAAAACATAGACAGTAAGAAGAGTAAGTTTTTTTGCACTTAAGTAGGCATTGTGCCTTTTGTTTTTAATTCCAATGCAATATCTGTGTTTCATCATTAATAAGAAGGTCAGAGGGATACAGTAAACCTGAAGTGAAGCATCGGAATCTATAACTACTGTCACTTGAATGGTTCAAACATAGACAGTAAGAAGAGTCAGTATTCTTGTACTTAAGTCGGCATTGTGCCTTTTGTATTTAATTCCGATGAAATTTCTGTGTTTCATCGTCAATAAGAAGGTCAGAGGGATACAGTAAACCTGTAGTGAAGCATCGGAATCTATAACTAAGGTCATAGGAATGATTCAAATCATAGACAGTAAGAAGAGTTAGTTTTCTTGTACTTAAGTCGGCATTGTGCCTTTTGTATTTAATTCCGATGCGATTTCTGCGTTTTATCGTCAAATAGAAGGTCAGACAGATACAGTAAACCTGAAGTGAAGCATCGGAATCTATATCTAGTGTCACAAGTATGGTTAAAAACATAGACAGTAAGAAGAGTCAGTTTCCTTGTACTTAAGTCGGCATTGGCCTTTTGTATTTCATTCCGATGAAATTTCTGTGTTTCATCGTCAATAAGATGGTCAGGGGGATACTGTAATCCTGAAGTGAAGCATCGAATCTATAACTAGTGTCACAGGAATGGTTCAAAGCATAGACAGTAAGAAGAGTCAGCTTTCTTGTACTTAAGTCGGCATGTGCCTTTTCTATTTAATTCAGATGCAATTTCTGTGTTTCATCGTCAATAAGAAAGTCAGAGGGATACAGTAAAAATGAAGTGAAGCATCGGAATCTATAACTAGTGTCACATGAATGTTTCAAAACATAGACAGTAAGAAGAGTCAGTTTTCTTGTACTTAAGTCGGCATTGTGCCTTTTGTATTTAACTCCGATGCAATTTCTGTGTTTCATCGTCAATAAGAAGGTCTGAGGGATACAGTAAACCTGAAGTGAAGCATCGAAATTGATAACTAGTGTCACAGGAATGGTTCAAAACATAGGCAGTAAGAAGAGTCAGGTTTCTTGTACTTAAGTTGGCATTGAGCCTTTTGTATTTAATTCCGATGCAATTTCTGTGTTTCATCGTCAATAAGATGGTCAGAGGGATACAGTAAACCTGAAGAGAAGCATCGGAATCTATAACTAGTGTCACAGGAGTGGTTCAATCGTAGAAAGAAGGAAGAGTCAGTTTTCTCGTACTTAAGTCGGCATTGTGACTTTTGTATTTAAACCGATGCAATGTCTGTGTTTCATCGTCAATAAGAAGGTCAGAGGGATACAGTAAACCTGAGGTGAAGTATCGGAATCTATAACTAGTGTCACAGGAATGGTTCAAAGCATAGACAGTTAGAAGAGTCAGTTTTCTTGTACTTAAGTCGGCATTGTGCCTTTCCTATTTAATTCCGAAGGAATTTCTGTGTTTCATCGTCAATAAGAAGGTCAGAGGGATACAGTAACCCTGAAGTGAATCATCGGAATCTATAACTAGTGTCTCAGGAATGGTTCAAATCATAGACTGTAAGAAGAGTCAGTTTTCTTGTACTTAAGTCGGCATTGGTGCCTTTTGTATTTAATTCCGATGAAATATCTGTGTTTCATCGGTAATAAGATGATCAGAGGGATACAGTAAACCTGAAGTGAAGCATCGAATCTATAACTAGTGTCACAGGAATGGTTCAAAGCATAGGCAGTAAGAAGAGTCAGTTTTCTTGTACTTAAGTTGGCATTGTGCCTTTTGTATTTAATTCCGATGCAATTTCTGTGTTTCATCGTCAATAAGAAAGGTCAGAGAGATACAGTGGACCTGAAATGAAGCATCGGTATCCATAACTAGTGTCACAAGGAGTGGTTCAATACATAGACGGTACGAAGAGTCAGTTTTCTTGTACTTAAGTCGGCATTGTGCCTTTTGTATTTAATTCAGATGCAATTTCTGTGTTTCATCGTCAATAAGAAAGTCAGAGGGATACAGTAAACCTGAAGTGAAGCATCGGAATCTATAACTAGCGTCACAGGAATGGTTCAAGACATGAGACAGTAAGAAGAGTCAGTTTTCTAGTACTTATGTGTCGGCATTGTGCCTATTGTATTTAATTCCGATGCAATTCTGTGCTTTCATCGTCAATACGAATGTCAGAGGGATACAGTAAACCTGAAGTGAAACATTGGAATCTATAACTAGTGTCACAGGAATGGTTCAAAACATAGACAGTAAGAAGAGTCAGTTTTCTTGTACTTAAGTTGGCATTGTGCCTTTGTATTTAACTCCGATGCAATTTCTGTGTTACATCGTCAATAAGAAGGTCAGAGGGATACAGTAAACCTGAAGTGAAGCTTCGGAATGTATAACTAGTGTCACAGGAATGGTTCAAAACATAGACAGTAAGAAGAGTCAGTTTTATTGTACTTAAGTAGGCATTGTGCCTTTTGTATTTAATTCCGATGCAATTTCTGTGTTTCACCGTCAACAAGAAGGTCAGAGGGATACAGCATACTGAAGTGAAGCATCGGAATCTATAACTAGTGTCACAGGAATGGTTCAAACATAGACAGTAAGAAGAGTCAGTTTTCTTGTACTTAAGTCGGCATTGTGCCTTTCGTATTTAAATCCGATGCAATTTCTGTGTTTCATCGTCAATAAGAAGGTCAGAGGGATACAGTAAACCTAAGTGAAGCATAGGAATCTATAACTAGTGTCACAGAAATGATTCCAAACTTAGACAGTAAGAAGAGTCAGTTTTCTTGTACTTAAGTCGGAATTATGCCTTTTGTATTTAGTTCCGATGCAATTTCTGTGTTTCATCGTCAATAAGAACTTCAGAAGGATACAGTAGACCTGAAGTGAAGCATCGGAATCTATAACTAGTGTAACAGGAATGGTTCGAACTTAGAAAGTTAGAAGAGTTAGTTTTCTTGTACTTCAGTCGGCATTGTGCCTTTTGTATTTAATTCCGATGCAATATCTGTGTTTCATCGTCAATAAGAAGGTCAGAGGGATACAGTAAACCTGAAGTGAAGCATCGGAATCTATAACTAGTGTCACAGGAATGGTTCAAAACATAGACAGTAAGAAGATTCAGTTTTCTTGTACTTATGTCAGCATTGTGCCTATTGTATTTAATTCCAATGCAATTTCTGTGTTTCATCGTCAATAAGAAGGTCAGAGGGATACAGGAAACCTGAAGTGAAGCATCGGAATCTATAACTAGTGTCACATGAATGGTTGAAACATAGACAGTAAGAAGAGTCAGTTTTCTTGTACATAAGTCGGCATTGTGCCTTTTGTATTTAATTCCGATGCAATTTCTGAGTTTCATCGTCAATAATAAGGTCAGATGGATACAGTAAACCTGAAGTGAAGCATCGGAAGCTATAACTAGTGTCACATGAATGGTTCAAAACATAGACAGTAAGAAGAGTCTGTTTTCTTGTACTTAAGTCGGCATTGTGCCTTTTGTATTTAATTCCGATGCAATTTCTGTGTTTCATCGTCAATAGGAAGGTCAGAGGGATACAGTAAACAAGAAGTGAAGCATCGGAATCTATAACTATAGTCACAGGAATGGTTCAAAACATAGACAGTAAGAAGAGTAAGTTTTTTTGCACTTAAGTAGGCATTGTGACTTTTGTTTTTAATTCCAATGCAATATCTGTGTTTCATCATCAATAAGAAGGTCAGAGGGATACAGTAAACCTGAAGTGAAGCATCGGAATCTATAACTACTGTCACATGTATGGTTCAAACATAGACAGTTAGAAGAGTCAGTTTTCTTGTACTTAAGTCGGCATTGTGCCTTTTGTATTTAATTCCGATGAAATTTCTGTGTTTCATCGTCAATAAGAAGGTCAGAGGGATACAGTAATCCTGTAGTGAAGCATCGGAATCTATAACTAAGGTCATAGGAATGATTCAAATCATAGACAGTAAGAAGAGTTAGTTTTCTTGTACTTAAGTCGGCATTGTGCCTTTTGTATTTAATTCCGATGAGATTTCTGCGTTTTATCGTCAAATAGAAGGTCAGACAGATACAGTAAACCTGAAGTGAAGCATCGGAATCTATATCTAGTGTCACAGGTATGGTTCAAACATAGACAGTAAGAAGAGTCAGTTTCCTTGTACTTAAGTCGGCATGTGCCTTTTCTATTTAATTCAGATGCAATTTCTGTGTTTCATCGTCAATAAGAAAGTCAGAGGTATACAGTAAAAATGAAGTGAAGCATCGGAATCTATAACTAGTGTCACATGAATGGTTCAAAACATAGACAGTAAGAAGAGTCAGTTTTCTTGTACTTCAGTCGGCATTGTGCCTTTTGGATTTAACTCCGATGCAATTTTTGTGTTTCATTGTCAATAAGAAGGTCTGAGGGATACAGTAAACCTGAAGTGAAGCATCGAAATTGATAACTAGTGTCACAGGAATGGTTCAAAACATAGGCAGTAAGAAGAGTCAGGTTTCTTGTACTTAAGTCGGCATTGTGCCTTTTGTATTTAATTCCGATGCAATATCTGTGTTTCATCGTCAATATGAAAGTCAGAGAGATACAGTGGACCCGAAATGAAGCATCGGTATCCATAACTAGTGTCACAGGAATGGTTCAAAACATAGACGGTACGAAGAGTCAGTTTTCTTGTACTTAAGTCGGCATTGTGCCTTTTGTATTTAATTCAGATGCAATTTCTGTGTTTCATCGTCAATAAGAAAGTCAGAGGGATACAGTAAACCTGAAGTGAAGCATCGGAATCTATAACTAGCGTCACAGGAATGGTTCAAGACATAGACACTAAGAAGAGTCAGTTTTCTTGTACTTAAGTCGGCATTGTGCCTATTGTATTTAATTCCGATTCAACTTCTGTGTTTCATCGTCAATACGAATGTCAGAGGGATGCAGTAAACCTGAAGTGAAACATCGGAATCTATAACTAGTGTCACAGAAATGGTTCAAAGCATAGACAGTAAGAAGAGTCAGTTTTCTTGTACTTAAGTTGGCATTGTGCCTTTGTATATAACTCCGATGCAATTTCTGTGTTACATCGTCAATAAGAAGGTCAGAGGGATACAGTAAACCTGAAGTGAAGCTTCGGAATGTATAAGTACTGTCACAGGAATGGTTCAAAACATAGACAGTAAGAAGAGTCAGTTTTATTGTACTTAAGTAGGCATTGTCCCTTTTGTATTCAATTCCTATGCAATTTCTGTGTTTCACCGTCAACAAGAAGGTCAGAGGGATACAGCATACTGAAGTGAAGCATCGGAATCTATAACTAGTGTCACAGGAATGGTTCAAACATAGACAGTAAGAAGAGTCAGTTTTCTTGTACTTAAGTCGGCATTGTGCCTTTCGTATTTAATTCCGATGCAATTTCTGTGTTTCATCGTCAATAAGAAGGTCAGTGGGATACAGTAAACCTGAAGTGAAGCATCGGAATCTATAACTAGTGTCACAGAAATGATTCCAAACTTAGACAGTAAGAAGAGTCAGTTTTCTTGTACTTAAGTCGGCATTGTGCCTTTTGTATTTAATTCCGATGCAATTTCTGTGTTTCTTCGTCAATAAGATCTTCAGAAGGATACAGTAGACCTGAAGTGAAGCATCGGAATCTATAACTAGTGTAACAGGAATGGTTCGAACTCACAAAGTTAGAAGAGTTAGTTTTCTTGTACTTAAGTCGGCATTGTGCCTTTTGCATTTAATTCCGATGCAATATCTGTGTTTCATCGTCAATAAGAAGGTCAGAGGGATACAGTAAACCTGAAGTGAAGCATCGAAATCTATAACTAGTGTCACAGGAATGGTTCAAAACATAGACAGTAAGAGGATTCAGTTTTCTTGTACTTATGTCAGCATTGTGCCTTTTGTATTTAATTCCGATGCAATTTCTGTGTTTCATCGTCAATAAGAAGGTCAGAGGGATACAGGAAACCTGAAGTGAAGCATCGGAATCTATAACTAGTGTCACATGAATGGTTGAAACATAGACAGTAAGAAGAGTCAGTTTTCTTGTACATAAGTCGGCATTGTGCCTTTTGTATTTAATTCCGATGCAATTTCTGAGTTTCATCGTCAATAATAAGGTCAGATGGATACAGTAAACCTGAAGTGAAGCATCGGAAGCTATAACTAGTGTCACATGAATGGTTCAAAACATAGACAGTAAGAAGAGTCTGTTTTCTTGTACTTAAGTCGGCATTGTGGCTTTTGTATTTAATTCCGATGCAATTTCTGTGTTTCATCGTCAATAGGAAGGTCAGAGGGATACAGTAGACAAGAAGTGAAGCATCGGAATCTATAAATATTGTCACAGGAATGGTTCAAAACATAGACAGTAAGAAGAGTAAGTTTTTTTGTACTTAAGTCGGCATTGTGCCTTTTGTATTTAATTCCGATGAAATTTCTGTGTTTCATCGTCAATAAGAAGGTCAGAGGGATTAAGTAAACCTGTAGTGAAGCATCGGAATCTATAACTAAGGTCACAGGAACGATTCAAATCATAGACAGTAAGAAGAGTTAGTTTTCTTGTACTTAAGTCGGCATTGTGCTCTTTTGTATTTAATTCCGATGCGATATCTGCGTTTTATCTTAAAATAGAAGGTCAGACAGATACAGTAAACCTGAAGTGAAGCATCGGAATCTATATCTAGTGTCACAGGTATGGTTCAAACATAGACAGTAAGAGGAGTCAGTTTCCTTGTACTTAAGTCGGCATTGTGCCTTTTGTATTTAATTCCGATGAAATTTCTGTGTTTCATCGTCAATAAGAAGGTCAGGGGGATACTGTAAACCTGAAGTGAAGCATCGAATCTATAACTAGTGTCACAGGAATGGTTCAAAGCATAGAGAGTAAGAAGAGTCAGCTTTCTAGTACTTAAGTCGGCATGTGCCTTTTCTATTTAATTCAGATGCAATTACTGTGTTTCATCGTCAATAAGAAAGTCAGAGGGATACAGTAAAAATGAAGTGAAGCTTCGGAATCTATAACTAGTGTCACATGAATGGTTCAAAACATAGACAGTAAGAAGAGTCAGTTTTCTTGTACTTCAGTCGGCACTGTGCCTTTTGTATTTAACTCCGATGCAATTTCTGTGTTTCATCGTCAATAAGAAGGTCTGAGGGATACAGCAAACCTGAAGTGAAGCATCGAAATTGATAACTAGTGTCACAGGAATGGTTCAAAACATAGGCAGTAAGAAGAGTCAGGTTTCTTGTACTTAAGTCGGCATTGTGCCTTTTGTATTTAATTCCGATGCAATTTCTTTGTTTCATCGTCAATAAGATGGTCAGAGGGATACAGTAAACCTGAAGTGAAGCATCGGAATCTATAACTAGTGTCACAGGAGTGGTTCAATCGTAGACAGTAAGAAGAGTCAGTTTTCTTGTACTTAAGTCGGCATTGTGACATTTGTATTTAATTCCGATGCAATTTCTGTGTTTCATCGTCAATAGGAAGGTCAGAGGGATACAGTAAACAAGAAGTGAAGCATCGGAATCTATAACTATTGTCACAGGAATGGTTCAAAACATAGACAGTAAGAAGAGTAAGTTTTTTTGCACTTAAGTAGGCATTGTGCCTTTTGTTTTTAATTCCAATGCAATATCTGTGTTTCATCATCAATAAGAAGGTCAGAGGGATACAGTAAACCTAAAGTGAAGCATCGGAATCTATAACTACTGTCACTTGAATGGTTCAAACATAGACAGTAAGAAGAGTCAGTTTTCTTGTACTTAAGTCGGCATTGTGCCTTTTGTATTTAATTCCGATGAAATTTCTGTGTTTCATCGTCAATAAGAAGGTCAGAGGGATACAGTAAACCTGTAGTGAAGAATCGGAATCTATAACTAAGGTCATAGGAATGATTCAAATCATAGACAGTAAGAAGAGTTAGTTTTCTTGTACTTAAGTCGGCATTGTGCGTTTTGTATTTAATTCCGATGCGATTTCTGCGTTTTATCGTCAAATAGAAGGTCAGACAGATACAGTAAACCTGAAGTGAAGCATCGGAATCTATATCTAGTGTCACAGGTATGGTTCAAACATAGACAGTAAGAAGAGTCAGTTTCCTTGTACTTAAGTCGGCAATGTGCCTTTTGTATTTAATTCCGATGAAATTTCTGTGTTTCATCGTCAATAAGAAGGTCAGGGGGATACTGTAAACCTGAAGTGAAGCATCGAATCTATAACTAGTGTCACAGGAATGGTTCAAAGCATATACAGTAAGAAGAGTCAGCATTCTTGTACTTAAGTCGGCATGTGCCTTTTCTATTTAATTCAGATGCAATTTCTGTGTTTCATCGTCAATAAGAAAGTCAGAGGTATACAGTAAAAAGGAAGTGAAGCATCGGAATCTATAACTAGTGTCACATGAATGGTTCAAAACATAGACAGTAAGAAGAGTCAGTTTTCTTGTACTTAAGTCGGCATTGTGCCTTTTGTATTTAACTCCGATGCAATTTTTGTGTTTCATCGTCAATAAGAAGGTCTGAGGGATACAGTAAACCTGAAGTGAAGCATCGAAATTGATAACTAGTGTCACAGGAATGGTTCAAAACATAGGCAGTAAGAAGAGTCAGGTTTCTTGTACTTAAGTCGGCATTGTGCCTTTTGTATTTAATTCCGATGCAGTATCTGTGTTTCATCGTCAATAAGAAGGTCAGAGAGATACAGTGGACCTGAAATGAAGCATCGGTATCCATAACTAGTGTCACAGGAATGGTTCAAAACATAGACGGTACGAAGAGTCAGTTTTCTTGTACTTAAGTCGGCATTGTGCCTTTTGTATTTAATTCAGATGCAATTTCTGTGTTTCATCGTCAATAAGAAAGTCAGAGGGATACAGTAAACCTGAAGTGAAGCATCGGAATCTATAACTAGCGTCACAGGAATGGTTCAAGACATAGACAGTAAGAAGAGTCAGTTTTCTTGTACTTAAGTCGGCATTGTGCCTATTGTATTTAATTCCGATGCAACTTCTGTGTTTCATCGTCAATACGAATGTTAGAGGGATGCAGTAAACCTGAAGTGAAACATCGGAATCTATAACTAGTGTCACAGAAATGGTTCAAAGCATAGACAGTAAGAAGAGTCAGTTTTCTTGTACTTAAGTTGGCATTGTGCCTTTGTATATAACTCCGATGCAATTTCTGTGTTACATCGTCAATAAGAAGGTCAGAGGGATACAGTAAACCTGAAGTGAAGCTTCGGAATGTATAACTAGTGTCACAGGAATGGTTCAAAACATAGACAGTAAGAAGAGTTAGTTTTATTGTACTTAAGTAGGCATTGTCCCTTTTGTATTTAATTCCGATGCAATTTCTGTGTTTCACCGTCAACAAGAAGGTCAGAGGGATACAGCATACTGAAGTGAAGCATCGGAATCTATAACTAGTGTCACAGGAATGGTTCAAACATAGACAGTAAGAAGAGTCAGTTTTCTTGTACTTAAGTCGGCATTGTGCCTTTCGTATTTAATTACGATGCAATTTCTGTGTTTCATCGTCAATAAGAAGGTCAGTGGGATACAGTAAACCTGAAGTGAAGCATAGGAATCTATAACTAGTGTCACAGAAATGATTCCAAACTTAGACAGTAAGAAGAGTCAGTTTTCTTGTACTTAAGTCGGCATTGTGCCTTTTGAATTTAATTCCGATGCAATTTCTGTGTTTCTTCGTCAATAAGAACTTCAGAAGGATACAGTAGACCTGAAGTGAAGCATCGGAATCTATAACTAGTGTCACAGGAATGGTTCAAAACTTAGACGGTGACAAGAGCAAGTTTTCTTGTACTTAAGTCGGCATTGTGCCTTTTGCATTTAATTCCGATGCAATATCTGTGTTTCATCGTCAATAAGTAGGTCAGAGGGATACAGTAAACCTGAAGTGAAGCATCGGAATCTATAAGTAGTGTCACATGAATGGTTCAAAACATAGACAGTAAGAAGATTCAGTTTTCTTGTACTTATGTCAGCATTGTGCCTTTTGTATTTAATTCCGATGCAATTTCTGTGTTTCATCGTCAATAAGAAGGTCAGAGGGATACAGGAAACCTGAAGTGAAGCATCGGATTCTATAACTAGTGTCACATGAATGGTTGAAACATAGACAGTAAGAAGAGTCAGTTTTCTTGTACATAAGTCGGCATTGTGCCTTTTGTATTTAATTCCGATGCAATTTCTGAGTTTCATCGTCAATAATAAGGTCAGATGGATACAGTAAACCTGAAGTGAAGCATCGGAAGCTATAACTAGTGTCACATGAATGGTTC
Source organism: Schistocerca piceifrons (assembly GCF_021461385.2). Taxonomy (NCBI): domain Eukaryota; kingdom Metazoa; phylum Arthropoda; class Insecta; order Orthoptera; family Acrididae; genus Schistocerca; species Schistocerca piceifrons. The sequence continues at coordinate 237,083 of NW_025727387.1, forward strand.
AAAACATAGACATTAAGAAGAGTCTGTTTTCTTGTACTTAAGTCGGCATTGTGCCTTTTGTATTTAATTCCGATGCAATTTCTGTGTTTCATCGTCAATAGGAAGGTCAGAGGGATACAGTAAACAAGAAGTGAAGCATCGGAATCTATAAATATTGTCACAGGAATGGTTCAAAACATAGAATGTAAGAAGAGTAAGTTTTTTTGTACTTAAGTAGGCATTGTGCTTTTTGTTTTTAATTCCAATGCAATATCTGTGTTTCATCATCAATAAGAAGGTCAGAGGGATACAGTAAACCTGAAGTGAAGCATCGGAATCTATAACTACTGTCACTTGAATGGTTCAAACATAGACAGTAAGAAGAGTCAGTTTTCTTGTACTTAAGTCGGCATTGTGCCTTTTGTATTTAATTCCGATGAAATTTCTGTGTTTCATCGTCAATAAGAAGGTCAGAGGGATTAAGTAAACCTGTAGTGAAGCATCGGAATCTATAACTAAGGTCACAGGAATGATTCAAATCATAGACAGTAAGAAGAGTTAGTTTTCTTGTACTTAAGTCGGCATTGTGCTTTTTGTTTTTAATTCCGATGCGATATCTGCGTTTTATCGTCAAATAGAAGGTCAGACAGATACAGTAAACCTGAAGTGAAGCATCGGAATCTATATCTAGTGTCACAGGTATGGTTCAAACATAGACAGTAAGAAGAGTCAGTTTCCTTGTACTTAAGTCGGCATTGTGCCTTTTGTATTTAATTCCGATGAAATTTCTGTGTTTCATCGTCAATAAGAAGGTAAGGGGATACTGTAAACCTGAAGTGATGCACCGAATCTATAACTAGTGTCACAGGAATGGTTCAAAGCATAGAGAGTAAGAAGAGTCAGCTTTCTTGTACTTAAGTCGGCATGTGCCTTTTCTATTTAATTCAGATGCAATTACTGTGTTTCATCGTCAATAAGAAAGTCAGAGGGATACAGTAAAAATGAAGTGAAGCATCGGAATCTATAACTAGTGTCACATGAATGGTTCAAAACATAGACAGTAAGAAGAGTCAGTTTTCTTGTACTTCAGTCGGCACTGTGCCTTTTGTATTTAACTCCGATGCAATTTCTGTGTTTCATCGTCAATAAGAAGGTCTGAGGGATACTGCAAACCTGAAGTGAAGCATCGAAATTGATAACTAGTGTCACAGGAATGGTTCAAAACAATGGCAGTAAGAAGAGTCAGGTTTCTTGTACTTAAGTCGGCATTGTGCCTTTTGTATTTAATTCCGATGCAATTTCTTTCTTTCATCGTCAATAAGATGGTCAGAGGGATACAGTAAACCTGAAGTGAAGCATCGGAATCTATAACTAGCGTCACAGGAGTGGTTCAATCGTAGACAGTAAGAAGAGTCAGTTTTCTAGTACTTAAGACGGCATTGTGACTTTTGTATTTAATTCCGACGCAATTTCTGTGTTTCATCGTCAATAAGAAGGTCAGAGGGATACAGTAAACCTGAGGTGAAGTATCGGAATCTATAACTAGTGTCACAGGAACGGTTCAAATCATAGACAGTAAGAAGAGTCAGTTTTCTTGTACTTAAGTCGGCATTGTGCCTTTCCTATTTAATTCCGAAGGAATTTCTGTGTTTCATCGTCAATAAGAAGGTCAGAGGGATACAGTAACCCCGAAGTGAAGCATCGGAATCTATAACTAGTGTCACAGGAATGGTTCAAAGCATAGACAGTAAGAAGAGTCAGTTTTCTTGTACTTAAGTCGGCATTGTGCCTTTTGTATTTAATTCCGATGCAATTTCTGTGTTTCATCGTCAATAAGAAGGTCAGAGGGATACAGTGGACCTGAAATGAAGCATCGGAATCTATAACTAGTGTCACAGGAATGGTTCAAAACATAGACGGTACGAAGAGTCACTTTTCTTGTACTTAAGTCGGCATTGTGCCTTTTGTATTTAATTCATATGCAATTTCTGTGTTTCATCGTCAATAAGAAGGTCAGAGGGATACAGTAACCCTGAAGTGAAGCATCGGAATCTATAACTAGTGTCACAGGAATGGTTCAAAACATAGACAGTAAGAAGAGTCAGTTTTCTTGTACTTAAGTCGGCATTGTGCCTATTGTATTTAATTCCGATGCAACTTCTGTGTTTCATCGTCTATACGAAGGTCAGAGGGATACAGCAAACCTGAAGTGAAATATCGAAATCTATAACTAGTGTCACAGGAATGGTTCAAAGCATAGACAGTAAGAAGAGTCAGTTTTCTTGTACTTAAGTTGGCATTGTGCCTTTGTATTTAACTCCGATGCAATTTCTGTGTTACATCGTCAATAAGAAGGTCAGAGGGATACAGTAAACCTGAAGTGAAGCTTCGGAATGTATAACTAGTGTCACAGGAATGGTTCAAAACATAGACTGTAAGAAGAGTCAGTTTTATTGTACTTAAGAAGGCATTGTGCCTTTTATATTTAATTCCGATGCAATTTCTGTGTTTCACCGTCAACAAGAAGGTCAGAGGGATACAGCATACTGAAGTGAAGCATCGGAATCTATAACTAGTGTCACATGAATGGTTGAAACATAGACAGTAAGAAGAGTCAGTTTTCTTGTACATAAGTCGGCATTGTGCCTTTTGTATTTAATTCCGATGCAATTTCTGAGTTTCATCGTCAATAATAAGGTCAGATGGATACAGTAAACCTGAAGTGAAGCATCGGAAGCTATAACTAGTGTCACATGAATGGTTCAAAACATAGACAGTAAGAAGAGTAAGTTTTTTTGTACTTAAGTAGGCATTGTGCATTTTGTTTTTAATTCCAATGCAATATCTGTGTTTCATCATCAATAAGAAGGTCAGAGGGATACAGTAAACCTGAAGTGAAGCATCGGAATCTATAACTACTGTCACTTGAATGGTTCAAACATAGACAGTAAGAAGAGTCAGTTTTCTTGTACTTAAGTCGGCATTGTGCATTTTGTATTTAATTCCGATGAAATTTCTGTGTTTCATCGTCAATAAGAAGGTCAGAGGGATTAAGTAAACCTGTAGTGAAGCATCGGAATCTATAACTAAGGTCACAGGAATGATTCAAATCATAGACAGTAAGAAGAGTTAGTTTTCTTGTACTTAAGTCGGCATTGTGCTCTTTTGTTTTTAATTCCGATGCGATATCTGCGTTTTATCGTCAAATAGAAGGTCAGACAGATACAGTGAACCTGAAGTGAAGCATCGGAATCTATATCTAGTGTCACAGGTATGGTTCAAACATAGACAGTAAGAAGAGTCAGTTTCCTTGTACTTAAGTCGGCATTGTGCCTTTTGTATTTAATTCCGATGAAATTTCTGTGTTTCATCGTCAATAAGAAGGTCAGGGGGATACTGTAAACCTGAAGTGATGCACCGAATCTATAACTAGTGTCACAGGAATGGTTCAAAGCATAGAGAGTAAGAAGAGTCAGCTTTCTTGTACTTAAGTCGGCATGTGCCTTTTCTATTTAATTCAGATGCAATTACTGTGTTTCATCGTCAATAAGAAAGTCAGAGGGATACAGTAAAAATGAAGTGAAGCATCGGAATCTATAACTAGTGTCACATGAATGGTTCAAAACATAGACAGTAAGAAGAGTCAGTTTTCTTGTACTTCAGTCGGCACTGTGCCTTTTGTATTTAACTCCGATGCAATTTCTGTGTTTCATCGTCAATAAGAAGGTCTGAGGGATACAGCAAACCTGAAGTGAAGCATCGAAATTGATAACTAGTGTCACAGGAATGGTTCAAAACAATGGCAGTAAGAAGAGTCAGGTTTCTTGTACTTAAGTCGGCATTGTGCCTTTTGTATTTAATTCCGATGCAATTTCTTTCTTTCATCGTCAATAAGATGGTCAGAGGGATACAGTAAACCTGAAGTGAAGCATCGGAATCTATAACTAGTGTCACAGGAGTGGTTCAATCGTAGACAGTAAGAAGAGTCAGTTTTCTAGTACTTAAGTCGGCATTGTGACTTTTGTATTTAATTCCGACGCAATTTCTGTGTTTCATCGTCAATAAGAAGGTCAGAGGGATACAGTAAACCTGAGGTGAAGTATCGGAATCTATAACTAGTGTCACAGGAACGGTTCAAATCATAGACAGTAAGAAGAGTCAGTTTTCTTGTACTTAAGTCGGCATTGTGCCTTTCCTATTTAATTCCGAAGGAATTTCTGTGTTTCATCGTCAATAAGAAGGTCAGAGGGATACAGTAACCCCGAAGTGAAGCATCGGAATCTATAACTAGTGTCACAGGAATGGTTCAAAGCATAGACAGTAAGAAGAGTCAGTTTTCTTGTACTTAAGTCGGCATTGTGCCTTTTGTATTTAATTCCGATGCAATTTCTGTGTTTCATCGTCAATAAGAAGGTCAGAGGGATACAGTGGACCTGAAATGAAGCATCGGAATCTATAACTAGTGTCACAGGAATGGTTCAAAACATAGACGGTACGAAGAGTCAGTTTTCTTGTACTTAAGTCGGCATTGTGCCTTTTGTATTTAATTCATATGCAATTTCTGTGTTTCATCGTCAATAAGAAGGTCAGAGGGATACAGTAACCCTGAAGTGAAGCATCGGAATCTATAACTAGTGTCACAGGAATGGTTCAAAACATAGACAGTAAGAAGAGTCAGTTTTCTTGTACTTAAGTCGGCATTGTGCCTATTGTATTTAATTCCGATGCAACTTCTGTGTTTCATCGTCTATACGAAGGTCAGAGGGATACAGCAAACCTGAAGTGAAACATCGAAATCTATAACTAGTGTCACAGGAATGGTTCAAAGCATAGACAGTAAGAAGAGTCAGTTTTCTTGTACTTAAGTTGGCATTGTGCCTTTGTATTTAACTCCGATGCAATTTCTGTGTTACATCGTCAATAAGAAGGTCAGAGGGATACAGTAAACCTGAAGTGAAGCTTCGGAATGTATAACTAGTGTCACAGGAATGGTTCAAAACATAGACTGTAAGAAGAGTCAGTTTTATTGTACTTAAGAAGGCATTGTGCCTTTTATATTTAATTCCGATGCAATTTCTGTGTTTCACCGTCAACAAGAAGGTCAGAGGGATACAGCATACTGAAGTGAAGCATCGGAATCTATAACTAGTGTCACAGGAATGGTTCAAACAAAGACAGTAAGAAGAGTCAGTTTTCTTGTACTTAAGTCGGCATTGTGCCTTTCGTATTTCATTCCGATGCAATTTCTGTGTTTCATCGTCAATAAGAAGGTCAGAGGGATACAGTAAACCTGAAGTGAAGCATAGGAATCTATGACTAGTGTCACAGGAATGATTCCAAACATAGAAAGTAAGAAGAGTCAGTTTTCTTGTACTTAAGTCGGCATGGTGCCTTTTGTATTTAATTCTGATGCAATTTCTGTGTTTTATCGTCAATAAGAACTTCAGAAGGATACAGTAGACCTGAAGTGAGGCATCGGAATCCATAACTAGTGTAACAGGAATGGTTCGAACTTTGAAACTTAGAAGAGTTAGTTTTCTTGTACTTAAGTCGGCATTGTGCCTTTTGCATTTAATTCCGATGCAATATCTGTGTTTCATCGTCGATAAGAAGGTGAGAGGGATACAGTAAACCTGATGTGAAGCATCGGAATCTATAAGTAGTGTCTCAGGATTGGTTCAAAACATAGACTGTAAGAAGAGTCAGTTTTCTTGTACTTAAGTCGGCATTGTGCCTTTTGTATTTAATTCCGATTCAATTTCTGTGTTTCATCGTCAATAAGAAGGTCAGTGGGATACAGTAAACCTGAAGTGAAGCATTGGAATCTGTAACTAGTGTCACAGGAATGGTTCAAAACATAGACAGTAAGAAGAGTCAGTTTTCTTGTACTTAAGTCGGCATTGTGCCTTTTGTATTTAATTCCGATGCAACTTCTGTGTATCATCGTCAATAAGAAGGTCAGAGGGATACAGTAAACCTGAAGTGAAGCATTGGAATCTATAACTAGTGTCACAGGAATGGTTCAAAACATAGACAGTAAGAAGAGTCAGTTTTCTTGTACTTAAGTCGGCAATGTGCCTTTTGTATTTAATTCCGATGCAAATTCTGTGTTTCATCGTCATTAAGAAGGTCAGAGGGATACAGCAGACCTGAAGTGAAGGATCGGAATCTATAACTAGTGTCACATGAATGGTTCAAACATAGACAGTGAGAAGAGTCAGTTTTCTTGACTTAACTCAGCATTGTGCCTTTTGTATTTAAATCCGATACAATTTCTGTGTTTCATCGTCAATAAGAAGGTCAGTGGGATACAGTAAACCTGAAGCGAAGCATCGGAATCTATAACTAGTGTCACAGGAATGGTTCAAAACATAGACAGTAAGAAGCGTCAGTTTTCTTGCACTTAAGTCGGCATTGTGCGTTTTGTATTTAATTCCGATGCAATTTCTGTGTTTCATCGTCAATAAGAAGGTGAGAAGGAAACAGTAAACCTGAAGTGAAGCATCATAATCTCTAACTAGTGTCACAGGAATGGTTCAAATCATAGACAGTAAGAAGAGTCAGTTATCTTGTACTTAATGCGGCATTGTGCCTTTTGTATTTAATTCCGAAGCAATTTCTGTGTTTAATCGTCAATAAGAAAGGCAGAGGGATAAAGTAAACCTGAAGTAAAGCATCGGAATCTATAACGAGTGTCACATTAACGGTTCAAAACATAGACAGTAAGAAGAGTCAGTTTTTTTGTACTTAAGTAGGCATTGTGCCTTTTGTATTTAATTCCGATGCAATATCTGTGTTTCATCGTTAATAAGAAGGTCAGAGGGATACATTAAACAAGAAGTGAAGCATCGAAATCTATAACTAGTGTCACAGGAATGGTTCAAAACATAGACAGTAGGAAGAGTCAGTTTTTTTGTACATAAGTCGGCAGGGTGCCTTTTGTATTTAATTCCGATGCAATTTCTGAGTTTCATCGTCAATAAGAAGGTCAGATGGATACAGTAAACCTGAAGTGAAGCATCGGAAGCTGTAACTAGTGTCACATGAATGGTTCAAAATATAGACAGTAAGAAGAGTCTGTTTTCTTGTACTTAAGTCGGCATTCTGCCTTTTGTATTTAATTCCGATGCAATTTCTGTGTTTCATCGTCAATAAGAAGGTCAGGTAAACAAGAAGTGAAGCATCGGAATCCATAACTAGTGTCACAGGATTGGTTCAAAACATAGACAGTAAGAAGAGTCAGTTTTTTTGTACTTAAGTAGGCATGGTGCCTTTTGTATTTAATTCCGATGCAATATCTGTGTTTCATCAACAGTAAGAAGGTTAGAGGGATACAGTAAACCTGAAGTTAAGCATCGGAATCTGTAACTAGTGTCACATGAATGGTTCAAACTTAGACAGTAAGAAGAGTCAGTTTTCTTGTACTTAAGTCGGCATTGTGCATTTTGTATTTAATTCCGATGCGATTTCTGCGCTTTATCGTCAATAAGAAGGTCAGAGGGATAAAGTAAACCTGAAGTGAAGCATCGGAATCTATATGTAGTGTCACAGGAATGGTTCAAAACATAGACGGTACGAAGAGTCAGTTTTCTTGTACTTAAGTAGGCATTGTGCCTATTGTATTTAATGCCGATGCAACTTCTGTGTTTCACCGTCAACAAGAAGGTCAGAGGGATACAGCATACTGAAGTGAAGCATCGGAATCTATAAGTAGTGTCTCAGGAATGGTTCAAAACATAGACTGTAAGAAGAGTCAGTTTTCTTGTACTTAAGTCGGCATTGTGCCTTTTGTATTAATTTCCGATGCAATATCTGTGTTTCATCGTCAACAAGACGGTCAGAGGGATACAGTAAACCTGAAGTGAAGCATCGGAATCCATAACTAGTGTAACAGGAATGGTTCAAACATAGACAGTTAGAAGAGTTAGTTTTCTTGTACTTAAGTCGGCATTGGCATTTTCTACTTAATTGCGATGCAATTTCTATGTTTCATCGACAATAAGAAGGTCAGAGGGATACAGTAAACCTGAAGTGAAGCACCGGAATCAATAACTAGTGTCACAGGAATGGTTCAAAACATAGACAGTATGAAGAGTCAGTTTCCTTGTACTTAAGTCGGCATTGTGCCTTTTACATTTAATTCCGATGCAATTTCTGTGTTTCATCGTCAATAAGAAGGTCAGAGGGATACAGTAAACCTGATGTGAAGCATCGGAATCTATAACTAGTGTTACAGGAATGGTTCAAACCACAGGCAGTAAGAAGAGTCAGTTATCTTGTACTTAAGTCGGCATTGTGCCTTTTGTATTTAATTAAGAAGCAATATCTGTGTTTCATCGTCAATAAGAAGGTCAGAGGGATACAGTAAACCTGAAGTAAAGCATCGGAATCTATAACGAGTGTCACACGAATGGTTCAGAACATAGACAGTAAGAAGAGTCGGTTTTCTTATACTTAAGTCGGCATTGTACCTTTTGTATTAATTCCGATGCAATTTCTGTGTTTCATCGTCAATAAGAAGGTCGGAGGGATACAGTAAACCTGAAGTGAAGCTTCGGAATGTATAACTAGTGTCACAGGAATGGTTCAAAACGAGGACAGTAAGAAGAGTCAGTTTCATTGTACTTAAGTAGGCATTGTGCCTTTTGTATTTAGTTCCGATGAAATTTCTGTGTTTCACCGTCAACAAGAAGGTCAGAGGGATACAGCATACTGAAGTGAAGCATCGGAATCTATAACTAGTGTCACAGGAATGGTTCAAACATAGACAGTAAGAGGAGTTAGTTTTCTTGTACTTAAGTCGGTATTGTGCCTTTTGTATTTAATTCCGATGCAATTTCTGTGTTTCATCGTCAATAAGAAGGTCAGAGGGATACAGTAAACCTGAAGTGAAGCATCGGAATCTATAAGTAGGGTCTCAGGAATGGTTCAAAACATAGACTGTAAGAAGAGTCAGTTTTCTTGTACTTAAGTTGGCATTGTGCCTTTGTATTTAACTCCGATGCAATTTCTGTGTTACATCGTCAATAAGAAGGTCAGAGGGATACAGTAAACCTGAAGTTAAGCATCGGAATCTGTAACTAGTGTCACATGAATGGTTCAAACATAGACAGTAAGAAGAGTCAGTTTTCTTGTACTTAAGTCGGCATTGTGCATATTGTATTTAATTCCGATGTGATTTCTGTGTTTCATCGTCAATAAGAAGGTCAGAGGGATACAGTGGACCTGAAATGAAGCATCGGAATCTATAACTAGTGTCACAGGAATGGTTCAAAACATAGACGGTACGAAGAGTCAGTTTTCTTGTACTTAAGTCGGCATTGTCCCTTTTGTATTTAATTCAGATGCAATTTCTGTGTTTCATCGTCAATAAGAAAGTCAGAGGGATACAGTAAACCTGAAGCGAAGCATCGGAATCTGTAACTAGTGTCACAGGAATGGTTCAAAACATAGACAGTAAGAAGAGTCAGTTTTCTTGTACTTAAGTCGGCATTGTGCCTATTGTATTTAATTCCGATGCAACTTCTGTGTTTCATCGTCAATACGAAGGTCAGAGGGATACAGTAAACCTGAAGTGAAACATCGGAATCTATAACTAGTGTCACAGGAATGGTTCAAAGCATAGACAGTAAGAAGAGTCAGTTTTCTTGCACTTAAGTTGGCATTGTGCCTTTGTATTTAACTGCGATGCAATTTCTGTGTTACATCGTCAATAAGAAGGTCAGAGAGATACAGTAAACCTGAAGTGAAGCTTCGGAATGTATAACTAGTGTCACAGGAATGGTTCAAAACATGGACAGTAAGAAGAGTCAGTTTTATTGTACTTAAGTAGGCATTGTGCCTTTTGTATTTAGTTCCGATGCAATTTCTGTGTTTCACCGTCAACAAGAAGGTCAGAGGGATACAGCATACTGAAGTGAAGCATCGGAATCTATAACTAGTGTCACAGGAATGGTTCAAACATAGACAGTAAGAAGAGTTAGTTTTCTTGTACTTAAGTCGGCATTGTGCCTTTTGTATTTAATTCCGATGCAATTTCTGTGTTTCATCGTCAATAAGAAGGTCAGAGGGATACAGTAAACCTGAAGTGAAGCATCGGAATCTATAAGTAGTGTCTCAGGAATGGTTCAAAACATAGACAGTAAGAAGAGTCAGTTTTCTTGTACTTAAGTCGGCATTGTGCCTTTTGTATTTAATTCCGATGCAATCTCTGTGTTTCACCGTCAATAAGAAGGTCAGAGGGATACAGTAAACTGAAGTGAAGCATCGGAATCTATAATTAGCGTCACAGGAATGGTTCGAACATAGACAGTAAGAAGAGTCTGTTTTCTTGTACTTATGTCGGCATTGTGCCTTTTGTATTTAATTCCGATGCAATTTCTGTGTTTCATCGTCAATAAGAAGGTCACAGGGATACAGTAAATCTGAAGTGAAGCATAGGAATCTATAACTAGTGTCACAGGAATGGTTCAAAACTTAGACAGTAAGAAGAGTCAGTTTTCTTGTACTTAAGTCGGAATAGTGCCTTATGTATTTAATTCCGATGCAATATCTGTGTTTCATCGTCAATAAGACGGTCAGAGGAATACAGTAAACCTGAAGTGAAGCATCGGAATCTATAACTAGTGTAACAGGAATGGTTCAAACATAGACAGTTAGAAGAGTTAGTTTTCTTGTACTTAAGTCGGCATTGTGCCTTTGTATTTAACTCCGATGCAATTTCTGTGTTACATCGTCAGTAAGAAGGTCAGAGGGATACAGTAAACCTGAAGTGAAGCTTCGGAATGTATAACTAGTGTCACAGGAACAGTTCAAAACATAGACAGTAAGAAGAGTCAGTTTTATTGTACTTAAGTCGGTACTGTGCCTTTTGTATTTAATTCCGATGCAATTTCGTGCTTCAACGTCAACAAGTAGGTCAGAGGGATACAGTATACTGAAGTGAAGCACCGGAATCTATAACTAGTGTCACAGGAATGGTTCAAACGTAGACAGTAAGAAGAGTCAGTTTTCTTGTACTTAAGTCGGCAATGTGCCTTTCGTATTAAATTCCTATGCAATTTCTGTGTTTCATCGTCAATAAGAAGGTCAGAGGTATACAGTAAACCTGAAGTAAAGCATCGGAATCTATAACGAGTGTCACACGAATGGTTCAAAAGATAGACTGTAAGAAGAGTCAGTTTTCTTATACTTAAGTTGGCATTGTACCTTTTGTATTAATTCCGATGCAATTTCTGTTTTTCATCGTCAATAAGAAGGTCGGAGGGATACAGTAAACCTGAAGTGAAGCAGCAGAATCTATAAGTAGTGTCACAGGAATGGTTCAAAACTTAGACAGTAAGAAGAGTTAGTTTTCTTGTACTTAAGTCGGCATTGTGCCTTTTGTATTTAATTCCGATGCAATTTCTGTGTTTCATCGTCAATAAGAAGGTCAGAGGGATACAGTAAACCTGAAGTGAAGCATCGGAATCTATAAGTAGTGTCTCATGAATGGTTCGAAACATAGACTGTAAGAAGAGTCAGTTTTCTTGTACTTAAGTCGGCATTGTGCATTTTGTATTTAATTCCGATGTGATTTCTGTGTTTCATCGTCAATACGAAGGTCAGAGGGATACAGTGGACCTGAAATGAAGCATCGGAATCTATAACTAGTGTCACAGGAATGGTTCAAAACATAGACGGTACGAAGAGTCAGTTTTCTTGTACTTAAGTCGGCATTGTGCCTTTTGTATTTAATTCAGATGCAATTTCTGTGTTTCATCGTCAATAAGAAAGTCAGAGGGATACAGTAAACCTGAAGTGAAGCATCGGAATCTGTAACTAGTGTCACAGGAATGGTTCAAAGCATAGACAGTAAGAAGAGTCAGTTTTCTTGTACTTAAGTCGGCATTGTGCCTATTGTATTTAATTCCGATGCAACTTCTGTGTTTCATCGTCAATACGAAGGTCAGAGGGATACAGTAAACCTGAAGTGAAACATCGGAATCTATAACTAGTGTCACAGGAATGGTTCAAAGCATAGACAGTAAGAAGAGTCAGTTTTCTTGCACTTAAGTTGGCATTGTGCCTTTGTATTTAACTCCGATGCAATTTCTGTGTTACATCGTCAATAAGAAGGTCAGAGGGATCCAGTAAACCTGAAGTGAAGCTTCGGAATGTATAACTAGTGTCACAGGAATGGTTCAAAACATGGACAGTAAGAAGAGTCAGTTTTATTGTACTTAAGTAGGCATTGTGCCTTTTGTATTTAGTTCCGATGCAATTTCTGTGTTTCACCGTCAACAAGAAGGTCAGAGGGATACAGCATACTGAAGTGAAGCATCGGAATCTATAACTAGTGTCACAGGAATGGTTCAAACATAGACAGTAAGAAGAGTTAGTTTTCTTGTACTTAAGTCGGCATTGTGCCTTTTGTATTTAATTCCGATGCAATTTCTGTGTTTCATCGTCAATAAGAAGGTCAGAGGGATACAGTAAACCTCAAGTGAAGCATCGGAATCTATAAGTAGTGTCTCAGGAATGGTTCAAACATAGACTGTAAGAAGAGTCAGTTTTCTTGTACTTAAGTCGGCATTGTGCCTTTTGTATTAATTTCCGATGCAATATCTGTGTTTCATCGTCAACAAGACGGTCAGAGGGATACAGTAAACCTGAAGTGAAGCATCGGAATCCATAACTAGTGTAACAGGAATGGTTCAAACATAGACAGTTAGAAGAGTTAGTTTTCTTGTACTTAAGTTGGCATTGTGCCTTTGTATTTAACTCCGATGCAATTTCTGTGTTACATCGCCAATAAGAAGGTCAGAGGGATACAGTAAACCTGAAGTAAAGCATCGGAATCTATAACGAGTGTCACACGAATCGTTCAGAACATAGACAGTAAGAAGAGTCGGTTTTCTTATACTTAAGTCGGCATTGTACCTTTTGTATTAATTCCGATGCAATTTCTGTGTTTCATCGTCAATAAGAAGGTCGGAGGGATACAGTAAACCTGAAGTGAAGCAGCAGAATCTATAACTGGTGTCACGGGAATGGTTCAAAACATTGACAGTAAGAAGAGTCAGTTTTCTTGTACTTAAGTCGGCATTGTGCCTTTTGTATTTAATTCCGATGCAATTTCTGTGTTTCTCCGTCAATAAGAAGGTCAGAGGGATACAGTAAACTGAAGTGAAGCATCGGAATCTATAACTAGCGTCACAGGAATGGTTCGAACATAGACAGTAAGAAGAGTCATTTTTCTTGTACTTAAGTCGGCATTGTGCCTTTTGTATTTAATTCCGATGCAATTTCTGTGTTTCATCGTCAATAAGAAGGTCACAGGGATACAGTAAATCTGAAGTGAAGCATAGGAATCTATAACTAGTGTCACAGGAATGGTTCAAAACTTAGACAGTAAGAAGAGTCAGTTTTCTTGTACTTAAGTCGGAATAGTGCCTTTTGTATTTAATTCCGATGCAATATCTGTGTTTCATCGTCAATAAGACGGTCAGAGGGATACAGTAAACCTGAAGTGAAGCATCGGAATCTATAACTAGTGTAACAGGAATGGTTCAAACATAGACAGTTAGAAGAGTTAGTTTTCTTGTACTTAAGTCGGCAATGTGCCTTTGTATTTAACTCCGATGCAATTTCTGTGTTACATCGTCAGTAAGAAGGTCAGAGGGATACAGTAAACCTGAAGTGAAGCTTCGGAATGTATAACTAGTGTCACAGGAACAGTTCAAAACATAGACAGTAAGAAGAGTCAGTTTTATTGTACTTAAGTCGGTATTGTGCCTTTTGTATTTAATTCCGATGCAATTTCGTGTTTCAACGTCAACAAGTAGGTCAGAGGGATACAGTATACTGAAGTGAAGCACCGGAATCTATAACTAGTGTCACAGGAATGGTTCAAACGTAGACAGTAAGAAGAGTCAGTTTTCTTGTACTTAAGTCGGCAATGTGCCTTTCGTATTAAATTCCTATGCAATTTCTGTGTTTCATCGTCAATAAGAAGGTCAGAGGGATACAGTAAACCTGAAGTAAAGCATCGGAATCTATAACGAGTGTCACACGAATGGTTCAAAAGATAGACAGTAAGAAGTGTCAGTTTTCTTATACTTAAGTTGGCATTGTACCTTTTGTATTAATTCCGATGCAATTTCTGTTTTTCATCGTCAATAAGAAGGTCGGAGGGATACAGTAAACCTGAAGTGAAGCAGCAGAATCTATAAGTAGTGTCACAGGAATGGTTCAAAACATTGACAGTAAGAAGAGTCAGTTTTCTTGTACTTAAGTCAGCATTGTGGCTTTTGTATTTAATTCCCATGCAATTTCTGTGTTTCACCGTCAATTAGAAGGTCAGTGGGATACAGAAAACTGAAGTGAAGCATCGGAATCTATAACTAGCGTCACAGGAATGGTTCAAACATAGACAGTAAGAAGAGTCAGTTTTCTAGTACTTAAGTCGGCATTGTGCCTTTTGTATTTAATTCCGATGCAATTTCAGTGTTTCATCGTCAATAAGAAGGTCAGAGGGATACAGTAAACCTGAAGTGAAGCATAGGAATCTGTAACTAGTGTCACAGGAATGGTTCAAAACTTAAACAGTAAGAGGATCAGTTTCCTTGTACTTAAGTCGGCATTGTGCCTGTTGTATTTAATTCCGATGCAATATCTGTGTTTCATCTTCAATAAGAAGGTCAGAGGGATACACAAAACCAGAAGTGAAGCATCGGAATCTATAAGTAGTGTCTCAGGAATGGTTCAAACATAGGCTGTAAGAAGAGTCAGTTTTCTTGTACTTAAGTCGGCATTGTGCCTTTTGTATTTAATTCCGATGCAATTTCTGTGTTTCATCGTCAATAAGAAGGTCAGTGGGATACAGTAAACCTGAAGTGAAGCATAGGAATCTATAACTAGTGTCACAGGAATGGTTCAAATCTTAGACAGTAAGAAGAGTCAGTTTTCTTGTACTTAAGTCGGCATTGTGCCTTTTGGATTTAATTCCGATGCAATTTCTGTGTTTCATCGTCAATAAGAACATCAGAAGGATACAGTAGACCTGAAGTGGAGCATCGGAATCTATAACTAGTGTCACAGGAATGGTTCAAAACATAGACATTGACAAGAGCCAGTTTTCTTGTACTTAAGTCGGCATTGTGCCTGTTGTATTTGATTCCGATGAAATATCTGTGTTTCAACGTCAATAAGAAGGTCAGAGGGATACAGTAAACCTGAAGTGAATCATCGGAATCTATAAGTAGTGTCTCAGGAATGGATCAAACGTAGGCTGTAAGAAGAGTTAGTTTTCTTGTACTTAAGTCGGCATTGTGCCTTTTGTATTTAATTCCGATGCAATTTCTGTGTTTCATCGTCAATAAGAAGGTCAGTGGGATACAGTAAACCTGAAGTGACGCATTGGAATCTATAACTAGTGTCACAGGAATGGTTCAAACATAGACTGTAAGAAGAAACAGTTTTCTAGTACTTAAGTCGGAATAGTGCCTTTTGTATTTAATTCCGATGCAATATCTGTGTTTCATCGTCAATAAGACGGTCAGAGGGATACAGTAAACCTGAAGTGAAGCATCGGAACCTATAACTAGTGTAACAGGAATGGTTCAAACATAGACAGTTAGAAGAGTTAGTTTTCTTGTACTTAAGTCGGCATTGTGCCTTTCGTATTTAATTCCGATGCAATTTCTGTGTTTCACCGTCAATAAGAAGGTCAGAGGGATACAGTAAACTGAAGTGAAGCATCGGAATCTATAACTAGTGTCACAAGAATCGTTCAAACATAGACAGTAAGAAGAGTCAGTTTTCTTGTACTTAAGTCGGCATTGTGCCTTTTCTATTTAATTCCGATGCAATTTTTGTGTTTCATCGTCAATAAGAAGGTCAGAGGGATACAGTAAACCTGAAGTGAAGCATAGGAATCTATAACTAGTGTCACAGGAATGGTTCAAAACTTAGACAGTAAGAAGAGTCAGTTTTCTTGTACTTAAGTCGGCATTGTGCCTTTTGTATTTAATTCCGATGCAATTTCTGTGTTTCATCGTCAATAAGAACATCAGAAGGATACAGTAGACCTGAAGTGAAGCATCGGAATCTATAACTAGTGTCACAGGAATGGTTCAAAACTTAGACAGTGACAAGAGCAAGTTTTCTTGTACTTAAGTCGGCATTGTGCCTGTTGTATTTAATTCCGATGCAATTTCTGTGTTTCATCGTCAATGAGAAGGTCAGTGGGATACAGTAAACCTGAAGTGACGCATTGGAATGTATAACTAGTGTCATAGGAATGGTTCAAAACATTGACAGTAAGAAGAGTCAGTTTTCTTTTACTTAAGTCGGAATAGTGCCTTTTCTATTTAATTCCGATGCAATATCTGTGTTTCATCGTCAATAAGACCGTCAGAGGTATACAGTAAACCTGAAGTGATGCATCGGAATCTATAACTAGTGTAACAGGAATGGTTCAAACATAGACAGTTAGAAGAGTTAGTTTTCTTGTACTTAAGTCGGCATTGTGCCTTTTCTATTTAATTCCGATTCAATTTCTATGTTTCATCGTCAATAAGAAGGTCAGAGGGATACAGTAAACCTGAAGTGAATCATCGCAATCAATAACTAGTGTCACAGGAATGGTTCAAAACATAGACAGTAAGAAGAGTCAGTTTTCTTGTACTTAAGTCGGCATTGTGCCTTTTGTATTTAATTCGGATGCAATTTCTGTGTTTCATCGTCAATAAGAAGGTCAGAGGGACACAGTAAACCTGAAGTGAAGCATCGGAATCTATAACTAGTGTCACAGGAATGGTTCAAACGTACACAGTAAGAAGAGTCAGTTTTCTTGTACTTAAGTCGGATTTGTGTCTTTTGTATTTAATTCCGTTGCAACTTCTGTGTTTCATCGTCAATACGAAGGTCAGAGGGATACAGTAAACCTGAAGTGAAGCAACGGAATCTATAACGAGTGTCACAGGAATGGTTCAAAGCAGAGACAGTAAGAAGAGTCAGTTTTCTTGTACTTAAGTTGGCATTGTGCCTTTGTATTTAACTCCGATGCAATTTCTGTGTTTCATCGTCAATAAGAACACCAGAAGGATACAGTAGACATGAAGTGAAGCATCGGAATCTATAACTAGTGTCACAGGAATGGTTCAAAACATAGACAGTGAGAAGAGCCAGTTTTCTTGTACTTAAGTCGGCATTGTGCCTTTTGTGTTTAATTCCGATGCAATTTCTGTGTTTCATCTTCAATAAGAAGGTCAGTGGGATACAGTAACCCTGAAACGCATTGGAATCTATAACTAGTGTCACAGGAATGGTTCAAAACATAGACAGAAAGAAGAGTCAATTTTCTTGTACTTAAGTCGGAATAGTGCCTTTTGTATTTAATTCCGATGCAATATCTGTGTTTCATCGTCAATAAGACGGTCAGAGGGACACAGTAAACCTGAAGTGAAGCATCGGAATCTATAACTAGTGTAACAGGAATGGTTCAAACATAGACAGTTAGAAGAGTTAGTTTTCCTGTACTTAAGTCGGCATTGTGCCTTTTCTATTTAATTCCGATGCAATATCTATATTTCATCGTCAATAAGAACGTCAGAGGGATACAGTAAACCTGAAGTGAAGCATCGGAATCAATAACTAGTGTCACAGGAATGGTTCAAAACATAGACAGCAAGAAGAGTCAGTTTTCTTGTACTTAAGTCGGCATTGTGCCTTTTGTATTTTATTCCGATGCAATATCTGTGTTTCATCGTCAATAAGAAGGTCAGAGTTATTCAGTAAACCCGAAGTGAAAATCGGAGTCTATAACTAGTGTCACAGGAATCGTTCAAAACATAGACAGTAAGAAGAGTCAGTTTTCTTGTACTTAAGTAGGCATTGTGCCTTTTGTATTTAATTCGGATGCAATTTCTGTGTTTCATCGTCAATAAGAAGGTCAGAGGGATACAGTAAACCTGAAGTGAAGCATCGGAATCTATAACTAGTGTCACAGGAATGGTGCAAAACATAGACAGTAAGAAGAGTCAGTTTTCTTGTACTTAAGTCGGCATTGTGCCTTTTGTATTTAATTCCGATGCAACTTCTGTGTTTCATCGTCAATACGAAGGTCAGAGGGATACAGTAAACCTGAAGTGAAGCATCGGAATCTGGAAGTAGTGTCTCAGGGATGGTTCAAAACATAGACAGTAAGAAGAGTCAAATTTCTTGTACTTAAGTCGGCATAGTGCCTTTTGCATTTAATTCCGATGGAATATCTGTGTTTCATCGTCAATAAGTCGGTCAGAGGGATACAGTAAACCTGAAGTGAAGGATCGGAATCCATAACTAGTGTAACAGGAATGGTTCAAACATAGACAGTTAGAAGAGTTAGTTTTCTTGTACTTAAGTCGGCATTGTGCTTTTTATATTTAATTCCGATGCAATTTCTGTGTTTCATTGTCAATAAGAAGGTCAAAGGGATACAGTAAACCTGAAGTGAAGCATCGGAATCTATAACTAGTGTAACAGGAATGATTCAAACCACAGACAGTAAGAGGAGTCAGTTATCTTGTTCTTAAGTCGGCATTGTGACTTTTGTATTTAATTCCGAAGCAATATCTGTGTTTCATCGACAATAAGAAGGTCAGAGGGATACAGTAAACCTGAAGCGAAGCATCGGAATCTATAACTAGTGTCACATGAATGGTTCAAAACATAGACAGTGAGAAGTGTCAGTTTTCATGTACTTAAGTCAGCATTGTGCCTTTTCTATTTAATTCCGATACAATTTCTGTGTTCATCGTCAATAAGAAAGGTCAGTGGGATATAGTAAACCTGAAGTGAAGCATCAGGAATCCATAACTAGTGTCACAGGAATGGTTCAAAACATAGACAGTAAGAAGAGTCAGTTTTCTTGTACTTAAGTCGGCATTGTACGTTTTGTATATAATTCCGATGCAATATCTGTGTATCATCGTCAATAAGAAGCTCAGAGGGATACAGTAAACCTGAAGTGAAGCATCGGAATATATAACGAGTGTCACATAAATGGTTCAAACATAGACAGTAAGAAGAGTCAGTTTTCTTGTACTTAAGTTGGCATTGTGCCTTTGTATTTAACTCCGATGCAATTCCTGTGTTTCATCGTCAATAAGAAGGTCGGAGGGATACAGTAAACCTGAAGTGAAGCAGCAGAATCTATAACTAGTGTCACAAGGAATGGTTCAAAACATAGACAGTAAGAAGAGTCAGTTTTCTTGTACTTAAGTCGGCATTGTACGTTTTTTTTGTATTTAATTCCGATGCAAAATTCTGTGTTTCATCGTCAAGAAGAAGGTCAGAGGGATACAGTAAAACCTGAAGTGAAGCATAGGAATCTATAACTAGTGTCACAGGAATGATTCCAAATTTAGACAGTAAGAAGAGTCAGTTTTCTTGTACTTAAGTCGGCATTGTGCCTTTTGTATTTAATTCCGATGCAATTTCTGTGTTTCATCGTCAATAAGAACTTCAGAAGCATACAGTAGACGTGAAGTGAAGCATCGGAATCTATAACTAGTGTAACAGGAATGGTTCAAACATAGACAGTTAGAAGAGTTATTTTACTTGTACTTAAGTCGGCATTGTGCCTTTTGTATTTAATTCCGATGCAATATCTGTGTTTCATCGTCAATAAGAAGGTCAGAGGGATACAGTAAACCTGAAGTGAAGCATCGGAAACTATAAGTAGTGTCTCAGGAATGGTTCAAACATAGACAGTAAGAAGAGTCAATTTTCTTGTACTTAAGTCGGCATTGAGACTTTTGTATTAATTCCGAAGCAATATCTGTGTTTCATCGACAATACGAAGGTCAGAGGGATACAGTAAACCTGAACTAAAGCATCGAAATCTATAACGAGTGTCACACGAATGGTTCAAAACATAGACAGTAAGAAGAATCAGTTTTCTTGTACTTAAGTCGGCATTGTACCTTTAGTATTAATTGCGATGCAATTTCTGTGTTTCATCGTCAATAAGTAGGTCAGAGGGATACAGTAAACCTGAAGTGAAGCATCGGAATCAATAACTAGTGTCACAGGAATGGTTCAAAACATAGACAGTTAGAAGAGTCAGTTTTCTTGTACTTAAGTCGGCATTGTGCCTTTTGTATTGAATTCCGATGCAATTTCTGTGTTTCATCGTCAATAAGTAGGACAGAGGGATACAGCAAACCTGAAGTGAAGCATCGGAATCTATAACTAGTGTCACAGGAATGGTTCTAACATAGACAGTAAGAAGAGTCAGTTTTCTTGTACTTAAGTCGGCATTGTGCCTTTTGAATTTATTTCCGATGCAATTTCTGTGTTTCATCGTCAATAAGAAGGTCAGAGGGGATACAGCAGACCTAAAGTGAAGCATCGGTAACTATAACTAGTGTCACATGAATGGTTCAAAAGATAGACAGTGAGAAGAGTCAGGTTTTCATGTACTTAAGTCAGCATTGTGTCGTTTTCTATTTAATTCCGATACAATTTCTGGTGTTTCATCGTCAATAAGAAGGTCAGAGGGATACAGTAAACCTGAAGTGAAGCATCGGAATCTATAACTAGTGTCTCAGGAATGGTTTCAAACATAGACAGTAAGAAGAGTCAATTTTCTTGTACTTAAGTCGGCATTGTGCCTTTGTATTTAACTCCGATGCAATTTCTGTGTTTCATCGTCAATAAGAAGGTTGGAGGGATACAGGTAAACCTGAAGTGAAGCAGCAGAATCTATAACTAGTGTCACAGGAATGGTTCAAACATTGACAGGAAGAAGAGTCAGTTTTCTTGTACTTAAGTCGGCATTGTGCCTTTTGTATTTAATTCCGAAACAATTTCTGTGTTTCACCGTCAATAAGAAGGTCAGATGGATACAGTAAACTGAAGTGAAGCATCGGAATCTATAACTAGTGTCACAGGAATGGTTCAAACATAGACAGTAAGAAGAGTCAGTTTTCTTGTACTTAAGTCGACAATGTGCGTTTTGTATTTAATTCCGATGCAATTTCTGTGTTTCATCGTCAATAAGAAGGTCAGAAGGATACAGTAAACCTGAAGTGAAGCATAGGAATCTATAACTAGTGTCACAGGAATGGTTCAAAACTTAGACAGTTAGAAGAGTCAGTTTTCTTGTACTTAAGTCGGCATTGTGCCTTTTGTATTTAATTCCGATGCAATTTCTGTGTTTCACCGTCAATAAGAACTTCAGAAGGATACAGTAGACATGACGTGAAGCATCGGAATCTATAACTAGTGTCACAGGAATGGTTCAGAACATAGACAGTGACAAGAGTCATGTTTCCTGTACTTAAGTCGGCATTGTGCCTGTTGTATTTAATTCCGATGTAATATCTGTGTTTCATCGTCAATACGAAGGTCAGAGGGATACAGTAAACCTGAAGTGAAGCATCGGAATCTATAAGTAGTGTCTCAGGAATGGTTCACAGCATAGGCTGTAAGAAGAGTCAGTTTTCTTGTACTTAAGTCGGCATTATGCCTTTTGTATTTAATTTCGATGCAATTTCTGTGTATCATCGTCAATAAGAAGGTCAGTGGGATACAGTAATCCTGAAGTGACGCATTGAAATCTATAACTAGTGTCACAGAAATGGTTCAAAACATAGACAGTAAGAAGAGTCAGTTTTCTTGTACTTAAGTCAGCATAGTGCCTTTTGTATTTAATTCCGATGCTATATCTGCGTTTCATCGTCAATAAGACGGTCAGAGGGATACAGTAAACCTGAAGTGAGGCATCGGAATCTATAACTAGTGTAACAGGAATGGTTCAAACATAGACAGTTAGAAGAGTTAGTTTTCTTGTACTTAAGTCGGCATTGTGCCCTTTTCTATTTAATTCCGATGCAATTTCTATGTTTTCATCGTCAATAAGAAGGTCAGAGGGATACAGTAAACCTAAAGGGAAGCATCGGAATCAACAACTAGTGTCACAGGAATGGTTCAAAACATAGACAGTAAGAAGAGTCAGTTTTCTCGTACTTAAGTCGGCATTGTGCCATTTATATTTAATTCCGATGCAATTTCTGTGTTACATCGTCAATAAGAAGGTTGGAGGGATACAGTAAATCTGAAGTGAAGCAGCAGAATCTATAACTAGGGTCACAGGAATGGTTCAAAACATTGACAGTAAGAAGAGTCAGTTTTCCTTGTACTTAAGTCGGCATTGTGCCTTTTGTATTTAATTCCGATGCAATTTCTGTGTTTTATCGTCAATAAGAAGGTCAGAGGGATACAGTAAGCCTTAAGTGAAGCATAGGAATCTATAACTAGTGTCATAGGAACGGTTCAAAACTTAGACAGTTAGAAGAGTCAGTTTTCTTGTACTTAAGTCGGCATTGTGCCTTTTGTATTTAATTCCGATGCAATATCTGTGTTTCATCGTCAATAAGAACTTCAGAAGGATACAGTAGACATGAAGTGAAACATCGGAATCTATAACTAGTGTCACAGGAATGGTTCAAAACATAGACAGTGACAAGAGTCATGTTTTCTTGTACTTAAGTCGGCATTGTGCCTGTTGTATTTAATTCCGATGTAATATCTGTGTTTCATCGTCAATACGTAGGTCAGAGGGATACAGTAAACCTGAGGTGAAGCATCGGAATCTATAAGTAGTGTCTCAGGAATGGTTCACAGCATAGGCTGTAAGAAGAGTCAGTTTTCTTGTACTTAAGTCGGCATTGTGCCATTTGTATTTAATTCCGATGCAATTTCTGTGTTTCATCGTCAACAAGACGGTCAGAGGGATACAGTAAACCTGAAGGGAAGCACCGGAATCAATAACTAGTGTCACAGGAATGGTTCAAAACATAGACAGTAAGAAGAGTCAGTTTTCTCGTACTTAAGTCGGCATTGTGCCATTTATATTTAATTCCGATGCAATTTTTGTGTTTCATCGTCAATAAGAAGGTTGGAGGGATACAGTAAACCTGAAGTGAAGCAGCAGAATCTATAACTAGGGTCACATGAATGGTACAAAGCATTGACAGTAAGAAGAGTCAGTTTTCTTGTACTTAAGTCGGCATTGTGCCATTTGTATTTAATTCCGATGCAATTTCTGTGTTTCATCGTCAACAAGACGGTCAGAGGGATACAGTAAACCTGAAGTGAAGCATCGGAATCTATAACTACTGTAACAGGAATGGTTCAAACATAGACAGTTAGAAGAGTTAGTTTTCTTGTACTTAAGTCGGCATTGTGCCTTTTCTATTTAATTCCGATGCAATTTCTATGTTTCATCGTCAATAAGAAGGGCAGAGGGATACAGTAAACCTGAAGTGAAGCATCGGAATCAATAACTATAGTCATAGGAATGGTTCAAAACATAGACAGTAAGAAGAGTCAGTTTTCTCGTACTTAAGCCGGCATTGTGCCATTTATATTTAATTCCTATGCAATTTCTGTGTTTCATCGTCAATAAGAAGGTCAGAAGGATACAGTAAACCTGAAGTGAAGCATCGGAATCTATAACTAGTGTAACAAGTATGGTTCAAACCACAGACAGTAAGAAGAGTCAGTTTTCTTGTACTTAAGTCGGAATTGAGCTTTTTATATTTATTTCCGATGCAATTTCTGTGTTTCATCGTCAATAAGAAGGTCAGAGGGAAACAGTAAACCTGAAGTGAAGCATCGGAATCTATAACTAGTGTCACAGGAATGGTTCAATACATAGACAGTAAGAAGAGTCAGTTTTCTTGTATTTAAGTCGGCATTGTACGTTTTGTATATAATCCGATGCAATATCTGTGTTTCATCGTCAATAAGAAGGTCAGAGGGATACAGTAAACCTGAAGTGAAGCATCGGAATCTATAACTAGTGTCACAGGAATGGTTCAAAACATAGACAGTAAGAAGAGTCAGTTTTCTTGTACTTAAGTCGGCATTGTGCCTTTTGTATTTAATGCCGATGCAATATCTGTGTTTCATCGTCAATAAGTAGGTCAGAATGATACAGTAAACATGAAGTGAAGCATCGGAATCTATAAGTAGTGTCTCAGGAATGGTTCAATACATAGACTGTAAGAAGAGTCAGTTTTCTTGTGCTTAAGTCGGCATTGTGGCTTTTCTATTTAATTCCGATGCAATTTCTATGTTTCATCGTCAATAAGAAGGTCAGAGGGATACAGTAAACCTGAAGTGAAGCATCGGAAGCAATAACTAGTGTCACAGGAATGGTTCAAAACATAGACAGTAAGAAGAGTCAGTTTTCTCGTACTTAAGTCGGCATTGTGCCATTTATATTTAATTCCGATGCAATTTCTGTGTTTCATCGTCAATAAGACGGTCAGAGGGATACAGTAAACCTGAAGTGAAGCATCAGAATCTCTAACTAGTGTAACAAGTATGGTTCAAACTACAGACAGTAAGAAGAGTCACTTATCTTGCACTTAAGTCGGCATTGTGCCTTTTGTATTTAATTCCGAAGCGATATCTGTGTTTCATCGTCAATAAGAAGGTCAGAGGGATACAGTAATCCTGAAGTAAAGCATCGGAAACTATAACGAGCGTCACATGAATGGTTCAACATATAGTCAGTAAGAAGAGTCAGTTTTCTTGCACTTAAGTCGGCATTGTACCTTTTGTATTAATTCCGATGCAATTTCTGTGTTTCATCGTCAATAAGAAGGTCAGAGGGATACAGTAAACCTGAAGTGAAGCATCGGAATCTATAACTAGTGTCACAGGAATGGTTCAAAACATAGACAGTAAGAAGAGTCAGTTTTCTTGTACTTAAGTCGGAATTGTGCCTTTTATATTTATTTCCGATGCAATTTCTGTAATTCATCGTCAATAACAAGGTCCGAGGGAAACAGTAAACCTGAAGTGAAGCATCGGAACCTATAACTTGTGTCACAGGAATGGTTCAAAACATAGACAATAAGAAGAGTCAGTTTTCTTGTACTTAAGTCGGCATTGTACGTTTTGTATATAATTCCGATGCAATATCTGTGTTTCATCGTCAATAAGAAGGTGAGAGGGATACAGTAAACCTGAAGTGTAGCATCGGAATTTATAACTAGTGTCACAGGAATGGTTCATAACATAGACTGCAAGAAGAGTCATATTTCTTGAACTTAAGTCGGCATTGTGCCTTTTGTATTTAATTGCGATGCAATTTCTGTGTTTCATCGTCAATAAGAAGGTCAGAGGGATACAGTAAACCTGAAGTGAAGCATTGGGATCTATAACTAGTGTCACAGGAGTGGTTCAAAACATAGACAGTAAGAAGAGTCAGTTTTCTTGTACTTAAGTCGGCATTGTGCCTTTTGTATTTAATTCCGATGCAATTTCTGTGTTTCATCGTCAATATGAATGTCAGAGGGATACAGTAAACCTGAAGTGAAGCATCGGAATCTATAAGTAGTGTAACAAGTATGGTTCAAACCACAGACAGTAAGAAGAGTCAGTTATCTTGTACTTAAGTCGGCATTGTGCCTTTTGTATTTAATTCCGAAGCGATACTTGTGTTTCATCGTCAATAAGGTCAGAGGGATACAGTAATCATGAAGTAAAGCATCGGAAACTATAACGAGCGTCACATGAATGGTTCAAAACATAGACAGTAAGAAAAGTCAGTTTTCTTGTACTTAAGTCGGCATTGTACCTTTTGTATTATTTCCGAAGCAATTTCTGTGTTTCATCGTCAATAAGAAGGTCAGAGGGATACAGTAAACCTGAAGTGAAGCATCGGTATCTATAACTAGTGTCACAGGAATGGTTCAAAACATAGACAGTAAGATGAGTCAGTTTTCTTGTACTTAAGTCGGCATTGTGCCTTTTGTATTAAATTCCGATGCAATTTCTGTCTTTCATCGTCAATAAGAAGGACAGAGGGATACAGCAAACCTGAAGTGAAGCATCCGAATCTATAACTAGTGTCACAGGAATGGTTCAAAACATAGACAGTAAGAAGAGTCAGTTTTCTTGTACTTCAGTCGGAATTGTGCCTTTTATATTTATTTCCGATGCAATTTCTGTGTTTCATCGTCAATAAGAAGGTCCGAGGGAAACAGTAAACCTGAAGTGAAGCATCGGAATCTAACTAGTGTCACAGGAATGGTTCAAAACATAGACAGTAAGAAGAGTCAGATTTCTTGTACTTAAGTCGGCATTGTACGATTTGTATATAATTCCGATGCAATATCTGTGTTTCATCGTCAATAAGAAGGTCAGAGGGATACAGTAAACCTGAAGTGAAGCATCGGAATCTATAACTAGTGCCACAGGAATAATTCAAAACATAGACAGTAAGAAGAGTCAGTTTTCTTGTACTTAAGTCGACATTGCGCCTTTTGTAGTTAATTCCGATGCAATTTCTGTGTTTCATCGTCAATAAGAAGATCAGAGGGATACAGTAAACCTAAAGTGAAGCATTGGAATCTATAACTAGTGTCACAGGAATGGTTCAAAACATAGACAGTAAGAAGAGTCAGTTTTCTTGTACTTAAGTCGGCATTGTGCCTTTTGAATTTAATTCCGATGCAATTTCTGTGTTTCATCGTCAGTAAGATGGTCAGAGGAATACAGTAGACCTAAAGTGAAGCATCGGAATCTATAACTAGTGTCACATGAATGGTTCAAAACATAGAGAGTGAGAAGAGTTTTCTTGTTCTTCAGTCAGCATTGTGCCTTTTGTATTTCATTCCGATACAATTTATTTGTTTCATCGTCAATACGAAGGTCAGTGGGATACAGTAAATCTGAAGTGAAGCATCGGAATCTATAACTAGCGTCACAGGAATGGTTCAAAACATAGACAGTAAGAAGAGTCAGTTTTCTTGTACTTAAGTCGGCATTGTACGTTTTGTATATAATTCCGATGCAATATCTGTGTTTCATCATCAACAAGAAGGTCAGAGGGATACAGTACACCTGAAGTGAAGCGTCGGAATCTATAACTAGTGTCACAGGAATGGTTCAAAACATAGACAGTAAGAAGAGTCAGTTTCCTTGTACTTAAGTCGGCATTGTGCCTTTTATATTTCATTCCGATGGAATTTCTGTGTTTCATCGTTAATAAGAAGGTCAGAGGGATACAGTAAACCTGAAGAGAAGCATCAGAATCTATTACTAGTGTCACAGGAATGGTTCAAAACACAGACAGTAAGAAGAGTCAGTTGTCTTGTAGTTAAGTTGGCATTGTGCATTTTATATTTAATTCCGATGCAATTTCTGTGTTTCATCGTCAATAAGAAGGTCAGAGGGAAACAGTAAACTTGAAGTGAAGCATCGGAATCTATAACTAGTGTCACAGGAATGGTTCAAATCATAGACAGTAAGAAGAGTCAGTTATCCTGTACTTAAGTCGGCATTGTGCCTTTTGTATTTAATTCCGAAGCAATTTCTGTGTTTCATCGTCAATAAGAAGGTCAGAGGGATACAGTAAACCTGAAGTAAAGCATCGGAATCTATAACGAGTGTCACATGAATGGTTAAAAACATAGACAGTAAGAAGAGTCAGTTTTCTTGTACTTAAGTCGGCATTGTGAATTTTGTATTTAATTCCGATGCAATTTCTGTGTTTGATCGTCAATATGGAGGTCAGAGAGATACAGTAAACCTGAAGTGAGGCATCGGAATCTATAACAAGTGTCACAGGAATGGTTCAAATCATAGACAGTAAGAAGAGTCAGTTTTCTTGTACTTAAGTCGGCATTGTACCTTTTGCATTTAATTCCGATGCAATTTCAGTGTTTCATCATGAATAAGAAGGTCAGAGGGATACAGTGAACCTGAAGTGAAGCATCGGAATCTATAACTAGTGTCACAGGAATGGTACAAAATATAGACAGTAAGAAGAGTCAGTTTTCTTGTACTTAAGTCGGCATTGTGCCTTTTGTATTTAATGCCGAAGCAATTTCTGTGTTTCGTCGTCAATAAAACGTCAGAGGGATACAGTTAACCCGAAGTAGAGCATCGGAATCTATAACGAGTGTCACATGAATGGTACAAAACATAGACAGTAAGAAGAGTCAGTTTTCTTGTACTTAAGTCGGCATTGTGACTTTTGTATTTAATTCCGATGCAATTTCTGTGTTTCATCGTCAATAAGGAGGTCAGAGGGATACAGTAAACCTGATGTGAAGCATCAGAATCTATTACTAGAGTCGCAGGAATGGTTCAAAACATAGGCAGTAAGAGGAGTCAGTTTTCTTGTACTTAAGTCGGCATTGTGCCTTTTGTATTTAATTCCGATGCAATTTCTGTGTTTCATCGTCAATATGAATGTCAGAGGGATACAGTAAACCTGAAGTGAAGCATTGGAATCTATAACTAGTGTCACAGGATTGGTTCAAAACATAGACAGTAAGAAGAGTCAGTTTTCTTGTACTTAAGTCGGCATTGTGCCTTTTGTATGTAATTCCGATGCTATTTCTGTGTTTCATCGTCTATAAGAAGGTCAGAGGAATACAGTAGACCTAAAGTGAAGCATCGGAATCTATAACTAGTGTCACATGAATGGTTCAAAGCATAGACAGTGAGAAGAGTCAGTTTTCTTGTTCTTCAGTCAGCATTGTGCCTTTTGTATTTAATTCCGATACAATTTCTCTGGGTCATCGTCAATAAGAAGGTCTGTGGGATACAGTAAACCTCAAGTGAAGCATCGGAATCTATAACTAGTGTAACAGGAATGGTTCAAACATAGACAGTAAGAAGAGTCAGTTTTCTTGTCCTTAAGTCGGCATTGTGCCTTTTATATTTCATTCCGATGGAATTTCTGTGTTTCATCCTCAAAAAGAAGGTCAGAGGGATACAGTAAACGTGAAGTGAAGCATCAGAATCTATAACTAGTGTCACAGGAATGGTTCAAAACACAGACAGTAAGAAGAGTCAGTTTTCTTGTACTTAAGTTGGCATTGTGCCTTTTATATTTAATTCCGATGCAATTTCTGTGTTTCATCGTCAATAAGAAGGTCAGAGGGAAACAGTAAACCTGAAGTGAAGCATCGGAATATATAACTAGTGTCACAGGAATGGTTCAAATCATAGACAGTGAGAAGAGTCAGTTATCCTGTACTTAAGTCGGCATTGTGCCTTTTGTATTTAATTCCGAAGCAATTTCTGTGTTTCATCGTCAATAAGAAGGTCAGAGGGATACAGTAAAAATGAAGTAAAGCATCGGAATCTATAACTAGTGTCACATGAATGGCTCAAACATATACAGTGAGAAGAGTCACTTTTCTTGTACTTAAGTCAGCATTGTGACTTTTGTATTTAATTCCGATACAATTTCTGTGTTTCATCGTCAATAACAAGGTCAGTGGGATACAGTAAACCTGAAGTAAAGCATCGGAATCTATAACTAGTGTCACAGGAATGGTTCAAAACATAGACAGTAAGATGAGTCAGTTTTCTTGTACTTAAGTCGGCATTGTGCTTTTGTATTTAATTCCGATGCAATTTCTGTATTTCATCGTCAATAAGAGGGTCAGAGATATACAGTAAACCTCAAGTGAAGCATCGGAATCTATAACTAGTTTCGCAGGAATGGTTCAAAACATAGACAGTAAGAAGAGTCAGTTTTCTTGTAGTTAAGTCGGCATTGTGCCTTTTGTATTTAATTCCGATGCAATTTCAGTGTTGCATCGTCAATACGTAGGTCACAGCGATACAGTGAACCTGAAGTGAAGCATCGGAATCTATAACTAGTGTCACAGGAATGGTTCAAAACATAGACAGTAAGAAGAGTCAGTTTTCTTGTACTTAAGTCGGCATTGTGCGTTTTGTATATAATTCCGATGCAATATCTGTGTTTCATCATCAATAAGAAGGTCAGAGGGATACAGTAAACCTGAAGTGAAGCATCGGAATCTATAACTAGTGTAACAGGAATGGTTCAAACATAGACACTAAGAAGAGTCAGTTTTCTTGTCCTTAAGTCGGCATTGTGCCTTTTATATTTTATTCCGATGGAATTTCTGTGTTTCATCCTCAAAAAGAAGGTCAGAGGGATACAGTAAACGTGAAGTGAAGCATCAGAATCTATAACTAGTGTCACAGGAATGGTTCAAAACACAGACAGTAAGAAGAGACAGTTTTCTTGTACTTAAGTTGGCATTGTGCCTTTTATATTTAATTCCGATGCAATTTCTGTGTTTCATCGTCAATAAGAAGGTCAGAGGGAAACAGTAAACCTGAAGTGAAGCATCGGAATATATAACTAGTGTCACAGGATTGGTTCAAATCATAGACAGTGACAAGAGTCAGTTATCCTGTACTTAAGTCGGCATTGTGCCTTTTGTATTTAATTCCGAAGCAATTTCTGTGTTTCATCGTCAATAAGAAGGTCAGAGGGATACAGTAAACCTGAAGTAAAGCATCGGAATCTATAACGAGTGTCACATGAATGGTTCAAAATATAGACAGTAGGAAGGGTCAGTTTTCTTGTACTTAAGTCGGCATTGTGCCTCTTGTATTTAATTCCGATGCAATTTCTGTGTTTCATCGTCAATAAGAAGGTCAGAGGCATACAGTAAACCGGAAGTGAGGCATCGGAATCTATAATAAGTGTCACAGGAATGGTTCAAAACATAGACAGTAAGAAGAGTCAGATTTCTTGTACTTAAGTCGGCATTGTGACTTTTGAATTTAATTCTTATGCTATTTCTGTGTTTCATCGTCAATAAGAAGGTCAGAAGGATACAGTAAACCTCAAGTGAAGCATTGGAAACTATAACTAGTGTCACAGGAATGGTTCAAAACATAGACAGTAAGAAGAGTCTGTTTTCTAGTATTTAAGCCTGCATTGTGCCTTCTGTATTTCATTCCGATGCAATTTCTGTGTTTCATCGTCAATAAGAAGGTCAGAGGGATACAGTAAGCCTGAAGTGAAGCATCGGAATCTATAACTAGTGTCACATGAATGGCTCAAACATATACAGTGAGAAAAGTCACTTTTCTTGTACTTAAGTCAGCATTGTGACTTTTGTATTTAATTGCGATACAATTTCTGTGTTTCATCGTCAATAACAAGGTCAGTGGGATACAGTAAACCTGAAGTAAAGCATCGGAATCTATAACTAGTGTCACAGGAATGGTTCAAAACATAGACAGTAAGATGAGTCAGTTTTCTTGTACTTAAGTCGGCATTGTGCTTTTGTATTTAATTCCGATGCAATTTCTGTATTTCATCGTCAATAAGAGGGTCAGAGATATACAGTAAACCTCAAGTGAAGCATCGGAATCTATAACTAGTTTCGCAGGAATGGTTCAAAACATAGACGGTAAGAAGAGTCAGTTTTCTTGTAGTTAAGTCGGCATTGTGCCTTTTGTATTTAATTCCGATGCAATTTCAGTGTTGCATCGTCAATAAGTAGGTCACAGCGATACAGTGAACCTGAAGTGAAGCATCGGAATCTATAACTAGTGTCACAGGAATGGTTCAAAACATAGACAGTAAGAAGAGTCAGTTTTCTTGTACTTAAGTCGGCATTGTGCGTTTTGTATATAATTCCGATGCAATATCTATGTTTCATCATCAATAAGAAGGTCAGAGGGATACAGTAAACCTGAAGTGAAGCATCGGAATCTATAACTAGTGTAACAGGAATGGTTCAAACATAGACACTAAGAAGAGTCAGTTTTCTTGTCCTTAAGTCGGCATTGTGCCTTTTATATTTTATTCCGATGGAATTTCTGTGTTTCATCCTCAAAAAGAAGGTCAGAGGGATACAGTAAACGTGAAGTGAAGCATCAGAATCTATAACTAGTGTCACAGGAATGGTTCAAAACACAGACAGTAAGAAGAGTCAGTTTTCTTGTACTTAAGTTGGCATTGTGCCTTTTATATTTAATTCCGATTCAATTTCTATGTTTCATCGTCAATAAGAAGGTCAGAGGGAAACAGTAAACCTGAAGTGAAGCATCGGAATATATAACTAGTGTCACAGGATTGGTTCAAATCATAGACAGTGAGAAGAGTCAGTTATCCTGTACTTAAGTCTTCATTGTGCCTTTTGTATTTAATTCCGAAGCAATTTCTGTGTTTCATCGTCAATAAGAAGGTCAGAGGGATACAGTAAACCTGAAGTAAAGCATCGGAATCTATAACGAGTGTCACATGAATGGTTCAAAATATAGACAGTAGGAAGGGTCAGTTTTCTTGTACTTAAGTCGGCATTGTGCCTCTTGTATTTAATTCCGATGCAATTTCTGTGTTTCATCGTCAATAAGAAGGTCAGAGGCATACAGTAAACCGGAAGTGAGGCATCGGAATCTATAATAAGTGTCACAGGAATGGTTCAAAACATAGACAGTAAGAAGAGTCAGTTTTCTTGTACTTAAGTCGGCATTGTGCCTTTTGTATTTAATTCCGATGCAATTTCAGTGTTTCATCATCAATAAGAAGGTCAGAGGGATACAGTGAACCTGAAGTGAATCATCGGAATCTATAACTAGGGTCACAGGAATGGTTCAAAGCATAGACAGTAAGAAGAGTCAGATTTCTTGTACTTAATTCGGCATTGTGACTTTTGAATTTAATTCTTATGCTATTTCTGTATTTCATCGTCAATAAGAAGGTCAGAGGGATACAGTAAGCCTGAAGTGAAGCATCGGAATCTATAACTAGTGTCACATGAATGGCTCAAAACATATACAGTGAGAAGAGTCACTTTTCTTGTACTTAAGTCAGCATTGTGACTTTTGTATTTAATTCCGATACAATTTCTGTGTTTCATCGTCAATAACAAGGTCAGTGGGATACAGTAAACCTGAAGTAAAGCATCGGAATCTATAACTAGTGTCACAGGAATGGTTTAAAACATAGACAGTAAGATGAGTCAGTTTTCTTGTACTTAAGTCGGCATTGTGCCTTTTGTATTTAATTCCGATGCAATTTCTGTATTTCATCGTCAATAAGAGGGTCAGAGATATACAGTAAACCTCAAGTGAAGCATCGGAATCTATAACTAGTGTCGCAGGAATGGTTCAAAACATAGACAGTAAGAAGAGTCAGTTTTCTTGTAGTTAAGTCGGCATTGTGCCTTTTGTATTTAATTCCGATGCAATTTCAGTGTTGCATCGTCAATAAGTATGTCACAGGGATACAGTGAACCTGAAGTGAAGCATCGGAATCTGTAACTAGTGTCACAGTAATGGTTCAAAACATAGACAGCGAGAAGAGCCAGTTTTCTTGTACTTAAGTCGGCATTGTGCCTTTTGTATTTAATTCCGATAGAATTTCAGTGTTGCATCGTCAATAAGTAGGTCACAGGGATACAGTAAACCTGAAGTGAAGCATCGGAATCTATAACTAGTGTCACAGGAATGGTTCAAAACATAGACAGTAAGAAGAGCCAGTTTTCTTGTACTTAAGTCGGCATTGTGCCTTTTGTATTTAATTCCGATAGAATTTCAGTGTTGCATCGTCAATAAGTAGGTCACAGGGATACAGTAAACCTGAAGTGAAGCATCGGAATCTATAACTAGTGTCACAGGAATGGTTCAAAACATAGACAGTAAGAAGAGCCAGTTTTCTTGTACTTAAGTCGGCATTGTGCCTTTTGTATTTAATTCCGATGGAATTTCAGTGTTGCATCGTCAATAAGTAGGTCACAGGGATACAGTGAACCTGAAGTGAAGCATCGGAATCTGTAACTAGTGTCACAGTAATGGTTCAAAACATAGGCAGTAAGAAGAGTCAGTTTTCTTGTACTTAAGTCGGCATTGTGCCTTTTGTATTTAATTCCGATGCAATTTCTGTGTTTCATCGTCAATAAGAAGGTCAGAGGGATACAGTAAACCTGAAGTGAAGCATCGCAATCTATAAGTAGTGTCACTGGAATAGTTCAAAGCATAGAATGTAAGAAGAGTCAGTCTTCTTGTACTTAAGCTGGCATTGTGCCTTTTGTATTTAATTCCGATGCAATTTCTGTGTTTCATCGTCAATAAGAAGGTCAGAGGGAAACAGTAAACCTGAAGTGAAGCATCGGAATCTATAACTAGTGTCACAGGAACGGTTCAAATCATAGACAGTAAGAAGAGTCAGTTATTCTGTACTTAAGTCGTCATTGTGCCTTTTGTATTTAATTCCGAAGCAATTTCTGTGTTTCAACGTCAATAAGAAGGTCAGAGGGATACAGTAAACCTGAAGTAAAGCATCGGATCTATAACGAGTGTCACATGAATGGTTCAAAACCTCGACAGTAAGAAGAGTCAGTTTTCTTGTACTTAAGTCGGCATTGTGCCTTTTGTATTTAATTCCGATGCAATTTCTGTGTTTCATCGTCAATATGGAGGTCAGAGGGATACAGTAAACCTGAAGCGAAGCATCAGAATCTATAACTAGTGTCACAGGAATGGTTCAAAACATAGACAGTAAGAAGACTCAGTTTTCTTGTACTTAAGACGGCATTGTGCCTTTTGAATTTAATTCCAATGCAATTTCTGTGTTTCATCGTCAATAACAAGGTCAGAGGCCTACAGTAAACCTGAAGTGAGGCATCGGAATCTATAACAAGTGTCACAGGAATGGTTCAAAGTATAGACAGTAAGAAGAGTCACTTTTCTTGTACTTAAGTCTGCATTGTGCCTTTTGAATTTAATTCTTATGCTATTTCTGTGTTTCATCGTCAATAAGAAGGTCAGAGGGATACAGTAAGCCTGAAGTGAAGCATCGGAATCTATAACTAGTGTCACAGGAATGGTTCAAAACATAGACAGTAAGAAGAGTCAGTTTTCTTGTACTTAAGTAGAATTTGTGCTTTTTGTATTTAATTCCGATGCAATTTCTTTATTTCATCGTCAATAAGAAGGTCAGAGGGATACAGTAAACCTGAAATAAAGCATCGGAATCTATAACGAGTGTCACATGAATGGTTCAAAACATAGATAGTACGAAGAGTCAGTTTTCTTGTACTTAAGTCGGCATTGTGCGTTTTGTATATAATTCCGATGCAATTTCTGTGTATCATCGTCAATAAGAAGGTCAGAGATATACAGTAAACCTCAAGTGAAGCATCGGAATCTATATCTAGTGTCACAGGAATGGTTCAAAACATAGACAGTAAGAATAGCCAGTTTTCTTGTACTTAAGTCGGCATTGTGCCTTTTGTATTTAATTCCGATGCAATTTCGGTGTTTCATCGTCAATAAGAAGGTCAGAGGGATACAGCGAACCTGACGTGAAGCATCGGAATCTATAAGTAGTGTCACAGGAATGGTTCAAGTCATAGACAGCAAGAAGAGTCAGTTTTCTGGTACTTAAGTCGGCATTGTGCCCTTTGTATTTAATTCCGAAGCAAATTCTGTGTTTCATCGTCACTAAGAAGGTGAGAGGCATAGAGTAAACCTGAAGTGAAGCATCGGAATCTATAACTAGTGTCACAGGAATAGTTCAAATCATAGACAGAAAGAAGTGTCAGTTTTCTTGTACTTAAGTCGGCATTGTGCCTTTTGTATTAAATATAGATGGAATTTCAGTGTTTCATCGTCAATAAGAAGGTCAGAGGGATACAGTAAACATGAAGTGAAGCATCGCAATCTATAACTAGTGTCACAGGAATGGTTCAAATAATAGACAGTAAGAAGAGTCAGTTTTCTTGTACTTAAGTCTTCATTGTGTCTTTTGTATTTAATTCCGAAGCAATTTCTGTGAATCATTGTCAATAAGAAGGTCATAGGGATACAGTAAACCTGAAGTGAAGCATCGGAATCAATAACTAGTGTCACAGGAATGGTTCAAAACATAGACAGTAAGTATAGTTAGTTTTCTTGTACTTAAGTCGGCATAATTCCTTTTCTATTTAATTCCGATGCAATATCTGTGTTTCATCGTCAATAAGAAGGTCAGAGGAATACAGTAAACCTGAAGTAAAGCATCGTAATCTATAACGAGTGTCACATGAATGGTTCAAACATAGACAGTAAGAAGAGTCAGTTTTCTTGTACTTAAGTCGGCATTCTACCTTTTGTATTAATTCGGATGCAATCTCTGTCTTTCACCGTCAATAAGAAGGTCAGAGGGATACAGTAAACTTTAAGTGAAGCATCGGAATCTATAACTAGTGTCACAGGAATGGTTCAAAGCATAGGCAGTAAGAAGAGTCAGTTTTCTTGTACTTAAGTCGGCCTAGTGCCTTTTGTATTTAATTCCGATGCAATTTCGGTGTTTCATCGTCAATACGAAGGTCAGAGGGATACAGTAAACCTGAAGTGAAGCATCGCAATCTATAAGTAGTGTCACAGGAATGGTTCGAAACATAGAATGTAAGAAGAGTCAGTCTTCTTGTACTTAAGTCGGCATTGTGCCTTTGGTATTTAATTTCGATGCAATTTCCATGTTTCATCGTCAATAAGAAGGTCAGTGGGATACAGTAATCCTGAAGTTAAGCATTGGAATCTATAACTAGTGTCACAGGACTGGTTCAAATCATAGACAGTAAGATGAGTCAGTTATCTTGTACTTAAGTCGGCATTGTGCCTTTTGTATTTAATTCCGATGCAATTTCTGTGTTTCATCGTCAATAAGAATGTCAGAGGGAAACAGTAAACCTGAAGTTAAGCATTGGAATCTATAACTAGTGTCACATGACAGGTTCAAATCATAGACAGTAAGAAGAGTCAGTTTTCTTGTACTTAAGTCGGCATAGAGACTTTTGTATTTAATTCCGATGCAATATCTGTGTTTCATCGTCAATAAGAAGGTCAGAGGGATACAGTAAACCTGAAGTGAAGCATCGGAATCTATAACTAGTGTCACAGGAATGGTTCAAAACATAGACAGTAAGAAGAGCCAGTTTTCTTGTACTTAAGTCGGCATTGTGCCTTTTGTATTTAATTCCGATGGAATTTCAGTGTTGCATCGTCAATAAGTAGGTCACAGGGATACAGTGAACCTGAAGTGAAGCATCGGAATCCGTAACTAGTGTCACAGTAATGGTTCAAAACATAGACAGTAAGAAGAGTCAGTTTTCTTGTACTTAAGTCGGCATTGTGCCTTTTGTATTTAATTCCGATGCAATTTCTGTGTTTCATCGTCAATAAGAAGGTCAGAGGGATACAGTAAACCTGAAGTGAAGCATCGCAAACTATAAGTAGTGTCACAGAAATAGTTCACAGCATAGAATGTAAGAAGAGTCAGTCTTCTTGTACTTAAGTCGGCATTGTGCCTTTTGTATTTATTTCCGATGCAATTTCTGTGTTTCATCGTCAATAAGAAGGTCAGAGGGATACAGTAAACCTGAAGTGAAGCATCGGAATCTATAACTAGTATAACAGGAATGGTTCAAACATAGACAGTTAGAAGAGTTAGTTTTCTTGTACTTAAGTCGTCATTGTGCCTTTTCTATTTAATTCCGATGCAATTTCTATGTTCCATCGTCAATAAGAAGGTCAGAGGCATACAGTAAACCTGAGGTGAAGCATCGGAATCTATAACTAGTGCAACAGGAATGGTTCAAACCACAGACAATAAGGAGAGTCAGTTATCTTATACTTAAATCGGCATTGTGCCTTTTGTATTTAATTCCGAAGCAAATTCTGTGTTTCATCGTCAATAAGAAGGTCAGAGGGATACAGTAAACCTGAAGTAAAGCATCGTAATCTATAACGAGTGTCACATGAATGGTTCAAACATAGACAGTAAGAAGAGTCAGTTTTATTGTACTTAAGTCGGCATTCTACATTTTGTATTAATTCGGATGCAATCTCTGTGTTTCATCGTCAATAAGAAGGTCAGAGGGATACAGTAAACTTTAAGTGAAGCATCGGAATCTATAACTAGTGTCACAGGAATGGTTCAAAACATAGACAGTAAGAAGAGTCAGTTTTCTTGTACTTAAGTCGGCATTGTGCCTTTCGTATTTAATTCCGATGCTATTTCTCACTTTCATCGTCAATAAGAAGGACAGAGGGATACAGTAAACCTGAAGTGAAGCATCGGAGTCTATAACTAGTGTCACAGGAATGGTTCAAAGCATAGACAGTAAGAAGAGTCAGTTTTCTTGTACTTAAGTCGGCATTGTGCCTTTTGTATTTAATTCCGAAGCAATTTCTGTGTTTCAACGTCAATAAGAAGGTCAGAGGGATACAGTAAACCTGAAGTAAAGAATCGGAATCTATTACGAGTGTCACGTGAATGGTTCAAAACCTCGACAGTAAGAAGAGTCAGTTTTCTTGTACTTAAGTCGGCATTGTGCCTTTTGTATTTAATTCCGATGCAATTTCTGTGTATCATCGTCAATATGGAGGTCAGAGGGATACAGTAAACCTGAAGTGAAGCATCAGAATCTATAACTAGTGTCACAGGAATGGTTCAAAACATAGACAGTATGAAGACTCAGTTTTCTTGTACTTAAGTCGGCATTGTGCCTTTTGAATTTAATTCCGATGCAATTTCTGTGTTTCATCGTCAATAACAAGGTCAGAGGCCTACAGTAAACCTGAAGTGAGGCATCGGAATCTATAACAAGTGTCACAGGAATGGTTCAAAGTATAGACAGTAAGAAAAGTCACTTTTCTTGTACTTAAGTCGGCATTGTGCTTTTTGTGTATAATTCCGATGCAATTTCAGTGTTTCATCGTCAATAAGAAGGTCAGAGTGATACAGTGAACCTGAAGTGAAGCATCGGAATCTATAACTAGTGTCACAGGAATGGTTCAAACATAGACAGTAAGAAGAGTCAAATTTCTTGTACTTAAATCGGCATTGTGCCTTTTGAATTTCATTCTTATGCTATTTCTGTGTTTCATCGTCAATAAGAAGGTCAGAGGGATACAGTAAGCCTGAAGTGAAGCTTCGGAATCTATAACTAGTGTCACAGGAATGGTTCAAAACATAGACAGTAAGAATAGCCAGTTTTCTTGTACTTAAGTCGGCTTTGTGCATTTTGTATTTAATTCCGATGCAATTTCTGTGTTTCATCGTCAATAAGAAGCTCAGTGGGATACAGTAAACCTGAAGTTAAGCATTGGAATCTATAACTAGTGTCACAAGGATGGTTCAAAACATAGACTGTAAGAATTGTCAGTTTTCTTGTACTTAAGTCGGCATAGTGCCTTTCGTATTTAATTCCGATGCAATATCTGTGTTTCATCGTCAATAAGAAGGGCAGGGGGATACAGTAAACATGAAGTGAAGCATCGGAATCTATAACTAGTGTAACAGGAATGGTTCAAACATAGACAGTTAGAAGAGTTAGTTTTCTTGTATTTAATACGGCATTGTGCCTTTTCTATTTAATTCCGATGCAATTTCTTCGTTTCATCGTCAATAAGAACGTCCGAGGGATACAGTAATCCTGAAGTGAAGCATCGGAATCAATAACTAGTGTCACAGGAAAGGTTAAAAACATAGACGGTAAAAAGAGTCAGTTTTCTTGTACTTCAGTCGGCATTGAGCCTTTTGTATTTAATTCCGATGCAATATCTGTGTTTCATCGTCAATAAGAAGGTCAGACTCATACAGTAAACCTGAAGTGAAGCATCGGAATCTATAACTGGTGTAACAGGAATGGTTCAAACATAGACAGTAAGAAGAGTTAGTTTTCTTGTACTTAAGTCGGCATTGTGCCTTTTCTATTTAATTCCGATGCAATTTCTATGTTTCATCGTCAATAAGAAGGTCAGAGGGATACGGTAAACCTGAAGTGAAGCATCGGAATCAATAACTAGTGTCACAGGAATGGTTCAAAACATAGACAGTAAGTATAGTTAGTTTTCTTGTACTTAAGTCGGCATAATGCATTTTGTATTTAATTCCGAAGCAATATCTGTGTTTCATCGTCAATAAGAAGGTCAGAGGGATACAGTAAACCTGAAGTGAAGCATCGGAATCTATAACTAGTATAACAGGAATGGTTCAAACATAGAGAGTTAGAAGAGTTAGTTTTCTTGTACTTAAGTCGTCATTGTGCCTTTTCTATTTAATTCCGATGCAATTTCTATGTTCCATCGTCAATAAGAAGGTCAGAGGCATACAGTAAACCTGAGGTGAAGCATCGGAATCTATAACTAGTGCAACATAAATGGTTCAAACCACAGACAATAAGAGGAGTCAGTTATCTTATACTTAAATCGGCATTGTGCCTTTTGTATTTAATTCCGAAGCAAATTCTGTGTTTCATCGTCAATAATAAGGTCAGAGGGATACAGTAAGCCTGAAGTAAAGCATCGTAATCTATAACGAGTGTCACATGAATGGTTCAAACATAGACAGTAAGAAGAGTCAGTTTTCTTGTACTTAAGTCGGCATTCTACCTTTTGTATTAATTCGGATGCAATCTCTGTCTTTCATCGTCAATAAGAAGGTCAGAGGGATACAGTAAACTTTAAGTGAAGCATCGGAATCTATAACTAGTGTCACAGGAATGGTTCAAAACATAGACAGTAAGAAGAGTCAGTTTTCTTGTACTTAAGTCGGCATTGTGCCTTTTGTATTTAATTCCGATGCAATTTCAATGTTTCATAGTCAATAAGAAAGTCAGAGGCGTACAGTAAACATGAAGTGTAGCATCGGAATCTATAACTAGTGTCACAGGAAAGGTTCAAAACGTAGACAGTAAGAAGAGCCAGTTTTCTTGTACTTATGTCGGCATTGTGCCTTTTGTATTTAATTCCGATGCAATTTCGGTGTTTCATCGTCAACAAGAAGGTCAGAGGGATACAGTGAACCTGAAGTGAAGCATCGGAGTCTATAAGTAGTGTCACAGGAATGGTTCAAACATAGACAGTAAGAAGAGTCAGTTTTCTGGTACTTAAGTCGGCATTGTGCCCTTTGTATTTAATTCCGAAGCAAATTCTGTGTTTCATCGTCACTAAGAAGGTCAGAGGCATACAGTAATCCTGAAGTGAAGCATCGGAGTCTATAACTAGTGTCACAGGAATGGTTCAAAGCATAGGCAGTAAGAAGAGTCAGTTTTCTTGTACTTAAGTCGGCTTAGTGCCTTTTGTATTTAATTCCGATGCAATTTCGGTGTTCCATCGTCAATAAGAAGGTCAGAGGGATACAGTAAACCTGAAGTGAAACATCGGAATCTATAACTAGTTTCACAGGAATGGTTCAAACATAGACAGTAACAAGAGTCAGTTCCCTTGCACTTAAGCCGGCATTGTGGCTTTTGTATTTAATTCCGATGCAATATCTGTGTTTCATCGTCAATAAGAAGGTCAGAGGGATACAGTAAACCTGAAGTGAAGCATCGCAATCTATAAGTAGTGTCACAGGAATGGTTCAAAACATAGAATGTAAGAAGTGTCAGTCTTCTTGTACTTAAGTCGGCATTGTGCCTTTTGTATTTAATTTCGATGCAATTTCCATGTTTCATCGTCAATAAGAAGGTCAGTGGGATACAGTAATCCTGAAGTTAAGCATTGGAATCTAAAACTAGTGTCACAGGACTGGTTCAAATCATAGACAGTAAGAAGAGTCAGTTATCTTGTACTTAAGTCGGCATTGTGCCTTTTGTATTTAATTCCGATGCAATTTCTGTGTTTCATCGTCAATAAGAATGTCAGAGGGAAACAGTAAACCTGAAGTTAAGCATTGGAATCTATAACTAGAGTCACAGGACTGGTTCAAATCATAGACAGTAAGAAGAGTCAGTTTTCTTGTACTTAAGTCGGCATAGAGACTTTTGTATGTAATTCCGATGCAATATCTGTGTTTCATCGTCAATAAGAAGGTCAGAGGGATACAGTAAACCTGAAGTGAAGCATCGGAATCTATAACTAGTGTCACAGGAATGGTTCAAAACATAGACAGTAAGAAGAGCCAGTTTTCTTGTACTTAAGTCGGCATTGTGCCTTTTGTATTTAATTCCGATGGAGTTTCAGTGTTGCATCGTCAATAAGTAGGTCACAGGGATACAGTGAACCTGAAGTGAAGCATCGGAATCTGTAACTAGTGTCACAGTAATGGTTCAAAACATAGACAGTAAAAAGAGTCAGTTTTCTTGTACTTAAGTCGGCATTGTGCCTTTTGTATTTGATTCCGATGCAATTTCTGTGTTTCATCGTCAATAAGAAGGTCAGAGGGAATCAGTAAACCTGAAGTGAAGCATCGGAATCTATAACTAGTGTCACAGGAATGGTTCAAATCATAGACAGTAAGAAGAGTCAGTTATCCTGTACTTAAGTCGGCATTGTGCCTTTTGTATTTAATTCCGATGCAACATCTGTGTTTCATCGTCAATAAGAAGGTCAGAGGG
Organism: Schistocerca piceifrons; assembly: GCF_021461385.2. Lineage (NCBI taxonomy): Eukaryota > Metazoa > Arthropoda > Insecta > Orthoptera > Acrididae > Schistocerca > Schistocerca piceifrons. Next base: position 279,226 of record NW_025727387.1, read on the forward strand.
ATACAGTAAACCTGATGTGAAGCATCGGAATCTATAACTAGTATAACAGGAATGGCTCAAACATAGACAGTTAGAAGAGTTAGTTTTCTTGTACTTAAGTCGTCATTGTGCCTTTTCTATTTAATTCCGATGCAATTTCTATGTTCCATCGTCAATAAGAAGGTCAGAGGCATACAGTAAACCTGAGGTGAAGCATCGGAATCTATAACTAGTGCAACAGGAATGGTTCAAACCACAGACAATAAGAAGAGTCAGTTATCTTATACTTAAATCGGCATTGTGCCTTTTGTATTTAATTCCGAAGCAAATTCTGTTTTTCATCGTCAATAAGAAGGTCAGAGGGATACAGTAAACCTGAAGTAAAGCATCGTAATCTATAACGAGTGTCACATGAATGGTTCAAACATAGACAGTAAGAAGAGTCAGTTTTCTTGTACTTAAGTCGGCATTCTACCTTTTGTATTAATTCGGATGCAGTCTCTGTGTTTCATCGTCAATAAGAAGGTCAGAGGGATACAGTAAACTTTAAGTGAAGCATCGGAATCTATAACTACTGTCACAGGAATGGTTCAAAACATAGACAGTAAGAAGAGTCAGTTTTCTTGTACTTAAGTCGGCATTGTGCCTTTTGTATTTAATTCCGATGCTATTTCTCAGTTTCATCTTCAATAAGAAGGACAGAGGGATACAGTAAACCTGAAGTGAAGCATCGGAGTCTATAACTAGTGTCACAGGAATGGTTCAAAACATAGACAGTAAGAAGAGTCAGTTTTCTTGTACTTAAGTCGGCATTGTGCCTTTTGTATTTAATTCCGATGCAATTTCTGTATTTCATCGTCACTAAGAAGGTCAGAGGCATACAGTAATCCTGAAGTGAAGCATCGGAGTCTATAACTAGTGTCACAGGAATGGTTCAAAGCATAGGCAGTAAGAAGAGTCGGTTTTCTTGTAGTTAAGTCTGCATTGTGCCTTTTGTATTTAATTCCGATGCAATTTCAATGTTTCATAGTCAATAAAAAAGTCAGAGGCGTACAGTAAACATGAAATGTAGCATCGGAATCTATAACTAGTGTCACAGGAATGGTTCAAAACGTAGACAGTAAGAAGAGCCAGTTTTCTTGTACTTATGTCGGCATTGTGCCTTTTGTATTTAATTCCGATGCAATTTCGGTGTTTCATCGTCAATAAGAAGGTCAGAGGGATACAGTGAACCTGAAGTGAAGCATCGGAATCTATAAGTAGTGTCACAGGAATGGTTCAAATCATAGACAGTATGAAGAGTCAGTTTTCTTGTACTTAAGTCGGCATAGAGACTTTTGTATTTAATTCCGATGCAATATCTGTGTTTCATCGTCAATAAGAAGGTCAGAGGGATACAGTAAACCTGAAGTGAAGCATCGGAATCTATAACTAGTGTCACAGGAATGGTTCAAAACATAGACAGTAAGAAGAGCCAGTTTTCTTGTACTTAAGTCGGCATTGTGCCTTTTGTATTTAATTCCGATGGAATTTCAGTGTTGCATCGTCAATAAGTAGGTCACAGGGATACAGTGAACCTGAAGTGAAGCATCGGAATCTGTAACTAGTGTCACAGTAATGGTTCAAAACATAGACAGTAAGAAGAGTCAGTTTTTTAGTAATTAAGTTGGCATTGTGCCTTTTGTATTTAATTCCGATGCAATATCTGTGTTTCATCGTCAATAAGAAGGTCAGACTCATACAGTAAACCTGAAGTGAAGCATCGGAATCTATAACTGGTGTAACAGGAATGGTTCAAACATAGACAGTAAGAAGAGTTAGTTTTCTTGTACTTAAGTCGGCATTGTGCCTTTTCTATTTAATTCCGATGCAATTTCTATGTTTCATCGTCAATAAGAAGGTCAGAGGGATACGGTAAACCTGAAGTGAAGCATCGGAATCAATAACTAGTGTCACAGGAATGGTTCAAAACATAGACAGTAAGTATAGTTAGTTTTCTTGTACTTAAGTCGGCATAATGCATTTTGTATTTAATTCCGAAGCAATATCTGTGTTTCATCGTCAATAAGAAGGTCAGAGGGATACAGTAAACCTGAAGTGAAGCATCGGAATCTATAACTAGTATAACAGGAATGGTTCAAACATAGAGAGTTAGAAGAGTTAGTTTTCATGTACTTAAGTTGTCATTGTGCCTTTTCTATTTAATTCCGATGCAATTTCTATGTTCCATCGTCAAAAAGAAGGTCAGAGGCATACAGTAAACCTGAGGTGAAGCATCGGAATCTATAACTAGTGCAACATAAATGGTTCAAACCACAGACAATAAGAAGAGTCAGTTATCTTATACTTAAATCGGCATTGTGCCTTTTGTATTTAATTCCGAAGCAAATTCTGTGTTTCATCGTCAATAATAAGGTCAGAGGGATACAGTAAGCCTGAAGTAAAGCATCGTAATCTATAACGAGTGTCACATGAATGGTTCAAACATAGACAGTAAGAAGAGTCAGTTTTCTTGTACTTAAGTCGGCATTCTACCTTTTGTATTAATTCGGATGCAATCTCTGTCTTTCATCATCAATAAGAAGGTCAGAGGGATACAGTAAACTTTAAGTGAAGCATCGGAATCTATAACTAGTGTCACAGGAATGGTTCAAAACATAGACAGTAAGAAGAGTCAGTTTTCTTGTACTTAAGTCGGCATTGTGCCTTTTGTATTTAATTCCGATGCAATTTCAATGTTTCATAGTCAATAAGAAAGTCAGAGGCGTACAGTAAACATGAAGTGTAGCATCGGAATCTATAACTAGTGTCACAGGAAAGGTTCAAAACGTAGACAGTAAGAAGAGCCAGTTTTCTTGTACTTATGTCGGCATTGTGCCTTTTGTATTTAATTCCGATGCAATTTCGGTGTTTCATCGTCAACAAGAAGGTCAGAGGGATACAGTGAACCTGAAGTGAAGCATCGGAATCTATAAGTAGTGTCACAGGAATGGTTCAAACATAGACAGTAAGAAGAGTCACTTTTCTGGTACTTAAGTCGGCATTGTGCCCTTTGTATTTAATTCCGAAGCAAATTCTGTGTTTCATCGTCACTAAGAAGGTCAGAGGCATACAGTAATCCTGAAGTGAAGCATCGGAGTCTATAACTAGTGTCACAGGAATGGTTCAAAGCATAGGCAGTAAGAAGAGTCAGTTTTCTTGTACTTAAGTCGGCTTAGTGCCTTTTGTATTTAATTCCGATGCAATTTCGGTGTTCCATCGTCAATAAGAAGGTCAGAGGGATACAGTAAACCTGAAGTGAAACATCGGAATCTATAACTAGTTTCACAGGAATGGTTCAAACATAGACAGTAACAAGAGTCAGTTCCCTTGCACTTAAGCCGGCATTGTGGCTTTTGTATTTAATTCCGATGCAATATCTGTGTTTCATCGTCAATAAGAAGGTCAGAGGGATACAGTAAACCTGAAGTGAAGCATCGCAATCTATAAGTAGTGTCACAGGAATGGTTCAAAACATAGAATGTAAGAAGTGTCAGTCTTCTTGTACTTAAGTCGGCATTGTGCCTTTTGTATTTAATTTCGATGCAATTTCCATGTTTCATCGTCAATAAGAAGGTCAGTGGGATACAGTAATCCTGAAGTTAAGCATTGGAATCTATAACTAGTGTCACAGGACTGGTTCAAATCATAGACAGTAAGAAGAGTCAGTTATCTTGTACTTAAGTCGGCATTGTGCCTTTTGTATTTAATTCCGATGCAATTTCTGTGTTTCATCGTCAATAAGAATGTCAGAGGGAAACAGTAAACCTGAAGTTAAGCATTGGAATCTATAACTAGAGTCACAGGACTGGTTCAAATCATAGACAGTAAGAAGAGTCAGTTTTCTTGTACTTAAGTCGGCATAGAGACTTTTGTATGTAATTCCGATGCAATATCTGTGTTTCATCGTCAATAAGAAGGTCAGAGGGAATCAGTAAACCTGAAGTGAAGCATCGGAATCTATAACTAGTGTCACAGGAATGGTTCAAATCATAGACAGTAAGAAGAGTCAGTTATCCTGTACTTAAGTCGGCATTGTGCCTTTTGTATTTAATTCCGATGCAACATCTGTGTTTCATCGTCAATAAGAAGGTCAGAGGGATACAGTAAACCTGATGTGAAGCATCGGAATCTATAACTAGTATAACAGGAATGGCTCAAACATAGACAGTTAGAAGAGTTAGTTTTCTTGTACTTAAGTCGTCATTGTGCCTTTTCTATTTAATTCCGATGCAATTTCTATGTTCCATCGTCAATAAGAAGGTCAGAGGCATACAGTAAACCTGAGGTGAAGCATCGGAATCTATAACTAGTGCAACAGGAATGGTTCAAACCACAGACAATAAGAAGAGTCAGTTATCTTATACTTAAATCGGCATTGTGCCTTTTGTATTTAATTCCGAAGCAAATTCTGTGTTTCATCGTCAATAAGAAGGTCAGAGGGATACAGTAAACCTGAAGTAAAGCATCGTAATCTATAACGAGTGTCACATGAATGGTTCAAACATAGACAGTAAGAAGAGTCAGTTTTCTTGTACTTAAGTCGGCATTCTACCTTTTGTATTAATTCGGATGCAGTCTCTGTGTTTCATCGTCAATAAGAAGGTCAGAGGGATACAGTAAACTTTAAGTGAAGCATCGGAATCTATAACTAGTGTCACAGGAATGGTTCAAAACATAGACAGTAAGAAGAGTCAGTTTTCTTGTACTTAAGTCGGCATTGTGCCTTTTGTATTTAATTCCGATGCTATTTCTCAGTTTCAGCTTCAATAAGAAGGACAGAGGGATACAGTAAACCTGAAGTGAAGCATCGGAGTCTATAACTAGTGTCACAGGAAAGGTTCAAAACGTAGACAGTAAGAAGAGTCAGTTTTCTTGTACTTAAGTCGGCATTGTGCCTTTTGTATTTAATTCCGATGCAATTTCTGTATTTCATCGTCACTAAGAAGGTCAGAGGCATACAGTAATCCTGAAGTGAAGCATCGGAGTCTATAACTAGTGTCACAGGAATGGTTCAAAGCATAGGCAGTAAGAAGAGTCGGTTTTCTTGTAGTTAAGTCTGCATTGTGCCTTTTGTATTTAATTCCGATGCAATTTCAATGTTTCATAGTCAATAAAAAAGTCAGAGGCGTACAGTAAACATGAAATGTAGCATCGGAATCTATAACTAGTGTCACAGGAATGGTTCAAAACGTAGACGGTAAGAAGAGCCAGTTTTCTTGTACTTATGTCGGCATTGTGCCTTTTGTATTTAATTCCGATGCAATTTCGGTGTTTCATCGTCAATAAGAAGGTCAGAGGGATACAGTGAACCTGAAGTGAAGCATCGGAATCTATAAGTAGTGTCACAGGAATGGTTCAAATCATAGACAGTATGAAGAGTCAGTTTTCTTGTACTTAAGTCGGCATAGAGACTTTTGTATTTAATTCCGACGCAATATCTGTGTTTCATCGTCAATAAGAAGGTCAGAGGGATACAGTAAACCTGAAGTGAAGCATCGGAATCTATAACTAGTGTCACAGGAATGGTTCAAAACATAGACAGTAAGAAGAGCCAGTTTTCTTGTACTTAAGTCGGCATTGTGCCTTTTGTATTTAATTCCGATGGAATTTCAGTGTTGCATCGTCAATAAGTAGGTCACAGGGATACAGTGAACCTGAAGTGAAGCATCGGAATCTGTAACTAGTGTCACAGTAATGGTTCAAAACATAGACAGTAAGAAGAGTCAGTTTTTTAGTAATTAAGTCGGCATTGTGCCTTTTGTATTTAATTCCGATGCAATTTCTGTGTTTCATCGTCAATAAGAAGGTCAGAGGGATACAGTAAACCTGAAGTGAAGCATCGCAATCTATAAGTAGTGTCACAGGAATAGTTCAAAGCATAGAATGTAAGAAGAGTCAGTCTTCTTGTACTTAAGTCGGCATTGTGCCTTTTGTATTTATTTCCGATGCAATTTCTGTGTTTCATCGTCAATAAGAAGGTCAGAGGGGAACAGTAAACCTGAAGTGAAGCATCGGAATCTATAACTAGTGTCACAGGAATGGTTCAAATCATAGACAGTAAGAAGAGTCAGTTATCCTGTACTTAAGTCGGCATTGTGCCTTTTGTATTTAATTCCGAAGCAATTTCTGTGTTTCATCGTCAATAAGAAGGTCAGAGGGATACAGTAAACCTGAAGTAAAGCATCGGAATCTATAACGAGTGTCACATGAATGGTTCAAAACCTCGACAGTAAGAAGAGTCAGTTTTCTTGTACTTAAGTCGGCATTGTGCCTTTTGTATTTAATTCCTATGCAATTTCTGTGTTTCATCGTCAATATGGAGGTCAGAGGGATATAGTAAACCTGAAGTGAAGCATCAGAATCTATAACTAGTGTCACCGGAATGGTTCAAACATAGACAGTAAGAAGAGTCAAATTTCTTGTACTTAAGTCGGCATTGTGCTTTTTGAATTTAATTCTTATGCTATTTCTGTGTTTCATCGTCAATAAGAAGGTCAGAAGGATACAGTAAACCTGAAGTGAAGCATTGGAAACTATAACTAGTGTCACAGGAATGGTTCAAAACATAGACAGTAAGAAGAGTCAGTTTTCTAGTACTTAAGTCTGCAGTGTGCCTTTTGTATTTCATTCCGATGCAATTTCTGTGTTTCATCGTCAATAAGAAGGTCAGAGGGATACAGTAAGCCTGAAGTGAAGCATCTGAATCTATAACTAGTGTCACATGAATGGTTCAAAACATATACAGTGAGAAGAGTCAGTTTTTTTGTACTTAAGACAGCATTGTGCCCGATACAATTTCTGTGCTTCATCGTCAATAACAAGGTCAGTGGGATACAGGAAACCTGAAGTAAAGCATCGGAATCTATAACTAGTGTCACAGGAATGGTTCAAAACATAGACAGTAAGAAGAGTCAGTTATCTTGTACTTAAATCGGCATTGTGCTTTTTGTATTTAATTCCGAAGCAAATTCTGTGTTTCATCGTCAATAAGAAGGTCAGAGGGATACGGTAAACCTGAATTGAAGCATCGTAATCTATAACGAGTGTCACATGAATGGTTCAAACATAGACAGTAAGAAGAGTCAGTTTTCTTGTACTTAAGTCGGCATTGTACCTTTTGTATTAATTCGGATGCAATCTCTGTGTTTCATCGTCAATAAGATGGTCAGAGGGATACAGTAAACTTTAAGTGAAGCATCGGAATCAATAACTAGTGTCACAGGAATGGTTCAAAACATAGACAGTAAGAAGAGTCAGTTTTCTTGTACTTAAGTCGGCATTGTGCCTTTTGTATTTAATTCCGATGCAATTTCTGTATTTCATCGTCAATAAGAAGGTCAGAGGGATACAGTAAACCTGAAGTGAAGCATCGGAATCTATAACTAGTGTCACAGGAATGGTTCAAATCATAGACAGTAAGAAGAGTCAGTTATCCTGTACTTAAGTCGGCATTGTGCCTTTTGTATTTAATTCCGAAGCAATTTCTGTGTTTCATCGTCAATAAGAAGGTCAGAGGGATACAGTAAACCTGAAGTAAAGCATCGGAATCTATAACGAGTGTCACATGAATGGTTCAAAACCTCGACAGTAAGAAGAGTCAGTTTTCTTGTACTTAAGTCGGCATTGTGCCTTTTGTATTTAATTCCTATGCAATTTCAGTGTTTCATCGTCAATATGGAGGTCAGAGGGATACAGTAAACCTGAAGTGAAGCATCAGAATCTATAACTAGTGTCACAGGAATGGTTCAAACATAGACAGTAAGAAGAGTCAAATTTCTTGTACTTAAGTCGGCATTGTGCTTTTTGAATTTAATTCTTATGCTATTTCTGTGTTTCATCGTCAATAAGAAGGTCAGAAGGATACAGTAAACCTGAAGTGAAGCATTGGAAACTATAACTAGTGTCACAGGAATGGTTCAAAACATAGACAGTAAGAAGAGTCAGTTTTCTAGTACTTAAGTCTGCAGTGTGCCTTTTGTATTTCATTCCGATGCAATTTCTGTGTTTCATCGTCAATAAGAAGGTCAGAGGGATACAGTAAGCCTGAAGTGAAGCATCTGAATCTATAACTAGTGTCACATGAATGGTTCAAAACATATACAGTGAGAAGAGTCAGTTTTTTTGTACTTAAGACAGCATTGTGCCCGATACAATTTCTGTGCTTCATCGTCAATAACAAGGTCAGTGGGATACAGGAAACCTGAAGTAAAGCATCGGAATCTATAACTAGTGTCACAGGAATGGTTCAAAACATAGACAGTAAGAAGAGTCAGTTTTCTTGTACTTAAGTCGGCATTGTGCCTTTTGTATTTAATTCCGATGCAATTTCTGTGTATCATCGTCAATAAGATGGTCAGAGATATACAGTAAACCTCAAGTGAAGCATCGGAATCTATAACTAGTGTCACAGGAATGGTTCAAAACATAGACAGTAAGAAGAGTCAGTTTTCTTGTAATTAAGTCGGCATTGTGCCTTTTGTATTTAATTCCGATGCAATTTCTGTGTTTCATCGTCAATAAGAAGGTCAGAGGGATACAGTGAACCTGACGTGAAGCATCAGAATCTATTAGTAGTGTCACAGGAATGGTTCAAGTCATAGACAGTAAGAAGAGTCAGTTTTCTTGTACTTAAGTCGGCATTGTGCCTTTTGTATTTAATTCCGATGGAATTTCAGTGTTTCATCATCAATAAGAAGGTAAGAGGGATAAAGTAAACCTGAAGTGAAGCATCGCAATCTATAACTAGTGTCACAGGAATGGTTCAAATAATAGACAGTAAGAAGAGTCAGTTTTCTCGTACATAAGACTTCATTGTGTCTTTTGTATTTAATTCCGAAGCAATTTCTGGGATTCATTGTCAATAAGAAGGTCAGAGGGATACAGTAAACCTGAAGTGAAGTTTCGGAATCTATACCTAGTGTCACAGGAATGGTTCAAAACATAGACGGTAAGAAGAGTCAGTTTTCTTGTACTTAAGTCGGCATAGTGCCTTTTGTATTGAATTCCGATGAAATTTCTTTGATTCATCGTCAATAAGAAGGTCAGAGGGATACAGTAATCCTGAAGTGAAACATCGGAATCAATAACTAGTGTCGCAGGAATGGTTCAAACATTGACTGTAACAAGAGTCAGTTTTCTTGTACTTAAGTCGGCATTGTACCTTTTGTATTAATTCGGATGCAATCTCTGTGTTTCATCGTCAATAAGATGGTCAGAGGGATACAGTAAACTTTAAGTGAAGCATCGGAATCAATAACTAGTGTCACAGGAATGGTTCAAAACATAGACAGTAAGAAGAGTCAGTTTTCTTGTACTTAAGTCGGCATTGTGCCTTTTGTATTTAATTCCGATGCAATTTCTGTATTTCATCGTCAATAAGAAGGTCAGAGGGATACAGTAAACCTGAAGTGAAGCATCGGAATCTATAACTAGTGTCACAGGAATGGTTCAAATCATAGACAGTAAGAAGAGTCAGTTATCCTGTACTTAAGTCGGCATTGTGCCTTTTGTATTTAATTCCGAAGCAATTTCTGTGTTTCATCGTCAATAAGAAGGTCAGAGGGATACAGTAAACCTGAAGTAAAGCATCGGAATCTATAACGAGTGTCACATGAATGGTTCAAAACCTCGACAGTAAGAAGAGTCAGTTTTCTTGTACTTAAGTCGGCATTGTGCCTTTTGTATTTAATTCCTATGCAATTTCTGTGTTTCATCGTCAATATGGAGGTCAGAGGGATACAGTAAACCTGAAGTGAAGCATCAGAATCTATAACTAGTGTCACAGGAATGGTTCAAACATAGACAGTAAGAAGAGTCAAATTTCTTGTACTTAAGTCGGCATTGTGCTTTTTGAATTTAATTCTTATGCTATTTCTGTGTTTCATCGTCAATAAGAAGGTCAGAAGGATACAGTAAACCTGAAGTGAAGCATTGGAAACTATAACTAGTGTCACAGGAATGGTTCAAAACATAGACAGTAAGAAGAGTCAGTTTTCTAGTACTTAAGTCTGCAGTGTGCCTTTTGTATTTCATTCCGATGCAATTTCTGTGTTTCATCGTCAATAAGAAGGTCAGAGGGATACAGTAAGCCTGAAGTGAAGCATCTGAATCTATAACTAGTGTCACATGAATGGTTCAAAACATATACAGTGAGAAGAGTCAGTTTTTTTGTACTTAAGACAGCATTGTGCCCGATACAATTTCTGTGCTTCATCGTCAATAACAAGGTCAGTGGTATACAGGAAACCTGAAGTAAAGCATCGGAATCTATAACTAGTGTCACAGGAATGGTTCAAAACATAGACAGTAAGAAGAGTCAGTTTTCTTGTACTTAAGTCGGCATTGTGCCTTTTGTATTTAATTCCGATGCAATTTCTTTATTTCATCGTCAATAAGAAGGTCAGAGGGATACAGTAAACCTGAAATAAAGCATCGGAATCTATAACGAGTGTCACATGAATGGTTCAAAACATAGATAGTACGAAGAGTCAGTTTTCTTGTACTTAAGTCGGCATTGTGCCTTTTGTATTTAATTCCGATGCAATTTCTGTGTATCATCGTCAATAAGATGGTCAGAGATATACAGTAAACCTCAAGTGAAGCATCGGAATCTATAACTAGTGTCACAGGAATGGTTCAAAACATAGACAGTAAGAAGAGTAAGTTTTCTTGTACTTAAGTCGGCATTGTGCCTTTTGTATTTAATTCCGATGGAGTTTCAGTGTTGCATCGTCAATAAGTAGGTCACAGGGATACAGTGAACCTGAAGTGAAGCATCGGAATCTGTAACTAGTGTCACAGTAATGGTTCAAAACATAGACAGTAAAAAGAGTCAGTTTTCTTGTACTTAAGTCGGCATTGTGCCTTTTGTATTTAATTCCGATGCAATTTCTGTGTTTCATCGTCAATAAGAAGGTCAGAGGGAATCAGTAAACCTGAAGTGAAGCATCGGAATCTATAACTAGTGTCACAGGAATGGTTCAAATCATAGACAGTAAGAAGAGTCAGTTATCCTGTACTTAAGTCGGCATTGTGCCTTTTGTATTTAATTCCGATGCAACATCTGTGTTTCATCGTCAATAAGAAGGTCAGAGGGATACAGTAAACCTGATGTGAAGCATCGGAATCTATAACTAGTATAACAGGAATGGCTCAAACATAGACAGTTAGAAGAGTTAGTTTTCTTGTACTTAAGTCGTCATTGTGCCTTTTCTATTTAATTCCGATGCAATGTCTATGTTCCATCGTCAATAAGAAGGTCAGAGGCATACAGTAAACCTGAGGTGAAGCATCGGAATCTATAACTAGTGCAACAGGAATGGTTCAAACCACAGACAATAAGAAGAGTCAGTTATCTTATACATAAATCGGCATTGTGCCTTTTGTATTTAATTCCGAAGTAAATTCTGTGTTTCATCGTCAATAAGAAGGTCAGAGAGATACAGTAAACCTGAAGTAAAGCATCGTAATCTATAACGAGTGTCACATGAATGGTTCAAACATAGACAGTAAGAAGAGTCAGTTTTCTTGTACTTAAGTCGGCATTCTACCTTTTGTATTAATTCGGATGCAATCTCTGTGTTTCATCGTCAATAAGAAGGTCAGAGGGATACAGTAAACTTTAAGTGAAGCATCGGAATCTATAACTAGTGTCACAGGAATGGTTCAAAACATAGACAGTAAGAAGAGTCAGTTTTCTTGTACTTAAGTCGGCATTGTGCCTTTTGTATTTAATTCCGATGCTATTTCTCAGTTTCATCTTCAATAAGAAGGACAGAGGGATACAGTAAACCTGAAGTGAAGCATCGGAGTCTATAACTAGTGTCACAGGAATGGTTCAAAACATAGACAGTAAGAAGAGTCAGTTTTCTTGTACTTAAGTCGGCATTGTGCCTTTTGTATTTAATTCCGATGCAATTTCTGTATTTCATCGTCACTAAGAAGGTCAGAGGCATACAGTAATCCTGAAGTGAAGCATCGGAGTCTATAACTAGTGTCACAGGAATGGTTCAAAGCATAGGCAGTAAGAAGAGTCGGTTTTCTTGTAGTTAAGTCTGCTTTGTGCCTTTTGTATTTAATTCCGATGCAATTTCAATGTTTCATAGTCAATAAAAAAGTCAGAGGCGTACAGTAAACATGAAGTGTAGCATCGGAATCTATAACTAGTGTCACAGGAATGGTTCAAAACGTAGACAGTAAGAAGAGCCAGTTTTCTTGTACTTATGTCGGCATTGTGCCTTTTGTATTTAATTCCGATGCAATTTCGGTGTTTCATCGTCAATAAGAAGGTCAGAGGGATACAGTGAACCTGAAGTGAAGCATCGGAATCTATAAGTAGTGTCACAGGAATGGTTCAAATCATAGACAGTAAGAAGAGTCAGTTTTCTTGTACTTAAGTCGGCATAGAGACTTTTGTATTTAATTCCGATGCAATATCTATGTTTCATCGTCAATAAGAAGGTCAGAGGGATACAGTAAACCTGAAGTGAAGCATCGGAATCTATAACTAGTGTCACAGGAATGGTTCAAAACATAGACAGTAAGAAGAGCCAGTTTTCTTGTACTTAAGTCGGCATTGTGCCTTTTGTATTTAATTCCGATGGAATTTCAGTGTTGCATCGTCAATAAGTAGGTCACAGGGATACAGTGAACCTGAAGTGAAGCATCGGAATCTGTAACTAGTGTCACAGTAATGGTTCAAAACATAGACAGTAAGAAGAGTCAGTTTTCTTGTAATTAAGTCGGCATTGTGCCTTTTGTATTTAATTCCGATGCAATTTCTGTGTTTCATCGTCAATAAGAAGGTCAGAGGGATACAGTAAACCTGAAGTGAAGCATCGCAATCTATAAGTAGTGTCACAGGAATAGTTCAAAGCATAGAATGTAAGAAGAGTCAGTCTTCTTGTACTTAAGTCGGCATTGTGCCTTTTGTATTTATTTCCGATGCAATTTCTGTGTTTCATCGTCAATAAGAAGGTCAGAGGGGAACAGTAAACCTGAAGTGAAGCATCGGAATCTATAACTAGTGTCACAGGAATGGTTCAAATCATAGACAGTAAGAAGAGTCAGTTATCCTGTACTTAAGTCGGCATTGTGCCTTTTGTATTTAATTCCGAAGCAATTTCTATGTTTCATCGTCAATAAGAAGGTCAGAGGGATACAGTAAACCTGAAGTAAAGCATCGGAATCTATAACGAGTGTCACATGAATGGTTCAAAACCTCGACAGTAAGAAGAGTCAGTTTTCTTGTACTTAAGTCGGCATTGTGCCTTTTGTATTTAATTCCTATGCAATTTCTGTGTTTCATCGTCAATATGGAGGTCAGAGGGATACAGTAAACCTGAAGTGAAGCATCAGAATCTATAACTAGTGTCACCGGAATGGTTCAAACATAGACAGTAAGAAGAGTCAAATTTCTTGTACTTAAGTCGGCATTGTGCTTTTTGAATTTAATTCTTATGCTATTTCTGTGTTTCATCGTCAATAAGAAGGTCAGAAGGATACAGTAAACCTGAAGTGAAGCATTGGAAACTATAACTAGTGTCACAGGAATGGTTCAAAACATAGACAGTAAGAAGAGTCAGTTTTCTAGTACTTAAGTCTGCAGTGTGCCTTTTGTATTTCATTCCGATGCAATTTCTGTGTTTCTTCGTCAATAAGAAGGTCAGAGGGATACAGTAAGCCTGAAGTGAAGCATCTGAATCTATAACTAGTGTCACATGAATGGTTCAAAACATATACAGTGAGAAGAGTCAGTTTTTTTGTACTTAAGACAGCATTGTGCCCGATACAATTTCTGTGCTTCATCGTCAATAACAAGGTCAGTGGGATACAGGAAACCTGAAGTAAAGCATCGGAATCTATAACTAGTGTCACAGGAATGGTTCAAAACATAGACAGTAAGAAGAGTCAGTTTTCTTGTACTTAAGTCGGCATTGTGCCTTTTGTATTTAATTCCGATGCAATTTCTTTATTTCATCGTCAATAAGAAGGTCAGAGGGATACAGTAAACCTGAAATAAAGCATCGGAATCTATAACGAGTGTCACATGAATGGTTCAAAACGTAGATAGTACGAAGAGTCAGTTTTCTTGTACTTAAGTCGGCATTGTGCCTTTTGTATTTAATTCCGATGCAATTTCTGTGTATCATCGTCAATAAGATGGTCAGAGATATACAGTAAACCTCAAGTGAAGCATCGGAATCTATAACTAGTGTCACAGGAATGGTTCAAAACATAGACAGTAAGAAGAGCCAGTTTTCTTGTACTTAAGTCGGCATTGTGCCTTTTGTATTTAATTCCGATGCAATTTCTGTGTTTCATCGTCAATAAGAAGGTCAGAGGGGAACAGTAAACCTGAAGTGAAGCATCGGAATCTATAACTAGTGTCACAGGAATGGTTCAAATCATAGACAGTAAGAAGAGTCAGTTATCCTGTACTAAAGTCGGCATTGTGCCTTTTGTATTTAATTCCGAAGCAATTTCTGTGTTTCATCGTCAATAAGAAGGTCAGAGGGATACAGTAAACCAGAAGTAAAGCATCGGAATCTATAACGAGTGTCACATGAATGGTTCAAAACCTCGACAGTAAGAAGAGTCAGTTTTCTTGTACTTAAGTCGGCATTGTGCCTTTTGTATTTAATTCCTATGCAATTTCTGTGTTTCATCGTCAATATGGAGGTCAGAGGGATACAGTAAACCTGAAGTGAAGCATCAGAATCTATAACTAGTGTCACCGGAATGGTTCAAACATAGACAGTAAGAAGAGTCAAATTTCTTGTACTTAAGTCGGCATTGTGCTTTTTGAATTTAATTCTTATGCTATTTCTGTGTTTCATCGTCAATAAGAAGGTCAGAAGGATACAGTAAACCTGAAGTGAAGCATTGGAAACTATAACTAGTGTCACAGGAATGGTTCAAAACATAGACAGTAAGAAGAGTCAGTTTTCTAGTACTTAAGTCTGCAGTGTGCCTTTTGTATTTCATTCCGATGCAATTTCTGTGTTTCATCGTCAATAAGAAGGTCAGAGGGATACAGTAAGCCTGAAGTGAAGCATCTGAATCTATAACTAGTGTCACATGAATGGTTCAAAACATATACAGTGAGAAGAGTCAGTTTTTTTGTACTTAAGACAGCATTGTGCCCGATACAATTTCTGTGCTTCATCGTCAATAACAAGGTCAGTGGGATACAGGAAACCTGAAGTAAAGCATCGGAATCTATAACTAGTGTCACAGGAATGGTTCAAAACATAGACAGTAAGAAGAGTCAGTTTTCTTGTACTTAAGTCGGCATTGTGCCTTTTGTATTTAATTCCGATGCAATTTCTTTATTTCATCGTCAATAAGAAGGTCAGAGGGATACAGTAAACCTGAAATAAAGCATCGGAATCTATAACGAGTGTCACATGAATGGTTCAAAACATAGATAGTACGAAGAGTCAGTTTTCTTGTACTTAAGTCGGCATTGTGCCTTTTGTATTTAATTCCGATGCAATTTCTGTGTATCATCGTCAATAAGATGGTCAGAGATATACAGTAAACCTCAAGTGAAGCATCGGAATCTATAACTAGTGTCACAGGAATGGTTCAAAACATAGACAGTAAGAAGAGCCAGTTTTCTTGTACTTAAGTCGGCATTGTGCCTTTTGTATTTAATTCCGATGCAATTTCTGTGTTTCATCGTCAATAAGAAGGTCAGAGGGGAACAGTAAACCTGAAGTGAAGCATCGGAATCTATAACTAGTGTCACAGGAATGGTTCAAATCATAGACAGTAAGAAGAGTCAGTTATCCTGTACTTAAGTCGGCATTGTGCCTTTTGTATTTAATTCCGAAGCAATTTCTGTGTTTCATCGTCAATAAGAAGGTCAGAGGGATACAGTAAAACTGAAGTAAAGCATCGGAATCTATAACGAGTGTCACATGAATGGTTCAAAACCTCGACAGTAAGAAGAGTCAGTTTTCTTGTACTTAAGTCGGCATTGTGCCTTTTGTATTTAATTCCTATGCAATTTCTGTGATTCATCGTCAATATGGAGGTCAGAGGGATACAGTAAACCTGAAGTGAAGCATCAGAATCTATAACTAGTGTCACAGGAATGGTTCAAACATAGACAGTAAGAAGAATCAAATTTCTTGTACTTAAGTCGGCATTGTGCTTTTTGAATTTAATTCTTATGCTATTTCTGTGTTTCATCGTCAATAAGAAGGTCAGAAGGATACAGTAAACCTGAAGTGAAGCATTGGAAACTATAACTAGTGTCACAGGAATGGTTCAAAACATAGACAGTAAGAAGAGTCAGTTTTCTAGTACTTAAGTCTGCAGTGTGCCTTTTGTATTTCATTCCGATGCAATTTCTGTGTTTCATCGTCAATAAGAAGGTCAGAGGGATACAGTAAGCCTGAAGTGAAGCATCTGAATCTATAACTAGTGTCACATGAATGGTTCAAAACATATACAGTGAGAAGAGTCAGTTTTTTTGTACTTAAGACAGCATTGTTCCCGATACAATTTCTGTGCTTCATCGTCAATAACAAGGTCAGTGGGATACAGGAAACCTGAAGTAAAGCATCGGAATCTATAACTAGTGTCACAGGAATGGTTCAAAACATAGACAGTAAGAAGAGTCAGTTTTCTTGTACTTAAGTCGGCATTGTGCCTTTTGTATTTAATTCCGATGCAATTTCTTTATTTCATCGTCAATAAGAAGGTCAGAGGGATACAGTAAACCTGAAGTGAAGCATCGGAATCTATTAGTAGTGTCACAGGAATGGTTCAAACATAGACTGTAAGTAGAGTCAGTTTTTTGTACTTAAGTCGGCTTTGTGCATTTTGTATTTAATTCCGATGCAATTTCTGTGTTTCATCGTCAATAAGAAGGTCAGTGGGATAGAGTAAACCTGAAGTTAAGCATTGGAATCTATAACTAGTGTCACAAGGATGGTTCAAAACATAGACTGTAAGAATAGTCAGTTTTCTTGTACTTAAGTCGGCATAGTGCCTTTCGTATTTAATTCCGATGCAATATCTGTGTTTCATCGTCAATAAGAAGGGCAGGGGGATAAAGTAAACCTGAAGTGAAGCATCGGAATCTATAACTAGTGTAACAGGAATGGTTCAAACATAGACAGTTAGAAGAGTTAGTTTTCTTGTACTTAAGACGGCATTGTGCCTTTTCTATTTAATTCCGATGCAATTTCTATGTTTCATCGTCAATAAGAATGTCCGAGGGATACAGTAATCCTGAAGTGAAGCATCGGAATCAATAACTAGTGTCACAGGAATGGTTCAAAACATAGACAGTAAAAAGAGTCAGTTTTCTTGTACTTCACTCGGCATTGAGCCTTTTGTATTTAATTCCGATGCAATATCTGTGTTTCATCGTCAATAAGAAGGTCAGAGGGATACAGTAAACCTGAAGTGAAGCATCGGAATCTATAACTAGTGTAACAGGAATGGTTCAAACATTGACAGTAAGAAGAGTTAGTTTTCTTGTACTTAAGTCGGCATAGTGCCTTTTCTATTTAATTCCGATGCAATATCTGTGTTTCATCGTCAATAAGAAGGTCAGAGGGATACAGTAAACCTGAAGTGAAGCATCGGAATCTATAACTAGTATAACAGGAATGGTTCAAACATAGACAGTTAGAAGAGTTAGTTTTCTTGTACTTAAGTCGTCATTGCGCCTTTTCTATTTAATTCCGATGCAATTTCTATGTTCCATCGTCAATAAGAAGGTCAGAGGCATACAGTAAACCTGAGGTGAAGCATCGGAATCTATAACTAGTGCAACAGGAATGGTTCAAACCACAGACAATAAGAAGAGTCAGTTATCTTGTACTTAAATCGGCATTGTGCTTTTTGTATTTAATTCCGAAGCAAATTCTGTGTTTCATCGTCAATAAGAAGGTCAGAGGGATACGGTAAACCTGAATTGAAGCATCGTAATCTATAACGAGTGTCACATGAATGGTTCAAACATAGACAGTAAGAAGAGTCAGTTTTCTTGTACTTAAGTCGGCATTGTGCCTTTTGTATTTAATTCCGATGCAATTTCTGTATTTCATCGTCAATAAGAAGGTCAGAGGGATACAGTAAACCTGAAGTAAACATCGGAATCTATAACGAGTGTCACATGAATAGTTCAAATCATAGACAGTAAGAAGAGTCAGTTTTCTTGTACTTAAGTCGGCTTTGTGCCTTTTGTATTTTATTCCGATGCAATTTCTGTGTATCATCGTCAATAAGAAGGTCAGAGATATACAGTAAACCTCAAGTGAAGCATCGGAATCTATAACTAGTGTCCCAGGAATGGTTCAAAACATAGACAGTAAGAAGGGTCAGTTTTCTTGTAGTGAAGTCTTCATTGTGCCTTTTGTATTTAATTCCGATGCAATTTCAATGTTTCATAGTCAATAAGAAAGTCAGAGGCATACAGTAAACATGAAGTGTAGCTTCGGAATCTATAACTAGTGTCACAGGAATGGTTCAAACATAGACAGTAAGAAGAGTCAAATTTCTTGTACTTAAGTCGGCATTGTGCCTTTTGAATTTAATTCTTATGCTATTTCTGTGTTTCATCGTCAATAAGAAGGTCAGAGGGATACAGTAAGCCTGAAGTGAAGCATCGGAATCTATAACTAGTGTCACAGGAATGGTTCAAAACATTGACAGTAAGAATAGCCAGGTTTCTTGTACTTAAGTCGGCTTTGTGCATTTTGTATTTAATTCCGATGCAATTTCTGTGTTTCATCGTCAATAAGAAGGTCAGTGGGATACAGTAAACCTGAAGTTAAGCATTGGAATCAATAACTAGTGTCACAAGGATGGTTCAAAACATAGACTGTAAGAATTGTCAGTTTTCTTGTACTTAAGTCTTCATAGTGCCTTTCGTATTTAATTCCGATGCCATATCTGTATTTCATCGTCAATAAGAAGGGCAGGGGGATACAGTAAACCTGAAGTGAAGCATCGGAATCTATAACTAGTGTAACAGGAATGGTTCAAACATAGACAGTTAGAAGAGTTAGTTTTCTTGTACTTAAGGCGGCATTGTGCCTTTTCTATTTAATTCCGATGCAATTTCTTCGTTTCATCGTCAATAAGAACGTCCGAGGGATACAGTAATCCTGAAGTGAAGCATCAGAATCAATAACTAGTGTCACAGGAATGGTTAAAAACATAGACGGTAAAAAGAGTCAGTTTTCTTGTACTTCAGTCGGCATTGAGCCTTTTGTATTTAATTCCGATGCAATATCTGTGTTTCATCGTCAATAAGAAGGTCAGAGGGATACAGTAAACCTGAAGTGAAGCATCGGAATCTATAACTAGTGTAACAGGAATGGTTCAAACATAGACAGTAAGAAGAGTTAGTTTTCTTGTACTTAAGTCGGCATTGTGCCTTTTCTATTTAATTCCGATGCAATTTCTATGTTTCATTGTCAATAAGAAGGTCAGAGGGATACGGTAAACCTGAAGTGAAGCATCGGAATCAATAACTAGTGTCACAGGAATGGTTCAAAGCATAGACAGTAAGTATAGTTAGTTTTCTTGTACTTAAGTCGGCATAATGCCTTTTGTATTTAATTCCGAAGCAATATCTGTGTTTCATCGTCAATAAGAAGGTCAGAGGGATACAGTAAACCTGAAGTGAAGCATCGGAATCTATAACTAGTATAACAGGAATGGTTCAAACATAGAGAGTTAGAAGAGTTAGATTTCTTGTACTTAAGTCGTCATTGTGCCTTTTCTATTTAATTCCGATGCAATTTCTATGTTCCATCGTCAATAAGAAGGTCAGAGGCATACAGTAAACCTGAGGTGAAGCATCGGAATCTATAACTAGTGCAACATAAATGGTTCAAACCACAGACAATAAGAAGAGTCAGTTATCTTATACTTAAATCGGCATTGTGCCTTTTGTATTTAATTCGGAAGCAAATTCTGTGTTTCATCGTCAATAAGAAGGTCAGAGGGATACAGTAAACCTGAAGTAAAGCATCGTAATCTATAACGAGTGTCACATGAATGGTTCAAACATAGACAGTAAGAAGAGTCAGTTTTCTTGTACTTAAGTCGGCATTGTACCTTTTGTATTAATTCGGATGCAATCTCTGTCTTTCATCGTCAATAAGAAGGTCAGAGGGATACCGTAAATATTAAGTGAAGCATCGGAATATATAACTAGTGTCACAGGAATGGTTCAAAACATAGACAGTAAGAAGAGTCAGTTTTCTTGTACTTAAGTCGGCATTGTGCCTTTTGTATTTAATTCCGATGCTATTTCTCAGTTTCATCGTCAATAAGAAGGACAGAGGGATACAGTAAACCTGAAGTGAAGCATCGGAATCTATAACTAGTGTCACAGGAATGGTTCAAAACATAGACAGCAAGAGGAGTCAGTTTTCTTGTACTTAAGTCGGCATTGTGCCTTTTGTATTTAATTCCGATGCATTTTCTGTATTTCATCGTCACTAAGAAGGTCAGAGGCATACAGTAATCCTGAAGTGAAGCATCGGAGTCTATAACTAGTGTCACAGGAATGGTTCAAAGCATAGGCAGTAAGAAGACTCAGTTTTCTTGTAGTTAAGTCTGCATTGTGCCTTTTGTATTTAATTCCGATGCAATTTCAATGTTTCATAGTCAATAAGAAAGTCAGAGGCGTACAGTAAACATGAAGTGTAGCATCGGAATCTATAACTAGTGTCACAGGAAAGGTTCAAAACGTAGACAGTAAGAAGAGCCAGTTTTCTT